>NW_022589722.1:32885158-32885504 GCF_004348235.1 Phoca vitulina | reverse complement strand
CATCCACCTACCTACCCATCCATCCATTCAGCCATCCATCCAGTCATCCATCCATCCACCTACCTACCCATCCATCCATTCAGCCATCCATCCAGCCAGCCATCCATCATCCACCTACCTACCCATCCATCCATCTAGCCATCCATCCAGACAGCCATCCATCATCCACCTACCTACCCATCCATCCATCCATTCATCCATCCAGTCATCCATCCATCCACCTACCTACCCATCCATTCATCCATCCAGTCATCCATCCATCCACCTACCTACCCATCCATCCATCCATTCACCTACCTACCCATCCATCCATCCAGCCAGCCATCATCCGCCTACCTACCCATCT
>NW_022589722.1:32730561-32885058 GCF_004348235.1 Phoca vitulina | reverse complement strand
CATCTACCTACCTACCCATCCATCCATCCATTCATCCATCAGCCATCCATCCATCCACCTACTTACCCATCCATCCAACCATCCAGCCAGCCAGCCAACCATCCATCCATCATCCACTTTCCTTCCTACTCTCTTTACACCCATGCACCATCCTTCCCTCCCTCCCTCCCTCCCTCCCTCTTTCCATGCCTCCCTCAATATTTATTGATCTCTCTTTTGGTGACCTTCCCCATCTACCCTGCTATGGACACCATGGTCTCCTGGCAGGTAGTGTCTGAGATTCCAATATTAGATTGTTGTTACTCTTGCTAAAATTTCTGACCCCTCTTAAAAGGAAATTCTTCCAACAGAGATTTTCAAGGATCGGTACTTCAGGGTGATTACGTTTCTGCAGGGGAAGCCAGGACTCTCCTTGGCTTTCTTAATGGTTGGCACATAGACTTTGGCCCTGGAGGCAGGTGGCTGTCAAGGATGCAGAGTCTAGGCAGGACAGTGTCCACTCCACCCCTGGGAAAGAAGCATGATTGATCAAAGCCGGTTGGTACTCATTTCATTTCTCCTGGCCAATGATTGGTCTTTGGAGGCTGTATGGCCTAGTTCTGCGTGAGACGTAGGAGGAAGTGAGCGGGGGAGTACTTCTCTTCTGGAATTAAGACAGAGCAGCCTGAGGAGAAAGCCCTTGTCCATCCCTCTTCTTCCTGAAGGAAGTTGTGCCTGGAGGCAGACTTGCCATCATGAAAATGTGAGGCCACAGGCCACTTGCTGTAGATGGTGGGATGCAGAAGAGCTTGGGCTCTGGATGGCAGTTTTGAGCCTCTTTGTTTAAGAGACTGCTGGCCAGTCATTCTGTTATTTGAACTGAAGGCATTCCTAAAAGACACAGAAGAGGAATAGGAGAGGGCCTCCGCCTGAGGTGCGGGAGGGTTGCCTTTGCGACCCGGTGGGGGTGTATTTAGAGTTCCCTTTTGCAAAAGCTTTGATGTCAGGGCAAGGTGAGTGGTCCTTTGCCCTCTAGAGGCACTGAGGTAACTGGGGATGCCCATTTACAAGAAAGAGGTCATCACTCTGCAGGCCCTGGAGAGATGATGGGGTCAAAGGGAGTGAGTCTGCCTCAGCATCTCCTCCTGTGAGGGGACCCTGGGTGAGCAGTGCACCTTTCTGAACCCAGCTTCTTCATCCCCAACAGGAATCACTGTGTTTTGACCCAAATAAAACACTTGACAAACAGTGGGTCTCCTAAGGGGCAGCTCTCTCTCTGGGTTGCAGAGGTGGTGGGGCGGGGTGTGGGGAAATGACAGCTCCTTTCAGACACACAAGAGTCTGTCCCTTTCCCCAGGGACCAGGGAACAGATCTGTTCTGTGCAGCTGACTGAGAGGAACATGCACAGCTTTGACAGATGGAAGCTTCAGGACAACAGGTTCTGATTAATATAAGAAAGAACGTTGTGACTTTGGAACCATTCAGATGTACCAAGCTGCTAGCAGGCTCTCAGTCCAAGGGTGTCTTTGAGCAGAGGGTGGCTGTCCACTTGTCTAGCTGCATCTGGAAGTTTCCTGGACTGGGAGGAGCCAGTGTGCTCCTGATTTGTGTGCGCCCCTGTTTTCATCCCCAAAGCCTTATTTTAAGTAAGTCATCTAATTGGATTAAACTCAGAGCAAATGATCACCAGTACCTTTTTTATTTTTAACAAGTTCATTTGGGCTTCATAGATGCTGGGTATTCAGGACATCAGCAATGTTCAGGAAACTCTTCCTGGGGGGTCTTGAGGTTTGATGCAAGGATGATGCCTGCATGGGAACTCCCATGTGGGACTTGTAGTCAGGACACCAGCCAGGCTATTATGAGGCTTCATGCTGAGATCTGGGGTAACAGGAAGAAAGAAAGAAGGGAGGGACGTGATGGTGGGGGGAGCAGCATGGTCTGCAGAGAGCCATAAGGGCTAGGGCACCCAGCCACCCACCCACCCAGGGCTTTGTGCTGTATGCCTTTATCATGGGAGGGACAGATGGACCCTGGACAGGGCCTGGCTCCTGGGGAGGATCAGGGATGAAGGACTGGCCAGAAAACGTAGGATGTCAGTTGGCTAATATCTGGCTTGCATTCCAGACTTTGGGAGGTGGGGGGCCCGAGAGAAAGCTAGACAAAGGAGGACCATCCTGCTTTGGGTCTGGGCCATTTAAACCAGCCAGGTCCTCAGACACAGGTCCTCTTGTCTCACACCATCCAACCTACTTTGCCAGGAACAGGGTTTTCATGTGGAGTTGGACCCAACGCCTTGGGTTGATAAATAGCAGTGGGTATTCATCTCATCTCCCTACAACTTTGAGATACACTTCAGCTTAGAGCTAAGGAGACCTTCGGTCCAGCCCTGATTCTGCAGCTCAGAGCATCAGTAAGAGTCGTGGCCAACAAGGCTGTGCAGAGCTCAGAGTCAGCAGGTGGCTCTTGAAGAGGAGCATCTGTGGCTTCCAGCTCCTCCCTTCCTGCTTCGTTGCACCTCTCCAGGCCTTGGTCCTCCCCCAGGCCCTGCCCAGGCTCTGTCTGCCCCTCTCAGGACACAAGCATGCAACCCAAGGTCCTGGGGCAGAAAGACAGTGCAGGTGCTTGGCTTAACCAGCTCTTCAAGCTCTCTGCAGACCACCCCACTTCCCCCACCATCATGCTTCTCCTTCCGTTCCCTCTACACCTGAAGCTTTGCCCAGTGCCTTCCACTTAACATCATATCCTAATACTTTCCAGTTTCTTTGTACATCCTCATAATTAGTATTTAATGGTTGCAGAAATATTCACAAAGACACGCACATGCAAAAAAATGATGTAGACGCTGATCTTACACCTTTCACCAAAGTGAACTTGTACTAGATCACAGACTTAAATCTAAACTCCTAGAACATAAAATAGGGGAACATACAAATGACCTTGAGTTTGGTGATGAGTTTTTAGATGCAACGCCAAAACTACGATCCATGAAAGAAAAAAAAAAAATTAAGTCTGCCTTCATTAAAATTAAACACGCCTGCTCTGCACACAGCTCCGCTAAGAGAACAGAAAGACAAGCCACCAATGGGGACAACATTTGCAAAGCCCTGTGTGAGGAAGGACTCGTATCCCAAATCTACTAAGGACCGCTGACGTTCAATAAGAAAAGAACCCAATTAAAACGTGGCTGTAAGATTTGAACAGAAACCTCACGAAAGATGACAGGCAGAAGCAGATAAGCACGTGCCATTAGGGAATTGTGACTTAAAGCATGGAGACGCCACTGCGCACTCATGGGCATGGTCAGAATGAGAGGCCCTGACCACAGCTCGGGCTGGCATGGACGTGAAGCAACAAGAATGCTCGCTTGTGGCTGGTGGGCACGTGGCATGGCCAGCTGCTCTGGAGGATGGATTGGCATTTGCTGAGGAAGCTGAACAGACTCTTACCGTCTGATCCGGCAAGTGTGCCCCTCTGTGTTTACTCCAATGAGTTGAGAACATATGTCCATGCAAACACCTGCACACAGATGTTTCTCCGTAATCACCCCGACTGGAAGGCAACCAAGATGTTCTTCAGTGAATGCACACACAGACTGTGGTCCAGTCCGACAAGAGAATATCATTCAGCGCTAAAAAGAAATGAGCTCCGAAGCCATGAAGACACAGGGAAGAACCTTAAATGTGTATTATTAAGGGAAAGAGGCCCATCTGAAGACACTACATACTCTGATTCCAGCTCTATGACATTCTGGAGAAAGCACGACAGTGGGGACAGTGATGGGACCAGCGGTGGCCAGGGGGAGCTCCGAGGGTTCCCAGGGCCGTGAAACTACTCTGTATGATGCTGTAATGATGGACACATGTCATTACACATTTGTTCAAAGCCATAGAATTTAGAGCACAAGGAATGAACCCTCATGTAAACAGTTAATACTCATGTACCAATATTGGTTCATCAATAGGGAGACATGCGCCACAGTAACCAATGGGGGAATTTTGTGTGAGTGTGTATGTGTGCACACGTGAGTGTGCGCACACATGTGAGCACACGTGTATGAGAGTGAGCATGCATGTGTGTGAGCATTGTATGAGTGCACGTGTGCATGTGAGTGTGCATGCACATACATGCACACGTGAATGTGCATGTGAGTGCACGTGTGTGAGCGTGAGTACGAGTGTATGCATGTGAGCATTGTGTAAGTGCACATGCATGTGTGAGTGTGCATGTGTGAACACATGTGTGTGAGAGCCTTGATGGTGCACATGTGTGTGGTTGGGCATGTATGAGTGAGTGTATGTGTGTGGTGCGTGAATGTGAGTGTATGCGTGTGTAATATAAAGGAATTCCCTGTGCTTTCTGTTCAGTTTTTCTGGAAACATAAAACTGTTCTAAGAAATAAAATCTATTTACTTTAAACAGTATATTCATAAAAGAAGAAGGAACATAATGTACTTACCTTCGTGCACTCAAAGGTCACTGGATGTAGGACATTAATGCACATCAGTGGTTGTGAAAGGGACTGCTGGTTGCCCCCAACACTCATCCCCCCTCTCATCTTGTAACAGCACCCTGATTTTTAGCTGGACACAAGGTTGCCCAAAGCAAAGACCTCTTTTCCCAGCCTCCCTTCCAGCTAGATGCGGCTGTAAGACCAAGTTTTGGCGATTGAAGTGCCCGAGGTGGTGTGTGTGACAGGAAGGCGCGGTGCCTGATCTTTCCCCATCCTCCTTCCAGCTGTCGGGAGCACAGACGTGCTGGACCAGGACCTGAGCGTGGGAGGGAGGCCACGTGTGGGGGCCCAGGGCCCAGGAAGAGCTGGGTGCCTCGAGCTGTGGACCTTCTACACCAAACTCCTCCTGTGAGAGTCAGGACCCCCGTCCCCCTTCTGCGAGGGACACTCCCACCACACTCAGCCTCCGCGGGGCCTGAGCACCCCAGCTGCATGCACAGAAGCTGATGAGCTTGATCCTCGAGATGAGCGTTGTTCATCGAACGCTTCCCTTCGCCCGCCACAGCTTTAGGGGCGAGGTTGGCGTGCGCACAGGAGGGACGCACGGAGTGAACATGGGCTGATCTCACAAACATACGCTGAAGTAAGAGGGGCTGAGCGGGTGCGGGAGCGGGGCTCTGGGGGGTCTTGGAGAGCAGCCCCGGACAGCCCGCGTCGGTGACCACCAGCTCCGGAGGCCCCCGGGGACCTGGTGTCCATGGCGACAGCGGCTTTCCCAGGACCGCACACTATGCGTGCACACCGCGTGTACACACACACACATACACACACATATATTGCTTTTCAAAATATTTTCGTATAAGCTTATATCAATTTCAAAAACAAAAATGAAGGTAGTTGTCATTTTCTCATAGGGAGCAGTTTTCACTTTTCCTGAAACATCCGCGTTTTGTGGCACCAGAGTTTATGGGCTGTGAGCACCGCCATCCCCTTGTTGATCATCAAAGTGGGCTCCCGAATTCTGCTCTGGTTAATCACGACCCACTTAACGCCTCCAGGTGCGGGGTTCGGTTGGAACGACCTGAATTACGTGGGTTCCCGAGCAGAGAGATCACTGGATCAAAACAGGGGGCATCCCAATGACTGACCAGTTTGTCGGGAGGCCCCTGGCGTCCCCCTCTCACGCCCTGGAGGCTGATTCCGGCCCGTGGTCTCCGGGCAGGGCCCCGTGCAGCCTGGGGGCTCCGAGGGGTCTCCAGGCCGGATCAGAGGAGGTCGGGCAGTCCAGAGCCGGAGGGGGAGACAGACCCCTTGTGCTGCCCCTTGGCCTTATAAACAGGAGGTTGTGGGGGCTCTGGCTGGAGCAGGCCGGGACCAGGAGGCCGACCCGGTGCAGCTTCCAGTGGCCGCGCCCTGGGAGTCATCAACGCACTCGCAGCCTCAGTTCCCCTCTGCGTCGGGGACAAAGCATGCATAAATGACAGTGAGGTCCTTTGAGGCCCCAAGCCACTGTGAGCTCCCAGGCCTCACCCCACAGGCTGCTGGCCACTCTTGAGGCGCGTGACTGTCCGTTTGCAGAAAGTCCCACTGCTCTGTCAGCCGGCCTGCCCAGAGCCCCATCTCCGTTACTAAGGATCCTTTGGTCCCTGGTGACAGCTTATCAGGAGAAGTTCTACAATCATAGTTACCTATGCCCAGAAAAGAGGAGGATCCAAGGGCCCAGGCGCTCCTGCCCTGGCGAGGACAGATGGGGCCAGGCTGAGCCCCTCGTCCAGCACACACGACAGGGCCCCAGCCAGGCCCCCAGGGCTTGGTTCCCTCCCCCACTTGCTCACTCTCCCCTGCACTGTGGACAGAGCCCCTGTCCTGGGGCACAAGCCTGGTGGTGCCTCTCTCTGCGTGGGATCTTCGGGAGCTCTACATGCCCCAGTGACGCCTCCCAGATGGGCAGGACGTGACCCAGACACCCCGTCCTGCCTTGAGGGGACACATCGATGAGCCGGGATACTGACCTCACAGTGTGTCTGCCCGGCTGACCCTGGTCCCCTTGGGGTCCCTGGTACCGTCGCCCCGTCCTCCATCCTTCCAAACTCATCCTGGAAGGCAGCCTGGATTAGGAGCTGGAGCGGGTTGGAATGCAGCCAGGCGGGCGCGTGCTTTCGGCAGGGCCTCGGGGCGATGTCGCAGCTCCTGATGGGCGCTCTCCTCCTCTGTAAGGTCTCAGCCTCACCGAGCCGCCCTGAGGATGACGGGTGATTTTGGCCAGCGCCTGGCCCGCGGACAATGCTTGGAGAGCGTTCATCTGCTTCCTTCCCCGATCTTGCCTCGTTTCTTGGGCCTGGGACCGTATGTTCGGCATCAGTATTGTTGATATCTGTGCTTTGTTCAGTCCAGGAAGCAGATGGAAAGAGCAGGCAAGTCTGTGTAGATTTGCAAGTTTTCCTATGTGCCACTTTCTATTTTGTTTAAGGAAACTGGGGAATCTGTTCTCTTCTCTCTGCCTGTTTTTCTTCTCAGTCTCGGTCGGTCTTCTTTTTCCTGACTTATGAGGGAGCCCCCTCCTCGATGCTGGAAGACTTGGGATTGTTTCTGAGAGCCAGGGCTGCGGAAACGGGGCCACCCCCACGTCCGAGCCCGGACCCGGGTGCCCTCCCTGCCCGCGGGCAGCGAGCCGGAGCCCTGTTGTTCCTGCCGGCTCCCTCGCCCGAGTGTGAGAGGCAATGTGGACACAAGGCATATTTTTGGTAAGTAGGGCTGGGTTTAATACATTCCCAGTGCTAGAGAATCATAATGCTAGACTGCCTAAAAATACCCTGGTTGAGACGTGATCTCAATAAATACAGGAATTGACTTAGCCAGTGATTCAGTTAGCCTCCTCTGGTTACCGCTCTCCCGACCGTTTATGGAATGTGCAGTCAGTCCCTTGGGCTCCCAGGACGCGAAGCAGGGAGTCTGAGCGTGGACAATGGAGGCACAACGTCTGGGCTCCAGTCTTGGCCTTGACTCTCAGCTGTGTGACCTCAGGCAGGTTGTGAAACCTCTCTGTGCCTCGGTTTCCTTCCCTGAGCCACGGGGATGCTCGAGTAGCCCCTCCATGGCCTGGAATGGGCCATTTCTGCACAGTGTCTAAAACAAAGCCTGCACACAGTGGGGCTTCGACGGTGTTCACCCAGAAATGTCAATGGCAGTGAAGTGTCAGCTCCCCCCACGGGGACTGTTGCACTCAGGCAGGGCTGTGTCGGGTGCTCTGAGGAGACCCGATGCCCCGCGGGCCTCCAGGATGGACGGGGAGGCCTCGTGGTCACTTTGGGCAACTACGAGGTGACAGACGAGCTTAGCGCACCTGTCTCTCCCGGCCCGTGTAGGCGGCTACAGCGACTCCTTCGTGGGCATGAAGGACTTGCCCTCGGGAGTTAGGGATTTCGTCACCTAGTTAATCCGTGAGAAAGCCTGAATGCGCGTTCTTTAGGGGCCACCTGGCTTTAGTGTAGCCTGCAGGAAACCTGCTCATGGAAAGGGACACACGGCCCTGGGGCGTCCCGCGCTACGGAGGTGGGCACGTGTGTTTGCTGACTGCAGGAAGAGACCAAAGCACCGCCACGCTTTGAAGAGGACTTTGTGCCCGGGCCTCATCTGAGGTTTCCCGGGAGTAGACTCTGAGCCAAAGATTCGAGGACGGGGACCAGTGGTGTAGGGAGAGGCACGGCGGGACGTTAGCCCAGTCTCCCCGGTGAACAGCAGGAGCTTGGGGCATGCTGGGAGGCCATCCCCGCCCAGGGCAGGGGTCTCTGGCTGGCATGGACTTTCACGAGCGGTACGCATGGGCTGGCAAGCGCTGGGCAAGGGGCTCTGCGGTCTGAGGGCACCCCTACCCCGCAGATACAGGTGTTGGCCGCTGGGAGTCAGCTGGCAGGCACAGGCACTGGGGGACCCATGGGGAGACGGTAGGGTCCCCCCACCCTAGGCCTCCAGCCTGTTGACTTGGTGTCTCCCAAGCAGGTGCCAGGTGTGCAGAACGTGCCTGGGGAGGGGGCGGTGGATGGAGGGGACCGTTGGGACCCAGCCTCAGCAGGACAGAGAACGTAAGTGTGAAGATGCTTGTTGCTTCCTGGAATCTGGTTTCATGCTTGCCTTGGTTTTTCTTCTTCCCCAGAAGCATGATCTCGAGGACCCTCATCTGATGGATTGACTCTGCCATCGTGGAGAAATGTCTCAAAGTTGGGCCCGTTCCAGACTTCACGCTCTGCTTCTAAATCACTGTCCCCAGGAAGAAGCCATCAGTGAGCATGGCAGCAGGGAAGCCTGGGGCACGAGGTCTCCGGCGCTGGGACCCGCTGTGCTGATTCGCAACGGGGGCCTCGGGTTCTGTGCACACCGGGAGTTGCACCACCGCAGAGTCGCCTCTTCCGCGATCCCACCGGGGCCAGTCTCTCCCCGGGGCTCCCCTGGGACACGGTGCATGCCGGGTCATCGCCCTGCTGACCACAGGACATTGCCATTCTCCTTCCATCCCTCCAGGCTCATCTCTGTGACCTCAGAACCCGGCACAGACCCTGGTGTACAGCAGGTGCTCTCTAAATGCTGCAGGTGTGTTTGCACACAGAAGCCCAGAGTGTTCACATGTCCCTTAGTTTTCCCTCCTCCCCGAGCTGCTGAGAGGCAGAAGGGATGCGTCCTGCCTCAGGGACCTCGGTGCCTGCCGAGGGGCTCCTGCAGAGCTGGGCTGACGCTCCATGTCCACTTCCCCCTGGGCGCCCTCGGTGGCCGCCATGGACGGTCAGCTGCCACGGGGACCTCCCTTCTGCAGCCCCTCGCAGCTTCCCCTCCTGAGCCTCCCATGTCTCTCAGCTCCCAGGACTCAACCTTCAGCTTTCTGGGTCTCCAACAACCGCAAAGTGTGTTCATAACTCCTCGGAGCGGTGGGTGTGCCCCGGCCACACAGAGACAGAAATCCGGAGCGGGAGGGGCCCTAGATTCCTTCCCGTGCCGGGACCCCATCTCGGTCTCTCCTGCTTCGGGGTCACGTGGATGAAGATCTCTACCAGCCCTCCGGCCACGCTCTTCCCGAGCCTTTTCTGCTCTCATCGAAACACCCCCACTCCTCCCAGTAAAGAATGGGAATTTCAAAGAAACCTAGAAGCACTCCAGTAATATGGAAGATCTTCTCAGAGGACATGTTCTGTATTCCGTCGGGTGACGGGTAGACCTAACCCGATGGGTCGGGTGTGGGCAGGGATGGAGGGAAGTTCCCGTCGGGAAGGAACCCACTGGGGACAGCGGTGGCTCACGGCACAAGCAGGTCAGTGGCGGCCCAAGCAGGACCCGTGTCCTGTTTTTCGTTCTTGTCCCTGGGATCTCTGTGACCCTGCAGGGGACGTGGGGACAACGCCTCAATCCCCATTCTGGTTTATGCCAAACTCTGATTTTTCAGAGAGGTTGGCTTTGAACGCAATCCTGTTGCAGGCTTGCTATTTTTACAAGGTTCACCCTATTCTCTGTTATTTTTAAAAATAAAATTGTCAACAGCTTTTCCTTCCCCTGTAACATTGCCGCCACGAGCCAAGATCTTCATGAACCCTGTGTTCAGTGACAGGAAGGAGGAGACTAGGCCGGTGGGCAGGGTCGGCAGGCTGCGTGACGACCTTCGGAGGAGAGGTCCGTGTGCCTGGGCGCGGCTCTCACCGCCGAGCGGCCTGTGACTCGGGGATGCTTAAAACGCATCCAGCTGGATGTCAACTCTGATGGTTTGAGAAAAGACCTATTTCTGGGCAGAAAAACACCTATTTTTACCCAGCTTGGTAGAGGGAACTCTCGGGCTGTGAGTGATAGAATCCAAAGCCTAATCTACCCCCGGTCCTCGGTGGCCTGGCCGGGCCGTGCAGACCTGCGGGGAAGACTGGGCTCTTGGCCATGCTGCGGGGGCCCCGGGACAGCGCCGTCCTGAGAGCCACACTGCGCACTTCCAGCAAGTCCTTCACGATTCGAAGGACAGCTCCGATGACCTCCTTTCATCGTTGAGGTGATTCCTGGGGCGGGAATAGTTCTGGGTCTCATTTTCGTCATTTACAGTAGAAGTGATGCCCCTTGCTCTGCTGACCTCACTCACTGGCTCCTTCCCTCCCTCCTCGTTGCAGCCGAGCTCCCTGAAAGCCGACTCTGAGCTGGCCCAGAGCATGCAGACGGCCCAGGGGCTGCCGGCTGCCGGAAGGAGAGGAGTCAGTGGAAGGAAGGGAGAGGTCAGCAGGTGCAGGCTGGTGGCTGCCTCGTGAGCAAAGGTGACCGGCGAGGTCTGGGTGTGCACAGAGCTGGCCCTGCGTCCCTCCGCCTTGCCCGTGTCCTCCTTCACTCGCTGGGCTGCGGAAGCCCGTGGAGCCTGGGGCCTGGGAGGGACACAGTGCCGCAGGGACCCAGCCGCGGTCTCGGCTGCCGGGGGCCCTTGTCTTGTGGTGGATGGCACAGGAAGGTGAGGAGGGACCTGAATGAGGACTAGACTCTATGCCCCACTTGCAGAGCGGGGAGGGGTTTATTTTCCCACGCGGGGATTGACATCACACGGCTGCCTACGTGGCTGATGCATTTACCTTCGAGGACAATGTCTGGGGGCAGGTGGACACAGGGTTGGTAGCAGGCGGGGGCTGCTTCTGAGGGAGATGAGCCGTTTTAGACAAGCCAGGAGAACCACAGGCTACGTGGAAGCTGGGAGGGCACCGACCATGCCCCCAACTCCATATGTGGCTGTGCGCTTGGGGGGGAGCCACCCCCGTCCCCCCACCCCTGCGGTGGGTCTTGGCCCACATGAAGATGAAGCATCACGTAGGACCACGAAGGAGGGGATGGTGACAGAATGGAGATACCAGCCAGAGGACCGGCTGCCACGGTGGGCCGGCACCGAGACCACGTTGTGAGCCCTGCACCCGCCACAGGCTGCTTCCGCGGGCGCACATCGCAGACCCGGACCCTGAGCCAGCGGGGTCCTGGGGGGCAGGGCACCATGGCTGTCATTCTGCTCGGGGCTCACTCTTGTCCACGCTCCTGACCTGGGAAGAGCAGGCTGCAGTTCTTCCAGGCCCTCTTCAAAGCTCGGGATTTTGGGGATCAGGGACACGGACCCAAGTCTAGAGGGGGCAGGGCCCTGCCTCGGTTGCCCTGTTGGGAGCCATTCTGCATGTTTCCGGGCATCTCTGTGCATCTGGGCCGAGGTCACGGAGGCTCCCTCCCTCCCTCCGTGGGCACGGCCATGGTCCCTAAGCTGAGGTCTGTCCGGCTCGGCCGTCCTTTCTGCCTGTTGTCTCCAAAGCATTTTCACTTCTCATTTGAATGTGTTTCTGCTGAAACGTGCTCTCCCAGGGGAGGAGGGGAGAACGGCTGAGCCAGTGGAGTGTGGGGCCCACGGAGAAGGCCAGGATGGAGCTGGGGAAGGAGCTGGGGAGGGGAGCACCTGCCGTCTGGGCAAGGTGGTTCCTGAGGGCATCAGCCAGGGCAAGGGGCAAAGACCACGTGCTGGAGTGTCTGAGTCTCCGAGTCCGGCCCGTCCCCACCCCAGCCCCTGCCGCCTGGTCTAAGGAGCCCGCTCCTCACTCACCCCTCCAGCTCTGCATGTGCTGCCACCTGCCTCCCCCCACCGGGCCCCCTGATGCCCCTGCGACTTCCCATCGGGGCCGGGCAGGCTCCACGTCCATCCCCACTGCCGGGCCCGCCCTGTCCCTGCCCAGAGTGCCAGAGGCCAGGACTGAGGAGTCCTCCACACCACTGTCCTTCCCTGGGCTCTCCGGATGAGGTTTCCGGGCCGACGTGGGAGGCCACGGAAGACCCGCTCCCAGACAGCTCCGTCCAGGCCGGCCCCTTACCGTCTGCCTCCCTGGAGGCTGCACGCCGTGACCTGTTATTACCTCAGCCTCAGAAATGAGTGGGACCGTCCACAGTTGTGCCACCTTCCTCGGCGGGAGAGAACAATGCTCAGAACCGAGCGATCGGACGACACGGCTCTGCATTTCTGTGGTTCTGCCCACTTCCCGCGCCGTGAACGAGGTCGGAATCCTGCCCAGGAGCCCGTGGGGTGGTGGGGCATTGGCAGTGGGGTGCGGGGTCCAGAGCATCGGCGAGAGCGGTGTTCACCCAGCCTGAGCGCCCGTGTCCTGGTGCTCTTCGCAGTCTGCCCCGCGGCTTCTGGAAAGAAGGGCCTGTCCTTTCAGCTGGCAAGCACGTCCCCCACCCCTGGGGGCCACAAGCCGACAGGGCTTCAGCAGGGCTCCACAGTGCGATTAGGAGCGGCGGTTACTGAGGGTTAGAGAGGCCCGGGGCCCACCCAGAGGCCCCCTACTTACCTCTCATCATAGACCAGGATGGAAGAAGACTTGCCCAAGGTCAGTAGGCCGACCGGGAGCAGAGTCCAGGGCCTGGGGCTCCTGCCTGCATGCTCAGCACCCCCAAGCAGCCCTCCTTGGGGGACACGAGCCGGGGGGATCCTTTTCCTTGGGCAGGCAGCCTGGTGCTCTAGTTCCAGTGAAGGAAAGCCCCACTTTGTACTGTTCTCTTCAAATGCAGTTCACAGAGGGGGACCACAACAGAGTCCCAGGGTCCCGCGGCCCCGGTGCGCAGCCAAGCTGGCGGAGGGAGGCCTCCTGCCCCCATGGGAGTGAACTGAGGGAGTCATGGCCCCAGCAGGCGGCCCTCGCTGAAGACCCAGCAACCTTCAGCAGAGGCTTAACTGGGTGAATGGTGACAGAGCCGTGATCGGTTACCAGGGGCAACCATGGCATTTTAAGGACGTCGTTCCTTGGTAGGGGTGGCCGCTGGGGAGGGACGCTGGCCTGCTGTCAGGGCCCTGGGTGGGAGACAGCAGCCTGGGCCACAGGGCTGAGGATAGGGCTGAGTGCGCTGGTCCCGGACCCTACCCCAGCCCAGCAGGGCCCTGGCGCTCGCTCAGAGAGGCCTGAGGCTGGCGCTGCTCAGGTGGATGAGGTTTTGCAGCCAGGCTTGGCCACGTGGTGGACAAACAAGGCCCTCGCCTCCCTGCGTCTGTCTCCTCTGAGCCACGGAGATACAGCGGTCTTTCTTGCTCCATGAGGGGTGGGTGGTTCCCCAGGGACTCCACAGGGGGTGGCTGGGGAAGTCACCCCTCACCCCTCACCCCGAGTGAGTGCCCTCAGACCCCGGCACTCACTCACGGATTCATTCCTCCCCCGGGGGGTCACCTGTCAGAAAGACAGCCAAGCCAATCCTGTGGATTGGGCCACCTCGGACAGATGAGGTGGGCGCATCTGATGGGCAGGGGTTTCCAGTGGGCCTGGCATTGGCTGAGCTGGACAGGGAGGTGGGCTTCTTCCAGAAGTGGGAAGGTCTGGGGACGTTCGGGAAAGCACGGCCGGGGGAGACCAGCGTGAGGAGACCCAGAGCTGCAAGGAGCACGTGTGAGGACTGGTCTGAGCCTCCGGTGCCTCACACACCTGCCCCCAGGCCCCGAGCGCTGCCCCGTCACCGTCCCTCACCCCCCAGAACCATGGCTGCCCCAGCCCTTCCCAGGGTGAGAGCCCAGCTCTGGTCTGGCCTCCATCTGAGCTCCTTCGGGGTGGGTGGCTCGTCCCACCCCCGATGAAGAGCAGGGGTTAGGGTCACCGCAGGGCGTGGGACACAAATTCCACAGTGGCTCTTAAGGGAGAATCAGCCCACGGCCAGACCCTGGCCAAGGAGTTGATGGACGAGCTGCTCACGGCTCCTCCCAGCTGGTCAGGAGCCACACACGGTGAGCCCAGCCGGGCCGGGCCGGGGCGGATGGAGGACGGCTGCTGGGGGGTTCTGGGAGGGCCACCACCCCCTGGTTTCCTGTGAGAAGGCACGCAGGCCGTCCAGGGACCTGAAAGTGTTGGGGGGGGGGGTGCTCCATGTAGCAAATACGTCCACCGCCTGGTGTGTGTCTCTCCCTGATGTCTTAGAGCTCCTCCGACCTGGTGCCCCCATCCGAGCGCACTCTCCACACTCCAGCTGGCCTGGTCTTTGCGGCCAGCCCCCTGGGCACATCACCCCTGCATGCCCAAAGCAGAGCCCCGGGGTCATCCGCCACCTCCCCTCTCCTGCCCCTCCACCCACGCCCCCTGGATCACCTCTCCTCCTGCTTCCTAGCGCGGCGGCCTGTTCCGCCCCCTTCTCCGTTCTCCCCTGCTACGGTGCGGGCAACCCTCCCGCTGACAGCTGCAGCCTCCTCGGCCCCCCGGGGCTCCAGCACGTGCTCCCCCAGATCGGATGAGGTCGCACCCCAGCTCCAGCTCCCGGGTGACTCCAGACCAAGCTTGAGCCCCAGGAGTCCCTCAGTGTCCTTCCTGACCTGACCCACTGGAGCCACCTCCCCAGCCAGCTGCCCTCCCTCAGCCCCCGTCCCCTCCGGCGTCTGCTGCGTGGACCAGCGGAGTAGTTCTAGTACATGTCTGCTAAACAGACGCAGAAGCGGGGGGCCCGGGACGCTCTCCCGCCGTGGGGCAGGCACGAGGTGCCGGGGCGCTGGGAGTGGCTGGAGCTGGGCTGACGTCCACAATGTCAAGGTAGTGTGCACGTGTGCACCATCTCGTCCATCACCATGTCATCTGTCACCCCATGGGAGGCCCGGGGCATCACCAGGACGGCCGGAGGCAGGAAGGAGCCTAACAGGGGAAAGAGTGGGCATCCGTGGGGGAGGCTGGAGTGGAGGGAACACTCACCTGCAGGCAGAGGGTCAGGCGAGGGCGGGAGGCGGGCTTGTCAGGGAGGGAGGGGGAGTGGCAGTCCAGGCAAGCCCGGCTTCTTCTCCAAGTGGTTTGGGATTCGCCAAGATCCCGCCAGGCCTGGAGGCTTTCAGGTGCTCACCTCCCTGGCCGGCCATGGGGCAGCTGGACAGGTGTCATGGCCACAGGCTTGGGTATGGAAAGAAGAGGCGGAGACCGTGGACAGCACCCGGGGGACACACAGACCATCCCCAGTGTGACCACCGCGTGACTCCAGTCTCTGCCTCGGGCAGGCTGCTCTGCCCCCCACCCCAGTTACAGCACCAGCACGCCCTCACCCTGTCCTGCCTCTCTTCATCCTCTGCCTCCTGACTCTGGGGTTTCCTAAGAAAATTAAAAACAGAATTTCCATATGGCCCAGCAATTCCATTTTTAGATGTGTCGCCATAAAGAACAGAAAGGTGCTCGTCCATTATGTTCACAGACATGTTGTTCACAGTAGCCAAAAAGTGGACACCATCCACATGTCCATCAACAAACGACGGGAGAAGCGAAACGCAGTCCGTCTGTGCACGGAATATTGCTCAGCTCTGAAAAGGAAGGAAGGGTGAGCCTGGGGGATGCTGGGCTCCGGGGAATACGCCGGCCACAGAGGGACAAATCCTGCACAGTCCCATTTCACAGGAGGTCCCTGCAGGAGTCAGATTCGCAGAGGCAGATGGTAGACCGGGGGCTGGGGAGGCAGATGGGGAGAGAGTGTTTAATGGGGACAGGGTGTCAGATCACACGGAGAGGCGAGTCCCAGAGGCGGACGGCGGGGATGGTCGCACAATGGTGCACATATGCTTGATGCCCCTGAACTGTGTGCCTACCAATGGTTGATATGGCACATTTCCGGTAATGTGTATTTTCTACAATCAAAAAGGTGAAAAAACATTGTGTGTGTGTAATAAATTTCTGAAACAAATACCTGTCATGAGAAGATAAAGTGTCCCGGGATGGACGTGGATCTGCGGTCATTGCTGAGGGTCTGTGTGCCCCTGTGCCACCTGGTGGCCATGATGCAGAGCACCCTCATCCGTCTTATGGCCCCCAGATGGGGAGGGCAGCCCTGGCTCTCCCCGCAACGCTCAGTGTCCTGAGAGGGAGAGCAGGTGGTGAGTCTGGAGGAGACACAGCCTGGGCTGGGGGGTGGGGGGTCAGTCCTCCCTCTGCTTTTCCTCTCCCCAGTGAGCTGAGAACAGGGAGCCCACTCGGCATGCTCCAGCCCCCAGCAGGATCTGCTGGCTCCTGTTTCCGAGGTCGGGTACACCGGGGTCCAGGTTGGGAAGGCCCTTAGCTCTCGCCCATAAACCAGCCCCTCTGACCCCTTCCCTTAGACATGAGCCCGGGGAGGGATGGTCCTCTTGACCCCACCCTGCCATGTGTTGAGCTCAGAGTGGGCAGGAGGCCTGCGGTTCTGTGGGTGTGGGTGGGCCCAGACACTGGGCCTTGACTCTTAAGAAATTATACATAGAAAAGTAGCACTGACCACTGCAACTTCTTGGCCAGGTCAAGCTTTATGATGCTCAGCCAGGCTCCAGGTGCAGGGGCTCTTCATCCTAATGGTCATGGCAGCCAAGATGGCTTTGTGCATGGGCAAGCAGTAGCCTTGATGAAGCAGGTTCCACTTTTAGGGAGACAGGGGTCTCAGTGGCCTCAGACCACGTAAGCTGCAGGGGCAGATGGGGTCGGGGTGGGCCTGAGCCAGATGTGTGTGGGCTGCAGGCCGTTGTGGGCAGACAGGCAAACATCAAAATAGGGAAAGAAGCATTTTCAGGATCGTTGGGTGTGGAGAGGCAGAACCACAATGTTTGCTCCTTCTGAGGGCAAGGCGCCTGGAGGCTGGGAGTGGTAGAGTACCATCAGGGTCCCAGTGTAACCGCTGGTGCAGATGGGGTAGGAGCGGGACTGGCCACTCCAGGCTCCATTCTGCATGCACGGGACTCTGGAGGCTGTGGGTCTCCTCCCTGCTCTCAGGATGGATGCCTTGCTCAGAGCGTTTCCCCAGCTGGGTCTGTAATCCCAAACCATGGATGATGGACCACTGGCATCAACTGGCTGGTATCCTTGAAAATCAAGCCAAGAGGAGTTTCTCCATCACCCTCCTTCTCTGAGATTCACCATGTCTGCAGAGACCTTGACAACATAAACACTGGGTTCTGGAAAGACCATTTTCCTGGGATAATTGTTGTAGGGACCAAAGCTTGACTTGATGTCTAAGTCTGGTGGGTTTGAGGCTAGTGCTGTATTATCTTGTCTGTCCCATTAACAATGGGGATCTTAAGACATTAAGCTAATGAGACACTTCCTTGAGCTACTAACACTTCCTTGAGCTACTACAGCTTCTGAGTGAGAGAAGCTCAGCCCTGGCTCCAGCTGGGCACTGATGGAGCCCTGATCCCACCCTGGCATTGCGAAGCAACCTGGCTGAGAATTAGGAGAAATAGGAGACAGAGATGATGATGATTCTCTGAATATTTATTAACACAGACAAACAGACTCTGAATCTTTTGGGCTTAAGTGTTTTTGAAACTTCACCTACAAAGACATTCACTCTTTAGAATTCAATCGTTGCCCTATGATGTTCACAATTGTGAGAAGTTCATATTCGTAGGTGTGTCTCACTGCTTTTGCCACTTCATTGTAAAGTATCTGTGTTTATGCTTCGCATTTTCTACTGAAACATTGTAACTTTAAGTTCACTGCAGGAGCTCCAGTGGGTTGTATTGGACAACATGGCAGGAGGTCACTGGGGATGGGATGTTAGCTGTTTACTGCTACATAACAGATGGCCTGACGTCTAGAGGCTTCCAGCAACCCTTCATCTTCATATGTCTGTGAGTCAGGAAGCCAGGTGTGGCTTGGCTGGAGCTTTAGGCGCAAGGTGTCCTGTGAATTTATGCTCCTGCCTGTGGCTGTGGTCTCATCTGAAGGCTTGGTGGGACGGCATGTGCTTCCAGGCTCTCTCCCTGTGGATGGTAGGATTTAGTTCTTCGGGGCTGTCCAGTGGAAGATCTCTATTCTCCTCCAGTTGTTTGCTGAAGGTCCCTCGGTTCCTTCCCATGTGGGTCTCTGCAGAGGGCAGCTCAGAGAAGTAAGTGAGAGAACAGGCAGCTCCCATGATGGAAGATGCACTCTTTTTGTAGCCCAACCTCAGAAGTGACGCCTGAACCGTTTGCTATATCCTCTTTGTTAGAAGCAAGTTATTAGGTCTAGCACACACTCGTGGTGGGAGAGAACAGGGGGGCATGGGAACCAGGAGGGAGGGTAACTGGAAGCCATCCCAGAAGCTGTCCACCACAGATAAGGAGTAGCCTGGAGGGGGTGTTCTCAGCTTTGGGTAGTCTTTGCATAGATTTGATCTTATAATCTTCTAAATCATTTCAGGAGCTTCTGGGGGGAAACCCACACTGACTACCAGTAGCCCTCAGGGTGATATAAACAGCCAGAGGTTGGCTCTGGTGGAGTGGACTTAGGAATACGTTAGTAAGATTGTCTTGGCTTATGGTGGGCTGAATGGAAGTCCCAGAATGTTGAAAGGCACTAAAAAGCTGAGAACATTGAAGACAATGCTATTCCCCCTCCTGATACTTCCTCCCCATCCTGCACCAGCTCCATCTGGGTTCCTACCTGGGTGGTGAGTGCAGAAGGAGAAATGGGGCATGCTTTTCTAGCTATCAAGTGCTATGTAACAAACCATTCAACACTTAGCAGCTAAAACCAGAGTAATTCTTCACTGTCCCTCATGGCTTCTGTTAGCCAGGGATCCTGGGAGGGCTTGCCTGAGCAGATCTCACCTGGATCTTCCCCACAGCTGAAGTCGTGTGTTGGTCAGGCTACTGTCACCTGTTGGCTTGGCTGGTGCTGTCATGTGGGAGTTCCTGGTGCTTCCAGAACATGGGCTGAGCACCTAGGGTGGATGGCATGGCAGCAATGTTGGGAGCCAGGGGACAAGGCAGAAACAGGCCCTTCATATGGGGTCCATGGCTTTGGGGGCAAGAGATCAAATCACCCCAAAGGGAACAGATGTGTTGTAACTGAAAACAAGCCTGAAGGAGAGAACTGGAGGGTCAGATCCACCACATGTGTGAGCATGCATGTGTGTGTGTGGAGGGGGACGTGCGATCACAGAAGGGTTTTCTGAGCATATGATACTTAAGCCAAACTGTGAACATGGGGAGTTAACCAGAGCCAAGTGGGTGGAAGAATATTCCAGAAGGGGGCTGGTGTGCACAGGGGAGAGCAATGGGGCTAAGGCACTGCAGGAATGAGCCGAGAAGATTCACTTGGAGCCAGGAGTCGGTCAGGTATGCAGGAGGGAAGAGGAAAGAGGGTACCTGCATCACATTGACCTGATTCTGACAACTGTGTGGAGGTCCAGTGAATTCTAAGCTAGTAAAGGAGGAAAGGTGGGCAGCAGGTGAGAAGAGGTGCCATGGCTCCAGGTATTCCAGGCAATGCAGGGCTGAGAGCTACGGCTGGGTGGGGGCCCTAAGGGAATAGGCTAGAGAGACAGGAGGGTCGTTTGGGGAGGGCCCGCTGGAATTTGTGGTTTGGACCTGGAGTTTCCAACACTGCTAAGTCCTAGGGAGTGTCCACGGGGCATGTGGACGGTGTGGAGTGGAGGGGAGCCGGGGACAGGTCTGAGTGGCCCTGCCCAGATCGGCCATGGGTGTGGGGCCTGGTGTGGGGAGGTGGGCAGTCTTCAGGGGTGAACAGTCTTCCAAGACTGGGGAAGGGAGCGTGGGCAGGGACCAGGGGGCATTGAGCTTCTGTTTGGATGACCATTACCAAGGCTCGATGATGCTCCACTTCAGCTGGGGTGAAAGTGCAAAAAGAGAGATTATTAATTAAGGATGAGAGGAAAAGCATATCTGGCTGGGAATCAGGACTCCCCCTGCAGCGTCACTGTGAGTGTGGATGAGCCTGACGGTGGCCGGGTTTGTCAGCAAGCTCTTCCCTCTCTACTAGTTGCCCAGAGCTGTCTTCTTCATTTAAATTGAAGCCTTAAAAAAATATACAAACCTTCCTTTGCAAGTAGACATATTAGAGATGTCATTATCTGCTCTGCCAAAGGATTCACAGCTAAGGCTCTTAAAGTAGAGGTTGTTTCTCTAGAATTTACTTGGTTTTGGTTTACAGAAATTCAAATGTACAGACACCATTAGCACCGAGGGCAGCCACATCTTGGTGGCCACCAGCCAAGAGCCTTTGACCTCACAGGAGCGGGACGCAATTTCCTTGTAAAGAATCCCGCCCGGGGCTCGTGGCTCCTTCTAATGTGTATGCCCCCACCCCCATCCACTTAGACTTCTACCCGAGGATAAATCTGTTTCCCAAATCCCTGGCCGACGCGGTGATGGTGCCAAATCAAATCTGTCTTTTCACAGACCATGTTCCCTTATATTAAAGTCGACCCTGGTCACCCCACAGAAGCACGACAAAAGGTTTCTGAAAACTTACACAATGGCCCCTAAATACGAAGTCCTGAATAGGAAACCCGACTATTTCATCTCTGGGAAGCAAAGAGATGAGTTGCAAGAAGACGTAGAGGAGATTTCTGACAGGGGACTGAGGAGTCTGCTGTGTTTGGGCTGAGGATGTGGGAGGCTGCTCTCCGCAGGGGCATCAGTCAGAGCCACCTTGGCTCCTGGGGAGTGGGTGCTGTGCCAGGTCTGTTTAGGGAGAAGGCCTCCTGAAGATGGCACCAGGCTCTGGCTGAGGCTGAGCTTCCTTCAGACGGGCATCCTCTTCAACAACAGCTTTCAAACACACGGGCCTGAACCCCAGGGGGTTGCTTGCTTCCCTTCCAGATCCTGACACTCATGAGTCAGGTGTGTCTGTCCAGGGTCTGCTGTAATAAACACCCATCAACTGGGTGCTTATAACAATATACATGTGCTCTCTCACGGTCTTGAGGCCAAAAGTCCAAAACCAAGGTGTCTGAATGGCTGTGTGCCCTCTGGAGGCTCTAGGAAAGAGTCCTTCCTTGTCTTTTCTGGCTCCTGGCATTCCTGGGCTCATGGCTGCATTTTCCAGGCCCTGCCTCTGTCTTCACCTGGCTTCCTTCTCTGCCTGTCTCAGATGCACACTTGTCATTTGATTAGGGGCTCACCCTAGTCTAGGATGATATCATCTTGAAATCGTCAGCCTAATTTCACCTGCAAGACCCTCCCTCCAAATAAAGTCGCATTCACAGTTTCCAGAGATTAGTTCACAGACATGTGTTTGTGGGGACCACCATTGAACCTGGTACAGATAGTGAATTTTATGGGCTGAATCGTGTCCTCCAAAATTCATGTGTTGAAATCCCAACCCCCAGGACCTCAGAATATAACCACTTTTGGAATTAAGGTCTCTAAAGAGGCAATTAAGTTAAAGAGGCCAATAGGGTGGGGCTCTAATCCCAAATGGCTGGTGTCCTTACAAGAAGAGGTAGAGACACCAGGGATGTGAGCACAGAGAAAGATCAGGTGGGGACACAACGGGAAGATGGCTGTCTGCACCCGAGGAGAGAGGCCTCAGGAGAAACCAACCCTACTGACACCTCGATCTCAGAGGCCCAGCCTCCAATACCAAGAGAGAATACATTTCTGTTGTTAACCCCCAGTCTGAGGTATTTGGTTATAGCTGCTTTAGCAAATGAAGACAGTGACCTAGCTTTGGGGGGACCCATTATGTAGCTGCCACCCAGCTCCCTGCATTAAAAGGTGATGCAGTGGTAAGGGAACTAATTAATAGTGATATGATAACAGTAGGGGACATTAATACCCCACTTACGTTGACAGACAGATCATCCAACCGGAGAGTCAATAAGGAAACAGTGGCTTTGAATGACACACTGGACCAGATGCATCTAACAGATATATTCAGAATATTCCTAAAGCAGCAGAACACACATATTAGGTCACATAACAAGCCTCAACAAATTCAAAAAGATCAAAGTCATACCATGCATCTTTTCTGAGCACAATGCTATGAAACTAGAAGACAACCACAAGAAAAAAGTCTGCAAAGATCACAAATATATGGAGGCTAAACCACATGCTACTAAAGAATGAATGGGTCAACCAACAAATCAAAGAAGAAACAGAAAAAGTACATGGAAACAAATAAAAATGAAAACAGGACAATCCAAAACCTTTGGGATACAGCCAAAGCTGTTTTAAGGATTAGCAACACAGGCCTACCTCAAGGAGCAAGAAAAATCTCAAATAAACAACCTAACCTTACACTAAAGGAGCTAGAAAAAGAAGAACAAACCCCCATACGAGCAGAAGGAAGGAAATAATAAAGATTAGAGCAGAAATGAAGGAATTAGAAACAAACAAACAAACAAACAAACAAAAAAGTAGAGCAGATCAATGAGACCAGGAGTTGGTTCTTTGAAATGATCAATAAAATTGTTAAACATTTAGCCAGACTCATCAAAAAAGAGACAAAGAGGGAGAGATAAAAGACTCAAACAAAATCTCAGAAATGGAAGAAGAGAAATAACAACCAACACCACAGAAATACAAAAGATTATAAGAGAAAATTATGAAAAATTATGCACCAACAAATTAGACAACTTGGAAGAAATGGACAAATTCCTAGAAACATGTAACTTCCCCAAACTGAAACAGGAAGAAACACAAAATTTGAGCAGACTGATTATCGGCAAAGGCATCAAATCTGTAATAAAAAATCTCCCAACAAACAAAAGTCCAGAACCAGACAGCTTCACAGGCAAATTCCACTAAATGTTTAAAGGAGAGTTAATATCTATTCTTTTCATACCCTTCCACAAAATAGAAGAGGGAGGTAACTTCCAAATGCAAATTCTATGAGGCCAACATTACCCTGATTCCAAAACCAGACAAAGACACCACCAAAGAAGAGAATATTCTTAAATATTTGCAAATCAATCAACGTGATACAAACATCAACAGGAGAGGGATAAGAACCATATGATCATTTCAAGAGAGGCAGAAAAAGCATTCGACAAAGTACAATATCCATTCATGATAAAAACCCTCCACAAAGTAGGTGGAGAGGAGACAGACCTCCACTTAGGAAAGGCCATCTAGCAGAAGCCCACAGCTAATAAAGGACTGTGGTGCCGCCGGACAAAGCCTGGACCCAGGTCAGCTACAGCCGGGAGAGGGTAGGTCCCAAATCAGCCCCGGGATTTTGGGCCGGTTGCTTAGTTGATTAAATGCCATTGATCTCATCTGTGTCAAAGACACACTGATGCCCACCCCCAGCCTTATCAGGAAAAGTCTACGTGAGACTCTCGCTATTCCCTGACACCGGTGAGAACACAAGGACGGATGGTCGCTGTCACGGTTATTTCCAGGGCACGGCTGCACCGGATCCTTGCGGTTCTGGGAGGGGGCTCTCGCCCCCGGGAGCGGACTGTGGCCCGCTGAGGCGAGATCACTTGCTGGAGGCCAAAGGCTCGGGGAGCAACAGCTCCAAGATCAGCACCTCCATTTGGTCCCTAGAATTTGGGGCTTAAACTCAATTTTGCTTCTCAGATGCTGGCCTCAGTGACCCAGTGTCCACCACCACCTTTGAGCGAGCCCCAGGAGGGTAACACACGAACGCAGATGTGGCATAAGCCGGGAGTGCTGTTCATTCATGGAAAGAGGCTTGAACCTCTTAGGAAAGAAATTCCACTTGTCAGGGAAGAGGATAATTTTGCTTGTCCCTGAGAACAGAGAGCATACTCGTTCTGATGCCCTCTCAAAGGGTTTCTGCCTTTTTCGTAGAGGACATGTTCCGCCGATGGAAGGTGGCGGCTGTTTTTCCTGAGTGTCAGGAGGTTGGTGGCCGGCTCCCGGACACCCCCAGTGGGCTTAGGTGCCCCCGGGGCCCATGTCTCCTCTAGCTATCCTGCTGGAGGCTGTGCTCTAAGGGGCACATGACCTTGCCCTTGTGTGTTCCCAGCCCCCAGTTTGGCAAATGATGATGATGATGATAATAATAATAATAATAATAATTATTATTATTATCACGGAATGTGGAAGTTTTACAAGTGAAGTAGGACAGGACAACAGGGCAGGCCATGAGCAGCAGAGACATGCAAGGTGGCGGCGTGCACGGGTGTGCGCTCAGGCCGTGGGCGGTGCAGGCAGCATGTGGGTGCCGGCGATGGGCTGGGTACTTGTCGTGCACATGCATGCTGCTGGGCAGCCTGTGTCCCCTGGGTCCCCGAGGCAGCTGTGATGGGGGGGCAGTAGGAACAGCAGGGGTAGGCCAGCCACGGTGAAGGGGTCTGCGTGGAGGATGCTCGGGGCCCATAGAGGAAGGCGGGCTTGCTGGTACGTCCCAGGAGCCTGGCTGCACCGGTGTGAGCTCCTGCCGGACTGTCTGTCTGGGAATTACTCTTCCGTCATGTGGTTGTTGCAAAATAAAAACATCCGCATGCACATCGTAATAAAGCAAATTGGGGAGGTATTTGGATTCTTCAAAGAATTTAGAATCCCCACTTTTGAAAACTCTTGCAACACTGCAAAGCAGATATTCACAATCTTAGAAATAGAAACTGAGCCTAAAACCATTATACTTCATGGAAAAAAATTACTATTTTTGTACGAAGCTTCGGATAATCCAATTATTAGTGAGGTAGGCCCTTTTAAAGTTAATTTTTTTTTCTTGTAATTGAAGATACAGCTTTGGAAACAGGCACCGGAGTTACATACGAGTCACGAGACCACGTTGAGTTTCTTGTATAATACCACAAATCAAATATCAGGAGAAGCTAGAATGCTATTGTATGATTTCATATTTGAAATTAATTTCAGAATTCCACAAAACTGATTTGTATGAAGAGCTGAATCCTTGGCGAAAAGTCGTCCTATCGGAATTATCAGCTGTAGATGCACTCACATTTATATTTCAAACTAACTTACAGAAATGTATCCCGATGTTATCCCAGCTTATAGACTCCTGGCAGCTCTGGGAACTATTGCATTAGCAGGAAGATCCTTCTCAAAAGTAAAAAGTATCAAAAGTTATTTGTAGTCTTGTATCTGCCATCAACTTCAATTACATTGGGGAAAAACGAAGTGGCCAGAAGTATAGATTTTGATGACCTAATAAATACAGTTGTAGTCAGAAACATTATTTTAAGACCGATCAAGACAGCGTATTAACAAAATATTATTATTTATCATCTTCCATGAAATGGTGACTCTGAAAATATTATTCCTTTGCAATTTGTAAATTTCTGCTGTTACTTCTGTGTCCCTCATTCCCCGTGATGGCTTCGAGGTAATAAAACATTTCAAAGGAAAAAGCTTTATATTTTAGAATCATTATCTGCACCTGCTTTGTGAGCAAGAGACACCAAATTGTGCATTTTTTCACTGGCCTGGAAGATTATGTAGCTGGCCTTGATCAGAAGATCATCCTAGAGATAAGAGTCCTAGAAGCTCCGATTAAAAACAGACAAATGAAAAAAAAAAAAAAGGCCGAGGGCAATATAGTAGCAGCCTGCCCCACGCTCCGGGCACTCGGCTCGTGAGCGCGGGCACCCTGGGGCCCAGGCCCCAGGACTCACCCAGTCTGAGTGTCCACTGTCCCTGCTCCAGGATGCTTCCTTGTTTGGGCCCTGGATCCAGGGAGTGAGCACAGGTGTGCTGGACAGGGCGGCAGTCCTGGTGGGGGTGCCCTGGGGTTCTGTGGTCCTGGCTCCATCTTGAATCACCCTTGTGTGATGGGGGTGCAGTGAAGTGCACCCCCACTTCTGCCCCCGTTATTGCTCTGCACGCAGCTCCCACCCTGTCCCCTGCAGGGGAGGAGGGCGGCCCCGGGGCGTCGCCTCACTGGCTCCGCTCAGAGAGCTCGTGCAGCCCCCTGGTCTCCTCAGACCCACCAGGCACTCCTGGGGGCGGGGGCTGAGGTGTCTTTTCCCCGTTCTGTGGGGAAGGACACTAAGGCTTCAGAGGGGCTCGACGACATGCCCAGGGCCTCTGCGTGGTTTGGTTTGGGTCTGCACTTCCAGCCCCAGAGAGGGGCCTCATCCCTGCGGATCCCACCTGCCAGCGCACGGAGGGGTGTGGTCCCCGTGTACCTGCCGAGCCAGTGAGACTGATGGGGGTGCAGACATCCAGCTCAGGGGACCTGGCTCTGAGCTATCTCGGCGGCCCTCCGGCTCTGTGGCCTGAGCAAGCCACGGCCCTCCCTGGGCCTCAGTTTCCCATCCAGAAAAGAGGGCATTTTCATCCACACTCTGCTGGTCTTGAGAGGTGTGTTGAGACCCAATGTGCACTGAGATATAAATGCGCTTGGGGAACATGAAGGCCGTTTTCATATAGGAGGGATTCTCTCAAAGCCTTACTCCAGTCAGCTGGGATCCCGAAGAGACTCCAAAATATCTTAGCAAAGAAAGAAAAAGCAGAACACGGAGAAGGCCCATCTAAGAATTTGCTCAGCTCACAGGACTGCAAAAAAATCTGTGTGTGCGTGTGTGTTTGAACTGCTGATGAATATTGTCTATTTCTACCCCTTATGTAAGTCTAACGGATGGGGCAGAATCTGCTGAGTATATCAAAGACCCATTTTTAATTCATGGTGGGCTGGAGAAATAAAACATACTTTTTTGAGAAAGAAATCTACAAGGAGATTTTGGAAGCCAACCAGTTTAATAAACACAGGCTCTAAGTAAATAGCATAAAGAATTTATGAACATTGCTTTCTGCATTTATGTATAGCTTGCTGTGTGGGGTCCAGAAAAAGAACAAATCATGTCTTTACAGTCTTTCCAGGACTCGGAGTCTGTGTTTCATCCCCTGCGTGGCCCGAAGTGGCCCAGCTGCGTGAGGCGTTGTAGGGAATAATGTCTGTTTAATACCGAGTGTGCTGGCATGAAATTGTCTCCAGGCTGAGCCCCCAGGGGGAGGAAAGGATGCACGATGTCTTCAGATCGGGTCTTTAAAACTTGTTCTGGGCGACAGCACATCCGCAGAGCTGGACGCGGGGCCCTGGACGTGTAGGAGCCGAGGAAGCCTGCTCAGGGCTTTGCAATTCCCCTGTGGCCCCATTCATTCTCTGAGGTCCCTGCACCCCCCGACCGGCCCGCAGCCTTGTCGATGGGGACCGCCGCCTCTGTTCAGCCTCTCAGACCTGCCTGGCCTCTGGGTTTGGGAAGCAGGAGCTCCATGTTCTGGGGGGCAGGGATGGTCCCAGGGACTCTTAAACTGTCCCCCCTTTCTGCTCCATCCAGGTGGGGCCCAGGTACCAGTGCAGGTGGATCCGACTCTGAGCCGGCCCCTCCAGCCCCTGTGGTCATTCCTGGTCTGGGTGGTCTCCCAGTCTGGCTGGGAGTCGAGGAGGGCTGCCTGGGGGAGATGACATGACGACCGGCCTTAGAAGGACTGTTGAGGCTCCCCTGATGATGAGGGGGTGGGCATTCCCCCAGACCTGGCCAGTGCTGAGTCTTGGACTCACCCTTGGGCAGGGGCGGCCAGGGCATCAGGAGCTCAACGGGTTTCTCTTTTTAAACATTTTTTTAAAATTATGGTAAAATATACATAACATAGAATGTTTCATTTGAACCATTTTCAAGTGGATGAGCACATTCACACTGTCTGTCCCCAGGACTCTCATCTTTGTTGATGGAAACGCTAACTGCCCATCTGTCTCCCAGCAGCGGTGCGGAGGGGCCTGAGCCGCCCGGCCGGGGCTGGGGTCTGGGGTCTGGCCCTCCGCTGCCACGGGCGGGTTGAGGCGGGCGGGCACCTGTGATCTTGGTGGTGGCTGAGCCCACTGCTCTCTGCTCCCCTGCCCCCGGTCCCCGGATGGCCAGTACTACGGATGGCGCCTGGAAACCAAAAAGGAAAATAAATAACAAGCCTGTGTTCATTTCAAGCTCCATTACAAGCACATTAAAAATGAATCCATAGTGGCCTTGTCCCTTGGAGAGGCACGAGCTGGGCCCAGGAGTCAGGCTCATCTCGGCGCTTCCAGTGTTCAGTAAACACAGTGACATCACGGCCCGAGGCCATGGCTCACCCTCCGCCTTCCACACCCACACCCAGCACCCATGCCAGTTCCACCTCCCGATCGCTCCCAGCGCCCCCTCCCCACACGCTGGGCCGTAGGCACAGCCAGGGAGGCCCCGAGGGAGGGGCGCTGGCTGGAAACAGGGGGCCGGGGGCAGCAGGGGCGGCCCTGCAGGGTCAGGAAGCCCCGGCCCCCAGGCGAAGTCCACTCAGACCCTCCAGCAAAAGGGGCTTACCTCCCATGACCCCCACCAGCTCCCCACAGCTTTCCGGGCTCCAGAGAGGGTCCTGGGGGCGAGGTGGGGGGCGGCCATAGGGGAGGGACCATCTCCCAAGGTCTGGGGCAAGATCTTAGCTGACTTGGGGCAACAGCTGCTAAGTGGGGGACATCCCAGCATGCAACCTCAGAGCTCTTCCCAAAATGAAATCCACTGGGATGCCAGGCGGGAAGGGGGGTCCCCAAGACCTTCCATGGGCAGAAGAGCACACACATTATGCACCTGCAGCTAACGGCCCTGCCCGCTCTCCCCCCAGCACTCCTCTCTCTGGGCGGATTGGGGGGCTACAGAGAGAGCTGGGGCATCCTGCAGGTCAGACTGCCCCCAGCAAGACAGGGGCTGGGGTAAGCTGGCCTGGCCCAAGTGCTTAGGGTGCCTGCTGGGGGTCTGTGAGCCCTTTGAAGGACACACCCTAACCTCCACCTCCGTGTCCCCATCTAACCTTGGGCCAGAGTCCTAGGGAAGGGTCAGCAGCCGACGCGGGCCTCCAGTGAGAAAGGGGCCGCAGTCAGGAGCTCGGACCCGGCCGGAGTCTGTGGCTGGAGGTTGGGGCTGGGAAGCCACAGTCCAGGCAGACGGGCCTGGGAGCAGCCAGAACGTCAGACGGGCCCCAGGGAGAGGAGGAGGAGCTCTCGTGCAGGTGGGAGGCTGCAGTCCAGGGAGGGCCGGGGCCAGGGGCCAGAGGCCGGCTACCCAGCACCCGGCCGGAGCCAGTGATTGAGGCTGAGCTCACCCAGGCGGCTCAGGGTGAGGGGTGGGTGTGCGTGCGCGTGTGCACGCCGGCCTCTGTGCGTGCGGCCCTGGCACGCTTCCCCGGAGCAGACTCGCCCACAGGTGCTCCTTCCAGCCTCAGGAGCGACGACCCACAACTTCACCTCAGGCCCTCCCCTCTGCACGCCGAGCTTGTCACCCCTGCTATGATCAGCAGGTGACAGTTGATGGGGCATTCGCTGTGTGACTGGCAGTGGCCTCGGAATAACCCTGCAAGGTGCCTACTATTGACCCCCGTTTTATAGATAAAAAGGCCAAGCTCAAGAGCCCCTCAAAGGCCACGTGTGTGGAGGGGGCAGCTTTGAATCCAGGCCCGTTTGACTCAGAGCCTGATGTTGGCCTGGAGGACACGGCTTGCACCCCTGACCTAAGAACCCTTGGCCGCCAAACACCGAATGGCCAGCTGAAGGAAGGCCGGGGAGGTGGCAGCTGGAGATGCCGAGGGCAGGTGGGGTCTGCGGAGGGACACTGTCCTCGCTGTGCTCTGCTGCACGTGCGGGGCTTGTGCAGGGGAGCAGAGGAGGACGCAACGGGCAGCTCACCTGGGCTCAGCTCGGCAGACACTGACGGGCTCCTGCTTGGCTCTGGGCCTTGGGCCCTGGGATCTGAGGACCCAGAGGACCTGCAGGCCTGCCCCTGAGGCTCAAGCAGAGCAGTGGGTGCTCACAGCCCAGTGAGGTGAGAGAAACTCGGAGTGCTGTGTCTGGGCTCCCGGTGAGGCGTCCATGCTGACCTGGGGGCTGCAGAAGCCTCCCTGGGGCTGGAGTTCGGGGCAGGCATGGAGTCTGGGCCAAAAGATGGAGCCAAGCCACCCAGATGAGGCAGCTCCCTCACTCCTGGGTGAATTCCTAAATGAACTGAAAGCAAGCACTCATGAGATATTCCTGCGCCCACATTCATCGCAGCATGATTCACAAGAGCCAAACGTAGAAACAACCCAAGTGTCCATCGATGTGGGGGGATAAGCAACATGTGGGCCATTCACACAAGGGGATATGGTGCAGCCTTAACAAGAGAGGGGCCTCTGACCCCGTCCAGCACCATGGGCCTTGAGGACACTGTGCTCAGGGAGACAAGCCAGCCACAAAGGGACAAGGACTGTATGACTCCATGTCTATGGGGTCTCAGAGGAGCCAGATTCACGGACACAGAGAGTGGACGGGGGCGCCCGGGGCGGCGGCGGGGTGGGGAGTGGGTGCTTCATGGGGACAGAGTTCAGTGTGAAGACATGAAAAAGTCCAGAGACGGATGGGGGCGACGGTGCACAGTGGAGTGACCGTGCTTAATGTCACTGAGCTGGACACCCAAAAACCGTTAAGGTGGGAAATGTTATGTTATGTGTTATTTTATCAGAAGAAGACCCAAGTGACCCACACTCATCCTGGGACTGTTGAGGGTGAAATGAATGAATGAAGGATGAATGAATGAATGGAAAGCAAGCACAGTAGACTTTTAGGGGTCCTGAGAACTGGCCTCACACTCCCGAGTACATACGAGTCCCATGAGAGGCGGGATCCAGACCAGGGCCAGCCTGTGGCGCTTCTAGACCCCGGAGCTCTCCATCTGCGGGCCGGGCCGGAGGGGCTCCTGAGCTCCTGCACCGCCAAGTTGCCCCCAGAAGCCAGGATGCTCCACGCAGGGATGTCCGCCTGGGCCAGGGGCTTGGCTCAGGTCCCCTTGGGACCCCTTTCGGCTCTGGCACGTTCCGCGATGCCACAGAGCTCCCTCATCTGTTGGAGAAACTAGAGAGGCTGCGGACAGACGGCCGGGTCCAGGAGCCTGGGGGTCAGCCCGCTAAGCGCCGGGCCCCGGTGCAGCCTGGAGGGGAGGGACACGGAGGGGCCAAGGCTTCCAGCATCTTCCGCGTGCCTCCGCCTTCCGCCCTCGGGCATCCATTCGTCCTCCACCAAGTCCCTCTGCCGGGACGCGGGCGCCGTCCGGCGGGGCAGCAGGCCTGCCAGCAAGTGCCAGAGGCAAGATCACGGCAGGACGGCGTCCGGTGAAACCAAAGGCAGAAAAAAATCAATTTTCCAATACTCCCTCTTGAAGTGATCTCTTGAAGCTGATTCAAAAATAATAATGTCTGACACTCAGAGGGGGCAACTCGCAATTTCCTAAGCGTGGCTATGTTATCGCTTTCGGGCCTCAGGACAATCTTGCGGGGAAGTAGCCTTACTCGGCAGAGGGAGAAACAGGAGCGGGGAGAGGTTAAGGAGCTCATCAGGCCGCAGAGCGTCTGGCAGGACTTGGGAGGAGCAGAGCACCCGCCAAGGAGTGCGCGTGTCCCCGCTCCCGCCCGCGTGGCCTGCCCCGGCCCCCAGCGCCAGGCCAGCCTCTGGCCACCCGCCCTCGTCCCTGGTGCTGGGGACAGACGGGCCCAGGGGTCCTGCACCGGCAGCCACAGCCTCTGCCTGTCCCCTGGGTCCCTCCTGCGTGGGACCCCGAATGAAGCCCAGCTGACTGGGGGGATCACGTAGCCGTGCCGTGGTTAGGGTTCTCCAGCGAAACAGGACTGCCTCACACTCACGCACACCACACCATGCACACACTCGTGCATGCACACACAATCTCACGCATACACACTCACAGTACTACACACACATGCACGCACACACACTGAAAAATATTTATTTGAAGGAATCGGCTTGTGAGATTCTGGAGTCTGCAGGGGGACAGGTTGGGGCAGGAGCGGCAGGTTGAGGGGGACCCGGGGAAGAGCTGAGGTTGCAGTCTGGTCTGAAGGCCGTCTGTTGGCAGAGTTCCCCCTTTCTTGGGAAGACCAGTTTCTTTCTCTTCTGTCTTCACCTGATGAGATGGAGCCCACCCACCTTAGGAAGGCCAGTTTGCTGTGTGGAAATCCACTGATTTCAGTGTTAATTCCATCCAAAAAAAACCACGTCATAGAAACATCCAAAATAAGATTTGACCAAACATCTGGGCACCATGGCCCAGCCAGGCTGACACATAAAATTAACCGTAACACCCTCACCTGGCTCGGGCTACTGTCTCCCTGCCCCGCTCCTGGCTTTCTGCCCCGAGGTCCAGGCTGTTGGCACTTTGATCCCCCGATATGCCCTGGAACGATGTCAGGGCATCAAGGCGGCGTCCCCTGGGGTCAACTCCTGTGGGCCTATGGGGTGCCTGCCTGTGTGCCAGGAACCCCCACGCCCTGGTGGGCGGGGCAGGGTGGAGGCTTGTGCGCCCGCCGCTCGCCATCCGTGGACTGGGAGCTGGGGGCCCCCGGGCACATGGGCCGTGCACAGTTTTGAGCCCCTGCTCCCCACTGAGTTGCCTGAACCCCTCCAGGGACTCCTCCCCAGACCACGGCCCTCCATTCCCGCTCTCCTCTTCGACACACCCCCTCGCTGGCCCTCAAGGAGCCCCTCTGCTCGGCCTCGTCCCACTTCAGCCCTACAAGGCTGCCGGCGAGGAGCTGGCAGCCCCGCCTTCCGGGTCAGCTCTCAGGTGAGTGGCTGCAGGTGGCAGATGCCCAGTCTCATTTTGTCTCGCTGCCACAGGCTGGGCATGAATCCTCTTTGTCCTGCCTAATTGGTGGTGGAAACCCACTTGGATCATCAATAATCTCTGATTAGGGCTGGATCCAGACTCCTGGCAGAGAGTGGGCCAGCCTCCGGCCCTGGACCCTTTCCCTTGCTGGTGCCCGGTTGGGCAGGACGAGGCCTGTCCAGGTTGCTCACGGACTGGCTCAACACTGGCCTCCCCTGGCGCTCACGAGGCAGGAGGGGCACGGGCCTGGCCAGGCCCTCCCACGACTACCTCCCCGGTCCACCAGCGGCCTGCCCCCCGCTGCCCGGGCCACCTGCTCTGCTCCCCTTCCAAGGGCAGCATGCCTACCGTGCGCCCCAGCACGTGCTTCAGGGCAAGCTGGCTGCTCAGCTGTGTAGACCAGGAGCACCTGCAATATGGAATCTGCCAGAATACGGGCTCCACAGGCCTTGGCGAAGGGAGTAGAAGGTGGTGCTAATGGAGGCCAGATCAGACTCTGGCTTCCGGCAGTCCCGTTCTCTGGCCCCGTCTGCTCCTGCCAATTAGTCAATGAACTACAACCCGCGGAATGCTGGATGCCGCGGGCTGTGGGCCCCGGGGGCGGACGTACCTGAAGAGAGGACAGATCCCAGTCAGCCTGGCGGGCATCACATCTGCTCCAAGTGAGCAGACCATTTGGAGACACACGCATGTGATTCCCACGCCAAGCCTCGCGTTAGCAGTCCCGGGGGCGAGGTGTGGACCTCTGCTGCCGAGTTGGGGTGACCTGGGGAAGCTCGCTTTCTCCGGCCAGGCTCCAGGGCAGTGGTGTGGGCCCAGCAGAGGGGAGCAAGTTCTGCAGTTAGGACGGGCCTGGGCTCTGCGAGGAGCAGGATGGAGATGGGAGAGAGCGAGCCCCGGAGGTGTGTGGAGCGAGCGGTGAACAGGGCAGGCCAGGGGCTCAGAGCAGCACCGCAGGGTGTGGATCGCAGAAAGTGCAGGGCTCTCGCCGACGCCCAGTGCTGTGTCCCCAGCTGGCAGCACCCCGTCTGAGCTGGAAGCCCCTCGCCGCTCTCTTCCCACCGACCCCGTCACGTGGTGCTCGGTGGCGTTGCACCCCGAGTTGGGGCTCTGCTGGGTTCCCGCTCGTCTCCTGCATTTTGCTCAACGGAGTCACAACAGCCGAGAGGTAGAAGCAGCCTGTGCGTCCCCCCCAACAGATGAAAGGATAAACAAAACGAGGTCCATCCAGACAAGCCTTAGAGAGGAGGGGTTCTGACACGGCTACACCAGGGAGGGACCTCGAGGGCACGTGCCAAGTGAAATAAGCCAGGTACAGAGGGACAAATACCGGGCGAGTCCATTGACAGGAAGCAGGCCGAGCCATCAGATCCGTGGAGACTGAGCGTGGATCGTGTCACCAGGCTGGGGGTGGGGGCGAGCGTCTAACGGGGACAGGGTCTCAGCGCGGGAAGATGAACAGGTGGTGGACTCAGATCGCGGTGCTGGTCCCACAGCAGGCTGAGGGTTCTTAGTACCCCGGAACGGCATGTGTAAAAAGGTCAAAATGTAAGTTTTTATATTTTACCACAATAAAAACAAAAGCAATGATACCGACAAAATGCACCCGGGACGCCAGCCCCACGTTCAGCCGAGATGGACGTGGCTACTTCCTCCGGCCACTTGACTCAGCAGAGCCGGGTTCTGAAGAGGACGGGAGCGCGTCATTCATCCGTCACCTACAGAGAGCGAGGGCGACCAGAGAGACCTCACGACAAAGCTGGGAAGACCAGAGGACGTGGTGAACTATCGGTCCCTGGAGAGAGCGCACTGGGCCCTCTGAAGGTCCCCATGTCAGGCCCGGCCCTGGCACATGGACATAAATAACCCGCCTTTAATGATGCCGGAAAACAATGCTAACGTGCTGTCAGATGGGCCATCGGGGGTGGCCAGATGGCGGCTGGAATCCACACACACTTCATTCTTCCATCTGCTCCCACGTACAGCACCCGCTCTGAGCGAGGCCGGGAAGGTGGGTTTTCCTCCAGATTTTGTCATTAGCTTCACATCGAGTTGTTTAGTTGGCTTCATGGGCCATTACCAGGCACCAGGCTGTGGCTCTGGGGCGGGGCACGGCGGAGGGGCGCAGGGCAAGGGCACCCGGGCAGCTCCTCGGGCCCAGCTGCCTCTTCTCCGTGCCCCACGGGCCCGGACCCCTGGGACGCCCCGTCACTGTGCACCTGCTTGGAGAGGCTTGTCTGCCTTGTGCTGCTTGTTCTCCTCTCCCCAGGACCGACCACCCTTGTCTGGAGTCAGAGAGAGCATCTTCACCCTCCCCTCCTTCCTTCCTTCCTTCCTTCCCTCTTTACTTCTTTCCTTCCCTCTTTCCTTCTTTCTTTCCCTCTTTCTTTCCTTCCTTCCCTCCCTCCCTCCCTCCCTCCTTCCTTCCTTCCTTCTTTCCTTCCTTCTTTCCTTCCTTCCTTCCTTCCTTCCTTCCTTCCTTCCTTCCTCCCTCCCTCCCTTCTTTCCTTCCTTCCTTCTCATCTGCTCAGCAGTTCATTCATCCATCTGTCAAGTCATGGAGGCCACCCATGGCCACAGACCCCATAAACCACAAACTGTTGATAAGCAGAGAACTTTGTAGGGCCCCTACTCACAACTGCATACAGATTGCCATGTCATGTTTGTTTAATAATCTCATTAAAACATCCAGTTCCTGCTGCGTGCACGATCGGGTGTCAGGGACTGTGGGCGTGTGGAGGGGCCAGGCGAGGCAGATACACACAGAATGACCTGGGAGGAGCTCACAGAGGACGCGGACCACGTTCCACGAAGCAGGGAAGAACCTCAGGGATTCCCTCTGAGTCTCAGAGACCAGGGCCCCGAGTCCCAGGGAAGGCCAGTGTCCTGCCCGAGATTGTGGGTAATGAGCAGTGGGCCCGGGGCTCAGGCCCAGCACTTGGAGGGCTCCTTCCCTCTAACAGGGGCAGTATAAGGGCTGCAGAGGTTGAGAGAGAGGTGTCCCAGCTGGAACCGCGTGCCCACAATCTAGGTGGAGGACGGGCCCAGAGTTAGGGGGCCTGGCGGGGGTGCTGGGTGGGAGGGCAGGCCGCTGGCGGGAGCCCTGGGCAAGAGCAGGGGGCCGTTTGCCCTCCGTCCTTGTCTGCTCTAACCACAACCCCCACCACGTGCACTAACCTGCAGGAGCCCTGGGCCCCGGGGCAGAGAGCCGGGGGCAGGGCTTGCAGGGCTGAGCATTCAGCTGCTCACTGCATGAGTGCCGGCCCATCTGCTGTGCACACTTTCATTGTGTTTTTATTTTCAGGATAATTGTTGGGGTCTGCAGGACACTGTGGGGACGGGGGCAGGCATGCTCTAATATCACCCTATGACATCCCATCCTGATCCCGTTTCACAAAGAAGACGTGACTGACAAGCCCAGGCCCCTCCCTGCCACCCCCTGAGAGGACCCCCGCCCACGACCGGCACCCGGAGCTGGGTGCTCCTCCCTCTGCCCCAAGGGCACCCCCACTGGACGCGTGCGTTCTACCTGGACATCTGCAGGCACCCGGGAGGGAAATAGGGCATCAAACGACTCAGCACAGGCTCCAGGTAGAGGCCCGGGGCCGGGGGGCGTCACAGGGCGCCCCCCACCCCCAGCCTGTCCGTACATCCAGCTCCTGTGTCTCCGGAGCCGCCCCCGAGGGAAAGATCTGGTTTCCCTGCCCAGAAACAGCACCCAGTTGCACAGCCAGTGTGCCAGCGTCCTCTGGGGGCTCGGGGAGGAACGGGCTGGTGAGGACTGGTGGGGGCAGGGGCAGGGTACACTGAGGCCCTGCTGCTCCTCTGCCCACCCTGACCCAGGGGAAAGCTCACCACATGCTGCCCCGCGTGGCTCCTTCCGACCTGGGAGTTCGGGTATCTTGGCACAATATGTTCCTGTTGTATTTAAATCAGGAGGTACTGATTTGCATCCGCAGCATTTCCACACTCCGCGGCCATCTCTGTACCTTCCGTCCCCTCCCTTCCCGTCTGCTCCTCTCCAGTTTCAGGGGGGTTGCTCCTTCGGCCTCAGGGATGATGGAGAAATCAGTTTATTACACTGTCTTACCTAAGGCAAACCTGACCTCGGCACGGTGTGGGGCAAGGAGAGGGGGTCAGTCACCGTCTCCTAGCAGCTGCTGGGCCCCCTCCCCCAGGGAAAGGGGGCCTGGTTATTTGGGGCACCTGTTCCCTCCCCGGGTGACAGGGCCGGGCCACCACAAGACCCCGAGCCTGTGAGATTATCGCTTCACTGCTGGAGAGTTCCTCCCACCGGTCAGAAGGGCAGGCCCAGGCTCTGCGGGGCTGGTTAGGATGAGCGACCCGGGGTGCTGACGGCAACGCTTCCAGATCCCTTAGTAAAGGGGCCCGGGGGAATCTCGGAGGACAGGGGCCCCAAACCTACCAGGCAGTGTGCCGGGGGCTGTATCAGACCCCGGGAGCACCAGGGCCAGACGCTGGGTCTGCAGGCACTCGAGTGCTGTCTCGGTGCCCGCTGGTTTCAAGCAACAGTTTGTGGGTCAGCTGAAACACACCCGGACCAGCTTGCAGCCTGGGGCCAGGGCTCCTGAGCTGGCCCGGGGGGCCACGGCGCCTGCCTTCTGGAAGTGGTTCCATCCGCAGCCTAGGATGCGGGAAGACACCTGACCGTGTTCTCAGCAGGGGGGCAGCACCCCTCGGAACCCCGTCTGGAACGGCTTTCTACACGTCCTCAGGGAGTGAGGTTGCCACCTGCTGCAGCATCGTCAGGATCCACCTCAGTCTGGAGCAGGGCTGCGGTCAGCCAGGGCCCAGCCCGGGGGCCAGAGCCTGGCCTTCCGCTCATGCTGACCCCCGAGGGCAGCCTTCTTTGCCCCCAGCACCCCGTCGGGTCCCCGCCAGGCATGGCAGCCTCGCGCAGCATCCCGGGTCCCCACCTCACCTGCACCAGAAGTGCTTGAGAGGAGACCCCAGCTGAGAGATCCCATCCGTGGCTCGGATGGCTGCCCTCCAGGGTGGGCACAGAGCAGCTAACAGAGACAAAAGCCTCAGGGTTGCAGCCTGGATCGGGGAGACCGTACCCGACCAAATCCAAAGGTAGGGAGTCAGGTGGTGTGAAGATCTATGGAGAAAAGCCCACGTGGTGAGGAGGCCCAGGAAAAGGAGGTTGGAAGGAGTCCTCACGTTGTGACGGTGGTGGGGAGGGGCTCTCTGGTGGATCTTTGGAGTGGCTATTTTTATCTTAATGTTTTGTTCATAAGCTGTCGGTGGGAAGGGCACGTCAGGACCTTGACTGGATGGAGAGAGTGACTTAGCCTGAGGACATCCCCAGGCCTGGATGGGACATTGTGCCCCGTGTGACAGTGACATTAGGAACACAGACCAGCCCAGAGGACCACAAGTTCTTCCAAAAACACAGCGGGGCTTTGGCGGAGCTGGCCTGGCAGCCACAGGTCACAGATGGAGATCCAGGGAGGACAGTTACTCTTACGGTGGGAAGGGGGGTAGAGAGGTGTCCCTCCCCACCTGCGAGAGAAGAGGGAGAGGGTGGAGGAGCACCTGCAGACCCTGCAGAGAGCCGGATCTGCAGCCCAGCCAAGGACAGTCCTTCAGCTCTGCTCCACAGAGGACCTTAGGAAGGGGCGTATTTAATGGTGATTCAGGAAAACATGCCTGAGAACAAAAAGAGCAAACAGTGAAGCAACATCCGGGAGGAAAGACCGAGGGCATCGCAAGAAAAACAACATGCACAGAGACCTGGCAGATAAATTGGAAGTGACAAGGACGGGCAAGTCTTCTCCTCTGGAATCACCAGCATAAGGAAGAACTCGAGATCATCACAGAAACACACAGGGAAAATACAGACAGGATAATAAGCCAGGTGGTGATACCCACGGAGGGCACGCGATGAACTGCTGCCCGAGTAACTGAGGCTGAGGCGAGCAGGCGGGGCATTTGAGGCGAACATCAGGGAGAAGAAACCTCCCAGGGGTGAGTGAGCTGGCAACGTTATCCCAAAATCCAATACAGAGATAGCTCGAGATGAATCTTGATTAGGTTATTGGACTGTAGAGATAACAACAAAATAATTCTATGGACGTGCACACAGGAACAGAAAACCGTGGTCACCCACGAGATGCAAGGATCAGGCCACCAGGCTTCCTTGTGGTCCCAGGCTCTGGAGCGGTGGGCGAAGCGCAGAACTCAGGCACCTGCATTCACGGAGGCAGATGTCGGGATCTGTGTGCCGCCTGGGGTCAAGCAGGAGAACCGTGTTTGTGGTATTTTCAGGGGAGTCCTGTGACCTAAGCGTTCTGTCATTTAAATATAGCATTTTCTATTTAAAGTTTTTCATTGAAATGTGAGAATCAGCCATTCTCAAGCATGAAAGAGCTTAGGGAGCAGGTTACCAAGGACAGCTTCTTGAAAACAATACATAATCTGAAAAAAAAATACATAATCTGGGCAAATTAAAAGATGAAAAATGAAGACACCCAATTCAACACAGTATCGGTTCAGAAGAATGGATATGGGGTATGTTGACGCAAAATGAACAAACCTTTCAGAGTTCCTAAAAAAGGAGAGTTTTACTCCAGTCCAGGTTAGGACAGTTGCCTGGATACACAATCTTCACGAGGAAGGCTGTGCTCAGGGAAGCGAACATTTGGTGTACGTTATACACAGTTTTTACATAAAAAGTTACAGATTATGAGAAGGTTGCAGACCTTATTTTAAGTTGCTGGGATCTGCAGGGCTGTATGACTTTAATCTTATGGGAACCAGGGAAGTTGGTCCCTTCTTCTTCTCTTGTGTTCAGAAGGCTCCTTTTTGGTTATTTTGTTTAATGAAGCCGATGTGCAATGTGTGTTCAGGGCAGAAATGGAGCCCATGCTTTGAGGTTTCGCGGACTCATTTTGACCCTTGGTAAAAGTTAAAGGATAGCTTCCCTGAGAGCCCAGGAGCAGGGCCCACAAATATTAAAAGTTGAAAATTTCCTTTATCAGTTATACTCAGGGAAAGATGCATCAAACAGAAATTTTATATCCAGCTAAATTGCCTCTCAGTGTCCAATCGCCCCCCAGACCTTCCCTGGAAGACACAGCCCTGAAAAACACCTGTTAGAGAGCCCAGATGAATAACTTGGTTGTGGAGACAGGGGTTGCGGGGGTGGTGGTGGGGGAGGCGTCCAGGCACAAGCAGTGAACACGGAGCCCTTTAAAAATTAGGATGGAATGAAAAATCCTGTGTGAACAATTGTCTTGGAACAACATTGACCTCTGCAAGAATGAAAGACAATTGAAAAAACATCAGGGGAGCTGGAGGCGAGGAGAACAAGGTGGGGAGAATGGTGTCCCCTTCCCCTGTGAGGGGCCTTGGGTAGAACTAAAATGAAAGCATGCTGAGGGAAAAGCAACAATGTCAACCTAAGGTTTCAATGTATTTATTTTCCTTCTTCTTGGAGGTAATGTAGAATAATAAGAACAGAAATTCCTGCAATCTCTCTTCTCTCCCTTTTTATCCTTTTAATGGGAGTAAAATTAAATCAAGATCTAGCTGCAAATGCCCTCAGTACCCTCGTCTTGCTTGGTACGGTTATTCCTATCGCATATCTGCCTGTCTACTCATCTCTGTGCATCTCTGCATCTCTCTGCCTCTCTATCAAGAGTGATCTGGAGTCTTTTTCCCATTGTGATGTTGTTTCTGGGTGATAGGGTTTGGGGTGATTGCTTGCTTTCTTGTTTGTACCTTGGAGTTGCTCTAGTTCTTTATGATAAACGAACATTACATTAGCGAGACCCGTGTCGTCCCTCTAAATAGAAACAGAGGAGCTGGACTCGCCCCTCCCCGCAGTGTGTCTGGGGCAGGGGGCTGGGGTGGTGGGTGCGGCACCTCTAGCCATCGCGGGGCCTGCTGGGCACATGGCACCTGCCCGATAAGCTGTTGTCCACCGTGTTCAGGATGTTGGGACATGGGGTTAAAGACCACAGCGGTCACGTGAGGGGGCCTGTGGTCCCACCAGGTCCTCTGTCCCCTCAGGCTGCCCCCCATGCCCCACGTGCTTGCACACACCTGGGGGAAGGTGGGCTGAGAGGACCTCCAGGTGGGTGTGAGGGAGGCAGGGGGTGGGCGAGGGAAGGATAGAGCGCCAGGGGCACCTCTGTCCCCACCCTGGCACCTTGCAAACCCCTTAAATGTGGCGTTTACCTCCCGGCCACCACCTCTGCCCTAGACGGCTGGCGCCCTGAAGCCAGGAGCCACCTCTGTCCCTCCATGTGTCTGGCAGCCTCGAGTGATCCCTGTGCGGCGCTGGGTTTACTTTGGCTGCTCCTGCCAGGTGCAAAGCCCCCTGCTCCCCTCTCCATATGCAATCCTCCAGAGTCCCGGGCTCTTGCCGGAAACCTCGCCCCTCACAAGGGAATTGCTTTCATTTCCCTTCATGAACTGAAGCATGTTTAAATGACATGAATTTCCATGTGTTCCATCCAAAGGCAGCTTTTTTTTGGGGGGGGAGGGGCTTTTCTCCCACATTTTTTTCCTTCTTCCAGGTTAAAGAAAACATCAGGAAAATGACAACTTGAGTGGTATTTACTACTTTGAACAGGGCAGGTTGCTTTTGGAAAGGGAAATGGGAGCTTCCAGAGCTTTTGCTCCCAATAAAACTGCTGAAGCAAGGTCAAACATTCCCAGGAGGAGATAAAATGTTAATAAATGACGGCCATTGTCCCACATTTCTGAATTTATGCAGTACATCTATACGGCATCGTTCTCTCCTTGGTTAAATTCAGTGAGTAATTTCTGACTGTATTCATTGCCGGAGGATATATTTCTTTAGAGTTAAATATCACTAGCTGTGCATTTTGATATGAGGAATGCGGGCTGCAATTTATAACCAACAAGATCGTCAGTGAATCTGGGCTGCACGGAGAAGCAGGGCGCAGGAAATGTACGCGGCTCCAGTGTTTATTTTAGAATTCATTTGTGAGGAAACATCATTTCAAATTCCACTGTCAAGTTCTCATCCGGGATTGCTCATTCCTTCAGCAGACATCCAGGGGCGGGCAGATGCCCGGCACCGGGGCTTCTGACACCCCGTCACCCGCCTCTGCTCGCCCGCGGGCTCGCTCCCTTCCGTGGTCGGATGAAGGGGTGGCCGTGCAGCGTCCTGACAAGGGTGAGGCGTGATGCCCGAAAGCCCCCGAAAGTGCACAGGTGAGGAAGGAGGCAGCAGTGGGCTGGGGGTGCCCACACCTTTCTGCTGGGGGCCCAGGGAGTCCCGGGCTTGCTGGGAGCTGCAGGGGCTGGAGACCAGGGTTCCAGAAGGGGCATGGGGGAGCTAGGTCTGCAGGAATTCTTCCTCTGGAAGCACCTCCCCTCCCCTCCCTCCTCCCTCCTCTCCTTCCTCTTTCCACCCTCCTCCCCTCATCTCCCCTCCCTCCTGGACCTCCCTTCTCCCCTCCCTCCTCCCTCCCTTCTCTCTCCCTCCTTCCCTCCCCCTCTCTCCTCCCCCCTCCTGCTCCATCTGCCCTCTCTCCTCCCCTTCCCTCTCTCCTCTGCCCTCCTGCTCCATCTGCCCTCCCTCCTCCCCTTCCCCCTCTCCTCCCCCCTCCTGCTCCATCTGCCCTCCCTCCTCCCCTTCCCCTCTCTCCTCCCCCCTCCTGCTCCATCTGCCCTCCCTCCTTGCACCCTCCTCCCCCTCCTCTTCCTTCCCTCCTCCCCCACTCCTTTCCTCTCCTCCCCTTCCTCACCCCTCCCTCCTCCTCCCCCTCCCCCTACTCTTCCCTCCCCTCCCTTCTCACACCTTCTTCCCCTTCCTCTTTCCATGCTCCTCCCCCCACCTTCTTCCTCCTCCCTCCATTCCTCCTCTCCCTCCCCTCTCCTCCCTCCTCCTCCCCCCTTTCCCCTCCTCCCCTCCACTCTAGCTCTCTTCCTGGACTGGAGGTGGGGACACAGGAGGCCCTGTTGTCTGGTCACAGTCCTTGGGAACCCAGCACAGTTACTGAGTGACCTTCCTTCTGTGGTCCTGCCTTCTTCTGCTGGAAGTCTGTGTTCATGAGCCAGGTGCTCTGTAGAAGCCTAAGCTTGTCTATGAAATGCAAGCCTGCCCTCTTAGGAGTGAATCGAGTGGACTGTGCAACCCGGCTGGCCTGCTGGAAAGCAGTGGCTTTGGAACCACCCTGCCACCAGACGAAATGCAGGTCTCCTACTCCTCCGCCATCTTGCTCCAGAATCGGAACCACCCTGCCACCACCTGTGTGCTGTGTGACCCTGGGCAGGTGTCCTAACCTCTCTGAGCTTTAATGCTCCTCAATTGCATGCAACACGGGAATGTTATTGCCAACCTCAGAGGTTTGCTGTGGGAGTCCAGCTGATTGTCTGGGACGGGGCAGGTCCCCAGTGAGCACCAGTCCCCACCCCTCTGTGCTTTGCTCTCCCATCTTGAGATAGGCATGCGCTTGCTTACCCTTTGCGGCTGCAGAGGGAAGCTGTCGAGGTGCTCAGGTGACCTCTGGCAGTGATCCCGTCTGTCTGTCCCCTGACTGTCAGGGACACTCCCAGCTGCTGCCCTCACCGGGCTTGTCCAGGCAGAGAGGTCATGATGCGCCTGCTGCCCATACCGGGGAGACGGTGCGGTGACCTTCGCCCAGCGCCTGGCACATTGTTAACACTCGCAGCGGGGTATCTGTTGTATTATTTAATTTTTCCTATTGCTGTGAGGAGCAGGGGGAACCCCAGGGACACCGGACCTGACAGTCAACAACCGACCATCAGTCCCTCCGCGGGCAGCGCCCCCATGGCCCAGGGAGAGGTCTGTGGGCTGCCCGCCTTCTGGCCTGGAGACACCATATGGCTCCAAGCACGCCCCAGTGTGTACTCTATGAAAATAGCACAATTCTGAAGCCTACTGACAAATTTTATGGGTTTTTATCTTGTGCTAATTTATGGAAAAATAGCTCTTAACCATTTATCCACAAAAGGGCTGCCTGAGCCATGCTGGAAAGATCCACTGGCAGGACCGTCTCTCAGTTTCTCGGTAAGTGACTGTCCACGTAATGCAGACACCCTGGGAAGAGGGTTGTTCTCTATGAGAATGCGTCTGGGCGTCCCCCTCTTTATCAGTGCTGGCGGGGAGCAGGGGGCAGGGACCGTGCGGTGCACTGGGCTAGGGGGCCTGACTGCGGTCCATCTGTGTCTGTAACCTGTCCCCACTCGCCTCCATCAGGTGGCCCCTGTGGGCACGGGAGACACGGGGAGAACACGGAGGCTGCTGCCGGCTCCCCATGCCCTGGCCGATGCTCGTGGAGGACGCAGAGTGAGGGGCTCAGGGAGGGAGCTGGCCTCAGCCTCTGCGTTCCACGCAGCTCTGTTCAGCGTCTCTATGGGACCGGTGGCTAAAGGGACTGGCCCGGCTCCTTGCCAAGGGGACGGGCTGGCTGGGTGAGAGTTCGGGCATCGGGGCTCCTGGAATCCTCAAGGAGCTGCAAGATCAGAGTGCGCTCACTGTGTCCTGGCCCTTGATGTGTTTTCCTGGAACAGAAGCCTGTGAGATGTGCCAGCTGATTGCCTCATCTTACAGAGCAGTGCCCAGAGCTCAGCGTGGCCAAGTGGCTGGTGGAGGCAGGGCAGGGGGCCACCTTGAGGCCCCTCTTGTGTCCCCTATGGGCCCTTCTTCCTGAGTCGAGCTGGCTGAGCTGTCTGTGCACAGGGAGAGTGAGCCGGGGCCAGTCGATCTTGCCGGGCCTCCGTTTCCCCACCTGGGGAGTGGAGACAGAGAGCCTCCCTCCCAGGGCTGCTGGGAAGACGAGTCCCAGGCACGTGCCTCACTCTGGGCTCCGAGTAGCAGCTGAGGGACGCCAGCACCCCCCCCACCCCGCCCGCCGTGGTGGCCCGAGGTGGGCGGTGACCAGTTGGCAGGTTGCTGTGGAAGGACCTCCTCCGAGGGGCTCAGCCCCTGTCCACTTGCCCTTTGCCCCACCAACACTGCACCCCTGCGCTGACCACAGCAGAGCATCCGGGACAGAGCACTCAGGGGGGCAGAGGAACTCAGAAGCCCCCAGGGCAGTTCTGCCCACCCGAAACCCCGCTCCCAAGTGCTTTCTGGACTCAGACATCTGTCTCCTTCCGCGGCCTGCAGCCAGCTCCTCGTTCCTGCTCTTCCCCGCGAGGTGCACGGCCTCCTCAACGAGGCCCGTCAGGGCCAGCGTGTGCCCAGGACCTCCTCTGGTCCCTCAGGTGTGGGGAAGGTGGCAGACCCCAGGCGGCAGTGAGCGTGGAGTGTGAGCCGCTGCAAAGCCTGCCTGACTGGCGTGTGGGCACAGGGACAGAGAGCCGCTGTCTCCCCTCTGGGTCCAGGATGGCTTCATCTCTCTCCCCTCTGGCTCCCGGGCACCTGTCCCTGAGGAACTGTGCTTTGTGAGAAGGACCCGCGGTCCCCGACGCATCCCTGTCTGCCGTGTGAGGCCACCATCCTCACTGTCCAGCCCCCGTGTCACAGACTTGAGGCTCGCCTGCTCTCAGTGCAGTGCACACCTGGTCCGTGCCCAGCACCTGTGCCCTGCCTTGGCTTCCCGGGAGCCCCAAGAAACAGCTTTCAGGAGCTTCCTTGTCTTCAAGGAAGATGATCAATAAGCTGCTGGGCATCACTTTGTGGGTTTAACATGGCTACACCTCTGGTTATTCCTGCTTCGGATCATTGTTTGTAAAGATACAAAGGAATAGTTAGAATCAGGGAATCTGGCCTGTGCCCTCCACTGCCTCCCCCCGCCCCGCCCGGCAGCCTGAGTAGGGGGTGGTCTTGGGCGCTCACGTAGCCCACGGGCCCCCGCCGCCTTCCAGGTCTCGTCTGTTAGCATCACGTGTGTCTCTGACTATGACTTAATACCACACTTGGTGTGTGAGCCTCCGACGGCCCTCCTTCCTCTCTGCCGACCTGTTCTCCTAAGCCCCCAAGGTCCTGGGGTGCACGCGCTCGGCTGTGGGTCCGCGGATGTCGGCTGTGGCGCGGGTGACGGCTGGAGGCCTCGTCGGCGCCCTGGCTGAGTCTGCCCCAAAACTTCAGGGACGTTAGCCTCCAGAAGCCCCTTCCAGGATTCAGGGGGGACAAGCGGATGGCCTGTGGGTTCACACGGGCTCTGGATGCCAGGCCTGTCCTGACGGGGGAGGCAGGCTGGGGCCCAAAGGGCAAGGCGTGGAGGAGGTGAGCCTGGCTGGTCTGCGCCCACTCACCTCCCAGGACTGCTCTCCCTCCTCCAACCCTACAACCTGCCCCCTCTCCGACGTCCCAGCTAAGTCCCACCTCTGCTCGGACCCCTTCCTTGCTGGCTGGCCGCCCTCCCCTCCTCTCTGCGGTGGACAGAGAGGGGTCCTGCTCCGGTCTCCCCACTCACTAGCTCTACGGCCTTGCACGGGTGGTGGGGCCAGATGCTCAGCCAGCAGGGGTGGGGACACTTGTGGCCTCCTATGTTTGGGTGTTGGTGCCGAAAAGCACTCAGCAAGTGCTCCCGGGCTGAGTGGAGGGGTCTGGCCCCAGGTCCCCCAGACCTCAGGGCGGAGGAAGCTCCGGCCGGCCCGGGGGGGGGGCTTCATTGCATTGGTCGGCGCCTTGCTTCATGCACGCTCTCCATGGATGACCACCATCAGCTCCTCAAAGGAAGGGCCCTGTCTTGCACATTTAAAAATAGCCCAGGGTGTCTTTCTCCGAGGCTGGCACATAAGAGGGGCACTGAATCTTTTGTGACTCAGTGTCAGAAATTGCATCCGAAGGCACAAGGCACTGAGAACATTTGCCCAGTGGGCCACTTGGGCCCAGGACGCCCCAAGCCCACCAGCAGCTTCAGGTCCGTGCGTGCCGCAGCGCCTAGGCCGGAGGAAGCCTCTGCCCTCCTGGCGTCCCTCGCCCTCCAACCAGAGCGGCTGTCAGGGTCCCCTCAGTGCGTCTGCAAGGCCGCCTGCCGTGGGAGGGACATGCCGGGCGGACATCGGTGACCCCGATGAGGGGGTCCCAGGCTCCACACCTGGAGAGCCACGCTAATCTCAAGGAGCCCGATTAGAACAATGTCTGGGGAAGGCAATGTTTTCTGGCTCAAACTAACAAAGAAATTCAGAGCGTGCGAGCCAGCGAGCCTGTTATCCTCAGGCTGCCGCGCGGCGCGGAGCGGGCGGGGTGTTCCAGAAAGGTGTTGGAGGATCTGGCGAGTCCTCAGGCTGGTCTCAGCCGCAGTCCGCTCTAGAGAGGGATGAAGTGGCTCCAAGTGGATTTATCTGAAGAGGAGGGATGCTCGGCAGGAGCCCACAGCCCCCAGCCAGCCCGCCCGCACTCTCCACGCCCAGCCTCCAACTCGGGGGCACTTCACTCCCATTTTAAGAGGTTTTTGTCCATCCAAAAGTATTACACGCACACTGTAGGAAACAGAAAAGTTAAAAGAAAATAATCTTAATCCAATCACTCAAGCTAAAGCTATTACTTCCTTTTTCTTCTTCTTCTTTTTTTTTGTATATATTTTTCCTGTGTATTTCCTTCTAGGCATATCCTTCGTACCCAAACAGTAAACGGGAAGAGCTGATGGGGCCGTGGGCCCGGTGTTATTCCGAGCGCCCCACAGACCCTGTGTCCCCTGCTCCCACCAGCCAACGCGGTATCTTACTCACCGTGAGCGGAGGCGTGGGGGGCGGGCTGGCCCCGCACTTCCCACAACACAAGCACCTGCAGCTTGAAGTGCATAAAGTGTGTCTTTGTCCCTTACGAGGCATGGGCTTTCCTCCATGACCGTGTTTATGATGTGGTTGCACCACCACCTGGCTAACCGTCCTTCCGTGGCCAGGTATTCTGGGTCTTTCCAAATGCTCACGGTGATCTGAGAGTCCGTCGTGAGGATGCAGGGCTTACTTCTTCATGGCATTTCAGGTTCCATACCAAAGGAATTCCTGGGTCAGGTGATGAAGGTGTGCCTGTCGGTCGGACTGAGTGGCCGCTTCGCCGTGGCGGCATCCACATCCGCGTCCGCGGGCCGTGGGATGGGCAGGCGTCTTTCTCCCGGCTCCGCACACAAATCGCAGATGGGGGATCATCCCTGTCACTGCAGCTGCTAAGTTATGGAGCCAGGATTCGGACCCAGATCCTGCTGGCTGCAAACCCCACACCCCTTCCACCAGACAGGGGTGCACCTCATTCATTCAGGCATTCATTCATTCAGCAAGCAGTGTCTGCTCAGCACCTCCTTTGTCTACGCTGAGCTCGGCACGGAGTAAACATCAGCGTGCAAGATGAGCAAACTCCCTGCGCGTAGGGGCTTGCGTTCACGCGTGTGGTGTGTGCGGTACGGGCTGCGTGTGTGCCCTACGTGGTGTGATGTGTGTGGGCGTCTAACCACAGACAACGAGCCAGTAAACCAGTGTAGAAACACGATCAGCCCCCAGTGTGGCGTCTGCCGAGGGAGCACCGCAGCAGGACCCTGTGGTGGGCGGCACCTGGAGGGGAACGTGGGGGCTACCCCTCCCAGTAGGTGTCATTTAAGCTGAAGACCCTTTGTTCTAGGGAACATGCAAATGACATAGATGCTTTTAAGTCTTCTGACTGCACATCCCAGGAATGGGGACGAGGGACAGGTACCAGCAGGTGCTCAGAGACGATTGGGACAAGACATGGAGGGCTCCGCTGACTCTGGCCTGAGCAGAACAGATCACAGAAGGCCCCGTGTACGTCCTGCTGGGGCCCTGGGCATTTCTGGGGGAGCCCATCCAGGCAGGGGTTCAGAAGCCCCAGGCAACAGCTGAGGTGACCACCAGAGCCAGGCCCACCCTCAGCCACAGGAGGGACAGAGACCGCTGTTTGAGGGCAGAGCTGCCTTCCCGTCTCCCAGGCTGGTGCTCCGATGAGGGCCCCGGGCGGTCTGCTGGATGGCAATGAGCCCAGGCAGGGCGGGCTGTCCGCTGCTCCGTCAGCCGGGCGCCAATGAAGGCTGACAGGTTGGATTGGGTTGTGTTGCTGCACTGAGGGGTCCAGGCTGGGGGTTGGCCGTGTTGGATCCTTGTCCCGGGAGGGGAGGGGAGGCAGGGAGAGTCCACCTCGGGGCATGACCTGGGGCCTGCTGGTTCCTATCTGAGTCAGGGTGAGCCTCCAGGACACTGAGCTGGCCTCGGTGGTGGAGGGTCCCTGAGGGGGGGTGCTCAGCTCGCAGCAGGGCATGCCCAGAGTGGCGAGGGGCCAGCCTGGGGCGTGAGGTACCAGGTCCAGATGTTTCACTAGAAAATTCTGTCAAACATTTAAGAAAGAAATTATACCAACTCTTCACATCACTGCCAGGAACTAGAAGCAGAGGAAATACCTCCTAACCCATTCCATGAGGTCAGCATGACCTTGATATCAAAACCAGCTAAAGACATCGTAAGAAAGGGAAGTATAGACTAGTGTCTCTCATGAGCACAGATGCAAAATTCCTCAACAAAATGCTAGCAGACTGAATCCAGCAACGCAGAAGAATGATACACCATGAGAAGTGGGACTTAATTCAGGAACGATCTCTATTCCTTTTTAGAAACTCCTCATTAGCTTGTGGACCTTTCAGACCTCTTGATGAGTTATGGCTCCTACTTTATATAGCTGTTTTGTTGTCTTCAGGGGCTTGTTGCACCAAATTTCTCAGCCCACCATAACCAGAAGAGGAGTCCCTTATCCTGTCCTTACTCAGTTTTGGATTTGCAGCATTAGCAGTGAAACAAACCAGTGAAACATCTGGACCTGGTACTTTTTTTTTTTTTTGTAACATAAATTAACTATCAATTCAATTTTCTTGATAGATATAAGCCATTCAGATGATCTATTTCTCCTTATGGATGTTTTGGTAGCTTGTGTCTTTTGAGGAATTGGTCCATTGAATTTAAGTTACCAAATTTGTGGGCATAATGTTGTTCATAGGATTCCTTTATTTTCCTTTTAATGTCTATGAGATCAGGTATGATGGACTGTCTTTCATTTCTGATATTAATAATTTATGTCTTCTCCTTTATTTTCTTGCTTAGACTAGCTAGGGGTTTTCAATTTTATTGATTTTTTTGAAGAACCTGTTTTTGGTTTCATTGGTTTTCTCTGTTGGTTTCTACTCTTCAACTTAACTGATCTGCTCTAATTTTTATTATTTTTTCCTGTTTAAGTTTTAATTACTCTTCTTAGTTTTCTAAGTTTGAAAGTAGATTATTGACTTTAGATTTTTCTTCTTTTCTATTTCATACACTAAATGCTATAAATTTTCCTCAAAGCATTGCATTTGCTGCATCCCACAAATTCTGATGTTATATTTTTATTAAAAAATCTTAGAGAAGTTTTAGGTTTACAGGAAAATCACAAAGATACAAAGAGTTCCCATGTATCCCACATCCAATTTCCTTTTTTTTTAACATTATACATTAATGTGGTCCATTTATTACCATTAACGAACCCATGTTGATACAGTATTTTTCCTAAAATCCATACTTTATTCAGATTTTCTCATTTTTTAACCAATGTCCTTTTTCTGTTCTATGATCCCACATTACATTTAGTCATCATGTCCCCTTATGCTTTTCTTGGTTGTGGTGGTTTTTCAGACATTCTTTGTTTTCTTTTTTTTTTAATTTTTAAAAAATTTTTAAAAAATATTTTTTTTATTTATTTGTGAGAGAGAGCGAGCACGAGCAGGGTGAAGGGCAGAGCGGGGAGGGCCAGAGGGAGAGGGAGAAGCAGACTCCCCGCTGAGTAGGGAACCCAATGTGGGGCTTGATCCCAGGACCCCGGGATCATGACCTGAGCCGAAGGCAGACGCTTAACCCAGTGAGTCACCCAGGTGCCCCAGACATTCCTTGTTTTCGATGACCTTGGCAGTTTTGGAGACTACTGATCATGTCTTTTACAGGATGTCCTTTAATTTGTTGTATTTTCATTTTCATTTAGTTTGCTTCAACTTTTCTCGAGTCTTTTTCTTTAACCCATGTGTTATTTAGAAGTGTGTTATTTCATCTGAGAGTAATTTGGGATTTTCCAGCTACTTTTTTTGCATTTTAGTTTTAATTTTATTGTGGTCTGGGAACATACTCTGCCTGATTTCTGTTTTTAAAAATTTGTTAAGGTGTGTTTTATGATCCAAAATGTGGTCTGTCTTGGTGAATGTCTCATAAAAACTCGAGAAGAATGTGTTTTGAGCTATTGTTGAATTAAATATTCTATAAATGTCAATTAAATAAAGTTGATCAGTGGTGCTGCTCAGTTCAACTATGTCCTTACCAATACACTGGGTCTATCTATTACTAGCAGAAGAGTGTTGGAGTCTCCAACTATCATAGTGGATTTGTCTATTTCTCCTTGTGGTTCTATCAGATTTTACCTTGTGTATTTTGATGTTCTGTTGGTAGGTGCATACATGTTTAGGATTATTATGTATTTGTGGAGAATTGACCCCTTTACCTTGTTCAGAAGTTGCCTATATCTGAAATTATATAGTTATTCCAGCTTTATTTTTTTAATTTAAATTCAATTAGCCAACTTATAGTACATCATTAGTTTCAGATGTAATGTTCAATAATTTATCAGTTGTGTATAGCACCCAATTGCTCATCACATCATGTGCCCTCCTTAATGCCCATCTCCCAATTACCCCATCGCCCCACCCACCTCTCCTCCAGCAACCCTCAGTTTGTTTACTAGAGTTAAGGGTCTCTCATGGTTTTCCTCCCTCTCTGATGACTTCCCATTCAGTTTTCCCTCCCTTCCCCTATGATCCTCTGTGATGTTTCTTATATTCCACATATTCTTTTTTTATTAATGTTAGTTTGATATATCTTTCTTTATCCCTTTACTTTTAGCCTCTCTTTGTCTTTATATTTAAAGTGGGTTTCTAGGAGACTGCTTATAGTTAGATCTCTCTCTTTTTTCTTATCTATTATGACACCCTGGTTTTGAATTGGTATATTTGGACCATTCCCATTAAAAGTGATTATTGATGTAGTTGGATTAGCATCTACCATGTTTGTAATTATTTTCCAATTATTGCATTTGTTCTTTATTTCTTTTCTCCTTCAGTATCTTCTGCCTAATATGGTTTTAACTGGACATTTTATATGATTGAATTTTATCTCATTTCTTAGCAAAGCAGTTATATTCTTTTTAGTGGTTGTCCTGGAGTTTTTAATATATAGCTAAATATTTGAAGTCCATCTCCAGTAATACTATACTACTTTGCATACAGTGTGCTTAGAGTACCACTTTCTCCCTCCCATCACTATGGCACTGCTATCATTTATTTTAACTATCCATATGCTATTATCACCCAATACATTGTTATTATTTCAAGAAATTGGTTATCTTTTAGATCCATTAAGAATAAAAAAATAAAAGACTTTTACCATCATTTATCTCTTCTCTGTTACTCTTCCTTTTTTATGTAGATCCATGTTTATGACCTATGTCATTTACCTTCTCTTTGAAAAACATTTTTTAAACCTTTCTTGCAGAGCAGGTCTGCTGGTGATGAATTCTCTCCATTTTGTTTGTCTGAGAAAGTAAATGCAATGCCATAAGAATAATAACAACCACCATAATAATAACAGATTTGTATTTTATAGCCCTTTATAGCTTACAGAAGTCTTTCACTGACCTCCTTTTCCCCACAGAGCTAATTGTTTTATCCTTGGTGCCCCCATCTCCTATACTTCCTGTTTTGCATCTGTCCACACTCCATAATTGCTGACTTATGTTGCTGTCTTTTCTACCAGGCAGTGAGTCGTTAAAAGCAGTGGCTGTGTCTGCTTAATTGTTTCATCTACATAAACCTGACAGTTTCTCAGTATACACATTTTTAATTAATAGACTTAATTTTTAGAACAGTTTTACATTTACAGAAAAATTGAACAGATAGCACATAGAGTTCCCTTATGGCTCCATCCCCATACACTTTCTTCTATTATTAACATCTTGCATTAGTGTGATACCTTTGTTAAAATTAATGAACCAATATTGATATATTATTATTAACTAAAGTCCATAGTTTACACTTTGGTTCACTCTTTGTGTTGTAAAGTTCTCTGAGTTTTAACACATGCATAATATCGTGCACCCACCATTACACTTTTCTTCAGAATACTTTCTCCACCCTGCAAACCCCCTGTCCTTCACCTACACATCACTCCCTCTACCCTTGCAACTTTAGGCAATTGCTAAACTTTTACTGCCTCCATAGCTTTGCCTTTCCTAGAATGCCATATAATTGAAATAATATATTATGGAGCCTTTTCAGAGTGGCTACCTTCACTTAGCAATGTACATTTAGTGTTCTTCAATGTCCTTTCATGGCTTGACTGCTCATTTGTTTTTAATTGCTGAATAGTGTTCCAATGTATGGCTGTATTACAGTTTGCTTATCCCTTCGTCTATTGAAGAACATCTTAGTTGCTTCTGTTTTTTTGGCAATTGGAAATTGTGAATAAAACCACATTAAGCATTTGTTAAGTTTTATTGTTGTTGTTGTTGTTGTTTTATTGCTGTTGTTATAGACATGTTTTCCAATCAGTTGGGTAAAGACCTAAGAGCACAATTACTGGTCTCTTGGGAAGAGTATGTTTAGTTTTGTAAGAAACTGCTTAACTGTCTTCCAAGGAGGCTGTACTATTCTGCATTCCCACACCATCAATGAATGAGAGGTCTTGTAGTTTAGTGTGCATTTAGTTTGTCACTGTTGTGGATTTTAGCCATTCTAAGAGGTGTCTGGTGGTATCTTGTTGTTTTAGTTTGCAATCTTTTGATATACAATGTTGAAAATATCTTTAAATGTTTATTTGCTGCCTGTATATCTTCTTTGGCGAGGTTTCTGTTCAGATCTTTTATTCATTTTTAAAAACTGGGTTGTTTGTTTTTTATTGTTGTTTTAATAATTCTGAGAAATTTAATGTTAACAACTTCTTTGTGTATTTTAGATACGAGTACTTTATCACATATGTATTTTGCAACAACTGTTTCCCAGTCTGTGGCTTGTCTTCATTCTTTTAACAGTATCTTTGGCAGAGTAGAAAATTTTAATTTCAATGAAATCCAACTTATCAAGTCTTTCATGGATCATGTTTTTGATATCTAAACAGCCGTCTCCAAACCCAGGTCACCTAGATTTTCTCTTATGTTATTTTTAAAGAGATTTTGTAGTATTGTGTTTTAAAATTAGGTTCGTGATCCATTTTGAGTCAGGTTTGTGTGTGTGTGTGTGTGAATGAAATAAGGTTTGTGTCCAAATTTATTTTTCTTCTGTGTAGGATGCAATTGCTCAACATTATTTGTTGAAAAGAGTATTTTCCTTTGAATTGCCTTTGCTCATTTGAAAAGATCAATTGCTTATATTTGTGTGGGTCTGTTTCTGGGCTTTGTTTCGGTTTCATTGATTTTTTTTTTTTTTTTTTTTTTTTGAGAGAGAGAGAGTACACAAACAGCAGGGGAGGGGCAGAGGGAGAGGGAGAGGGAGAGAGAAAATCCCAAGCAGGCTTTATGCCCAGCATAGAGCCTAACATGGGCTTGAGATCATCACCTGAGCCAAAATTAAGAGTCAGACACTCAGCCAGCTGAGCCACCCAGGTGCCCCAATCTATTTTTTTAAATTCTTATCTAATACCATGCTTTCTTGATTACTGCAGCTTTATAGTAAGTCTTGAAGTCAGGTAGTGTCAGTCTTCCCACTTTGTTCTTCTAAGGTATTATGTTGGCTATTCTGGATCTTTGTTTTTCCTTATAAAATTTAGAATCAGTTTGTCCATATCCACAAAATAACATGGTAGAATTTTGATTGTGGTTGCCTTGACTTTATAGATCAGGTTGAAAGGAATTGCCATCTTAACGATATTGGATCCTCCTGTCCATGAAGATGAAACCTGTCTCCATTTATTTTGATCTTCTTTGACTCTTTTCATCAATTTTGTTAGTTTCCTAATGTAAATCCTGTACAGATTTTGTTAAATTTATATATAAGTATTTAATTTTTTGGTGCTAGTGTAAATGATATTGTGTTTTTAATTTCAATTGTTTATTGCTCATACGTAGGAAAGCAATTGACTGTTGTATACTGACCTTGTATTCTCTGCAACCTTGCTTTATAACTTATTACTTCCAAGATGTGGTGTGTGTGTGTGTGTGTGTATTTCTTTAGAATTTTCTGCAAGACAATTATATCATCTGTAAACAAGGACCATTTTATTTCTTTTTTCCCTATCTGTATAGCTCTTTTTTCTTGTCTTATTGTATTAGCTAGGACTTCTTTGACAACGTTGAATAGAAGTGGTGACAGACTAGATCTGATAACTATTGTTGGGCAGAGTTGTTCATATATTCCTTTATTATCTTTTTTTAAAAATTTTATTATGTTATGTTAGTCACCATACAATACATCATTGGTTTTTGATCTGGTATTATCTTTTTAATGTCTGTGGAATCAATAGTGATCATGTTTTGATTTCTGATGTGTCTATAGTTATTTCTTGCTTAGCTAACTAGAATTTTATCACATTTATTGATCTTTTTGAAGAACCAGCTTTTAGTTTCATTGGTCTCTATTGATTTCCTATTTTCATTTCTACTCCAATTTTTATTATTTATTTTCTTCTGCTTACTTTAACTTGCTCTTCTTTTAAGAGTTCCTTAAGGTAGAATATTGATTTTCCATCTTTATTCTTTTCTGATAGATGCACTCAATACTATAGATTTCCCTCTAAGCATTGTTCTTAATACATCCTACAAATTTTGATAGATTGTGCTTTCATTTTCATTTAACTAAATATATTTTAAAAGTTCTCTTGAGATTTTCTTTTTGGGCCCATGTGTTATTTAGCAGTGTGTTGTTTACAAGTATTTTGAGATTTCCCAACTCATTTTCTGTTATTAATTTCAAGTTTAATTCTGTTGTGGTATGCAAGAATACTTTCTGTGATTTATATTCTTTTAAATTTGTTAAGGTGTGTTTTATGGCCGAGAATAATGTCTATTTTGGTAAATGTCCCATGTGAGCTTGGGAAGAATATGTATTCTGCTGTTGTTGAGTGAAGCATTCTCTAAGTGTCAATTATATCCAGCTGATTGATAGTGTTGTTCAGTTCAACTATGTCCTTACTGATTTTGTGTCTGCTGGATCTCTCAATTCCTGATGGGGGGTGTTGAAATCTTCAACTCCAATAGTGGATTTGTCCATTTCTCCTTGTAGTTCTCTGTTATTTGCCCCACATATTTTGACACTTTTGTTGGGTGTGTGCACGTTAAAGATTCTTGTATATCTGTGCATTATTGATTCCTTTATCATGATGTAAGGCTTCTCTTTATTCCTGATAATTTTCCCTATTTTGAAGTCTGCTTTGTCTGAAATTAATAAAGCCACTTAAGCTTTCTTTTGATCAGTATAAGCGTGGTATATCTTTCTCTATCCCTTGACTCAATATATCTGTGTCTTTGTATTGAAAACGGGTTTCTTATGCATAATATATAATTTCTTTTTCATCCACTCTGACAGTAATTGCCTTTTATTTGGTGTATTCAGACCATTCACCTTTAAAGTAATTATAGGTATAGCTGGATTACTATTTACCATGTTTGTAACTGTTTTCTATTCATTACACTTGTCAGTTACTTCCATTAAAAAACTTTCCTCTCTTTTTCTGCCTTCTCTGGTTTTAATTGAGTATCTTATTATTCCATTTTTTGTCCTCTGTTAGTATACAATTATATATATAATTATATAAACATTTTATATTTATAATTATATTTAATATTTATAATTATATAAATACATATTTAAATTTAGTGGTTTCCCTAGACTTTGCAATATGCATTCAAAACTGATCTAAGTCTACCTTCAAATGACACTATGTAATCCGTTCACAGGGGGTGTACTTATAGCAGAGTATTCTGGATCTTTCCCTTCTGCTCCTTATAACATTGCTGCCATTCCTTTCACTTATTCATATATTATAATCACCCAATACATTATAGCTATTACTACTTTGAACAATTATCTATTAGACAAATTAAGAATAAGCAAATTAAGATATTTTACTTGACTTCTTTTTTTCTTTCTCTGATGCTCTTCATTTCTTTCTGTAGATCTGAGTTTTTGATCTATGTAATTTTCCTTCTCTTTGAAGAATGTCTTTTACCATTTCTTGAAGAGCAGGTCTTCTGTTGGCAAATGTTCTCAGTTTTTATTTGTCTGAGAAAATATTTCTCCTTCACTTTTGAAGGATAACTGTGCTGAATACAGGCACCTAGATTAGTGCATTTTGCTTTCAACTCTTTAAATATTTGACTCCATTCTCTTCTTACTTTCATGGTTTCTGGTGAGGAGTCTATTGTAATTCTTGTTCCTTGAAGAGTATACTTTTTCCTTTGGTTTCTTTCAAGGTTTTCTCTTTGTCTATGGTTTCCTGTAGGATGAATATAATAAGCCTATGTGTAGTTTTGGTACTTGTTATGCTTGGTGCTTTCTGAGCTTCTGGGATCTGTGGTTTGGTTTCTGTGATTAATTTTGGGAAATTCTTATCCATAATTACCTCAAATATTGCATATTCCCTAGCCTTTCCATCTCTTATCTTTCTGGTATTCCATCACACATATGCAACTCCTTTTGTCATTATTCTGCAGTTCTTGGATATTTTGTTCCATGTTGGTCATATTTTTTTTCCTCTTTTTTTTTTTTTCATTTTGCAAGTTCTTAATGATGTATCTTCAAGATCACTGATTCTTTTCTTTCTTTTTTTTTTTTTTTGGCTATGTATAGTCTACTTTGATAGCCTATCAAAGGCATTTCTTCATTTCTGTTAAAATGTTTTTTGACTTATGTAATTTCCCTTTGATTTTTTTCTTAGAGTTTTCATCTCTGTCATTAAATTACCCATCTGTTCTTGAATATTGTCTTCTTTCCCATTGAGCCCTTAGCCTATTAATCATAGATGTGTTAAATTCCCAGGCTGATAATTCCAGCATCTGTCCCATGTCTGAGTCTGCTTTGTCTCTTCAGACTGTGGTTCTGTTTGCCTTTTGGCATGCCTTTTAGTATTTTTCTTGAAAGCTGGAAATGGCATATCTGGTAATAGGAACTCAGGAAATCAGGCTTTTAGTGTAGGTTTCAGGTTGCTCTGTTGGAGAGCGGGGCTGCATTCAGTGGTTGCTGATGTGCCAGAGCTTCCAGTTCTCCTCCTTTTTTGCTGCCCCCTCCCCTCTCCAGTTGCCTCTGGGTTTCCCTAACACCTCCTTCTTAAATAGAGTCTGTATTTTGCAACTCTTTCATTTGTAACCTCCTGCCATCATACTGGAGCCTGGTGGGTGGTGAGGGGTTAGGTATGGCAAGTGTTTCACTGTTTTATGATTACATTTATTATTTTTTTATTTTTTAAAAAAGACTTTATTTATATATTTGAGAGAGAGAGCACAAGCAGGGCTGGAGAGGGGCAGAGGGAGAAGGAGAAGCAGACTCCCCACTGAGCAGGAAGCCCTAAACAGGGCTTGATCCCAGGACCCCGAGATCATGACCTGAGCTGAAGGCAGATGCTTAACTGACTGAGCCATGCAGGAGCCCCATATTTGATTTTATTTATTTTTTTGTGGGCCTGAGTTCTTGAGCTGTGACTTTCAGAAGCGTTTTTTTTTTTTTTAATCTGTTTATTCTCCTCTTGCTGAGACAAGAGTGCTAGAGGTCAGGTAAGGCTCTGGGAAAGTAGTTTCCCTTGAAGACAGGTAGTCTTTGTTACTGAGAATAGAACCGCCCAGGCATATCTGGTTGCTCCCCCTTCCCCCAACCATCCCTGGTGCACCATTTTTCTCCCATGTTTGGATCTTCACCCTGAGACCCAGCTGGGAGAACGTCTACAAAAGCCTGGGCCCACATGAGTTTTTAACCCTCCACACGCAGCCTCCAGACATTCATCCACTCTTGTGTGAGTGTCCTACCGGTTCCTGACCCCAAAGCTCCTGCTCCCAGTAAGCTGATATCAGCTGTGATTCTCTGCATCCCCCATCTGTCTCTCTGGTTGTCAAGGTGGCAGTTTGCCTTGGGACCTCAATTCTCTGATAGACCTAAGTGGCTGATTTTCAGCTTGCTCATTTTATTTTCATATTGTGAAGACAGGAGTGATGACCTTTAAGCTCTTTTCATGTTGGAGATGAAGCTGGAAGTCTCTCAGTGTATTTTTCCAATGGGATCCCACCAGCCTGGCAGGTGCTTCACTACAGCCCCCTGGTAGGAGGAGAGAGATGCTCACCACTGGCCCAGGGTTCCTTGCTGGAAACCTGCCTTCCACTCTCCTTCCTTCCTGGCCCAATGCAGCACAAGTAGCAAAAGGCATTGCAAAGGCAGATTACAATATGGCCTTGTGGTGAGACTTTCTGTAGGCATAATTCTGTCCCAGTGATTCCTCAGCTGAGCCACACACCAGCCCTAATTCAAGGCTGTAGGGTCTGTCCTGGCTGCCTCTGTATGTGACCTAATGCGTGTGATGGAAAGTGGAAGAGTCAGGATGGCTCAGCAAGGTCGGCCACCCCGGTTCCGCAGGTGGACGGCACATGGGCGTGAGGGGAAGGACGCATACTGGCCGAGAGTTGTGACTTTGATCTGAGTGGTGACGGTGCAGTCAGCAGGCCTCGTGTGGGTTCCCTTCCCTAACGCCTCATGCCTCCTGCTCTGTGCCCACACATTCAGAGCCGCACAGTCTCCAACCTGCAGAGCTTGCTGGCGAGTGCCCAGCTCCCGGCTCCTCCTGCCCTCCCACTCTATATCCTGCTCTGCAGCCAGGGCGATCTGTAAAAGATCAGATCATGCTGTTCACCCTGCTCCACACCTCCAAGCTTCCCCTGTTCCTAAACTAAAACCCACGCCCCTGCCCCTGGTTGGCAAGTCCTGGGCCTCTCTGGTCCTTCTTCCTGGGCCCCCATGTGCTCACCCGCTGGATGGCCCTGTTCCAGCCATGTGGCCTTTCTGCACCCTGCAAACTCTTTTGGTGTTGACATGCATGCTGGCTGGCCCTCTGCCGGGACCTCCCTCCTCAGCGCTGCTTCCCCGCCACCCCATGTGGAGTGCCACCATCCTCACCAGCCCAGACTCACTGCCCTTACCCTGCTCTTCCCCCGTCAGGCCTCATGCAAGAGGAGAGCATGTTCGCGTTTACGACACCTCTCAAGAGGGCACAGCCGAGCATTAAGCCCAGCACGGGGCCCTCTTGAGCCAGACCTGCTCACTGTATATGCATTTGCTTGCGTTCTCATTGTATTTTTCTATTTTCGTGCAGAAAATAAATGTCTGCCTTGCTCACGTCTGTGTTCTGAGCACCTGGCCTTCCAAGTACATTTGTCCAGCACATGAATGAAGCTGGAGGGAGCTTGCATCATTTGCAGGGCTGGAACAGAATGAAAGACAAGACCACATGGGTTCAGGTGGGATTCCCAGGACGGGATTCCCAGAATGGCTCCCCATTCCCTGCAGGTGCATCCACACTTCCCTGGGGCACAGCGGCAGCTGTCTGAAGACCCCCCACTCTTGGAAGGCAGGAGACAAAAGGCGAGGTTCTGGGTGGGGGCGGGAAAGTGGGGAAGAATGTTGAGCTGATAAAATCCCCTTTTACATTTGCGGCTGTAAAACTTTATAGAGATTTCTCAACACAAGACATGAATAGTAACCATGCTTTCTTTTCAGTAACTGCCAAAGCCGCCAACACCCGTGAGGCCCTTTGCAAGCAGGATAATCCCTGGGCGCCCGGCCCTGGGCAGGAGGCCCCTGGGGAAGGAGCTCCGTGTCCAGGCTGGCCTGAGAGTCGGGCAGCTGCTTTCAGAGGGGGCCAGCTGGGGTCTGCCCACCCCACTCTGCTTGGGCAGGGATGATGCTGCCACCAGGCCAAGGAGCCTGGTCCACAGCAACCTCCTGCGGCCTGTTCCAGAACCTTCTCCTCTCCCAGGACAAACTCGGGGGTGGATCCCGGATGATCTCATGCTCCATTTTGGGCTGGATTCTGCTACCCTTTGGTGAGCTTCCCCCAGCCCCCACCCCCAGCGCTGGGCTTCAGCTGTTGAAAGAGAGAGAAGCCTGGTCGCTTAGCTCATGTAACTGACTGCACTGATTGAGAGTGAGCCTGGCCAGGAGGGAGGCAGGGCCAGGCTGAGCTGGACGCTGGGGTCCCGGGGTCCAGGCCCAGGGGGTGGGGGGCAGGGGCTAGGGCCAGAGCCACGGAAAAAGATGCTCCCCTCCTTCTTTTCCTCTCTCCCCCAACTAACACCTCACTCTCTCGCCTCACAGATCAGGCAGCTTCCTTAGCAGCTCTCTGAGGTCAGGCTCACTATGAAACAGGAGCAAGCTAAAGTGTGGGCATCCGCTCCTTCGCCCACTTGCATTTTCAGCCCCCAGATGTCAGAGGCTGTCTGTCCCCTGAGCCAGTCACATAGGTAATGATGTGCGTGCCATAGTCAGGCGCGGGCTCTTGAGTCCTGACTGTGGGCTGCAGGGTGCACACACAAGTCCCGTGCCTGCACGGCTCCCCCCGCCCCGCCGCAGCTCTCGAGAGCACAGTCTTCAACCACGGCTCGTGCATCAGGGCGCCAGGGACGGGGCAGATGTGTGCAATGTTTGGGGGCCTCCTGACTCCAGGCGCACCTGCTTCCATGGCCCACACCGACAGGCAGGTGCCCTTCTCCTTGGCAGCCTGCGGTTCAGCATGTGCATGTGTGCGTGTGTGCATATCTGTGGATATGTGTGAGGGTGTATGTGTGTGAGCACAAATGGATGTATGTGCACGCGAGTTTGTGTGAGTGTATGTGTATGTTTGCAGATGTGTACACGCATGCGAATTCATGTGTATAGGTGAGTGTATCTGGGTGTGTGTGCGTGCGTGTGTGTTTGAGTGTGTACATATATGTGAGTGTGTATGTGCATGCTCACACCTCACTGCACATCTCAGTGGAGAAAGGGGGGCAGCCACACCTGGGAGGTACATGCCCGGGTTAGTTTTCTCACCCGCAAGCCTCCCACACTAGAACCTGCCCCCTAACATGACCTTTGCCCTGACCTTGTCCTCAGGCACCTCCCCCACCCCTTCCTGGCATCTTCCAGCGCCCAGGGGCATGTGACCTCCCTGCCCAGGGCTGGCTCTCTTGCCTAGGTTCTCCATGCCTGCCCTGTATGCACCTGCCTCATCCTCTGCTGGTGAAGGTCTCTTGAAATTCCAAGTCAAGTGATGTTTCTCTGAGGTCTTCCCAGAGTGATCCTGCCTGAATCTGCCATCTCCTCGGACTCACAGCACAGGGGTCTGTGCTAGTCAACAACACAGAGCGACCGGCTTGCTTACTGTCATTATTGCCATCTTAATTAGGCTGTGAGTTTGTTGGTGAGAAGGGTCTGTCTCTTGTTTCTTGGAACCCCCAGCCCCACCCCATCCATGGCAAAGGCTCTTCAGAGACAAGGAATCATCTGCTTGGCTCAAGAGTCAGACAGGGCTGGATGCATATCCTTTCTCCCTTGCTTTGCTTCATTTCTACTTCATGCCCCCTTGATTAGAGCAGTTCCTGTGGTCAAAGCAGGGTCCTCTGTGCTGTGTTGGCCCCTGGGGAGCAGCATCTTGGTGCATGGAGACTCATACACTCCATGGCTAGCCCTTCCAGAACACATGGACTTCTGAGCACACAGGACCCTGAGTGGGTCCCACGACCCGCTTGAAGGAGGAAGTGACCATTCTACACAGCGGAAGCCTGGAAGGCACCTGCCTCTCCCTATCGGTCTTCCTGACCTCAGCTGACAGACCTGCGCCTGCCGGGAGGTCCAGCCCAGCCCCAGCCCTTACCTGGCGAGTTTGCAAATGGCATCTGGTCCCCATGTGCTTTGACCGTTTGGGTTATCTTTGGGGAAAACCTGAGTTTTCTCCAACTTGAGAAACCACTCTGTGCCCAGGGTTTCCCTGGTGTCTTCAAGGGGCTGCACCTGTGACGCCGCTCCGAACATGGGCTTGCCGGGTGTCACTGCACCCTGAACTTGTTCTCACTGGCTGGTGGTCAGTGTAAAGGAGCCTCGGTCCTTCCACAAGTAGACCTCACACAGCCATGCTACTGTACACACTCAATTTGGCAATTCAAGTTTGTACTCCATATTATATGAAAAGCACTTTTTGTTTTATTACACGGAACTTTTCACAATGACTTTAAATGCTGTCTAATAGCCCATCAAGTAGATCTGTCATAATTTACTTACTTTCTTCTCCCTCCACCCAAACACACCAATGATGTGCTCATCTGTTGGCTCATGTTCTAAAAAGAACCTTCTGGATCCTCCACTGGACAGGATGGTTTGGGAAGGCCCAACTGGAGTGAGGGAGGCCAGTTGGAAGCTGCTGTGGTGACGGAGTCTTGAGTAGAGCACTTCTACATATGTCCATTATACATTATGTTGTAATTATTTCTCCCTCTCCTGATACTCTGAACAACTCAAAACCAAGATCTCTGTCTCACTCAACTTTGTAGAGTGAACTGTTCACACAGGGTCTGGTCACAGGAGGCATCCAGTGAACATAGATTGAACACGGAGTGAGTGGTTAGCAGTCAGGGAGAACAGAGGCCATGAACCTCATGCAGGCCATAGAAGGCTCACTGAGGACCTGATCAGACTCCTGGATACCTGGCCCAAGGGAAAGGAGCTTCTCAGAGAGCAAAGTTAGCACCAAGGGCCAAAACCTAGAGTAGGCTGATTCTGGTTCCATTAAGGAAGACTTTCAATCAAGAGGGGTTTCCATTGGGAATGGCTGATTAAAGGGGGGGGGGTTCCTCGTCACTTTCCTGTTCCTACCACTGTTTTTTTCTTCACAGTTTGGATACCTCCAATATATTATACATGTGTTTGTTTATTTTTGTCTGTCTTTCCTTGTAGAAGGAAATAATTTCTTTTTTCACTATTAAAACCCCAATTATTCTATGAAACATGCATTGGAGGCCCTCAAATAACATGTTCTGAATGAACAGATGGATAGGTAGGTGGATGGATGCGTGTGTGTATGGATGGATAGATGGATGGATGGATGGCTGGTTTGATGATTGGATGGCTGGATGGATGGATAGCTGGGTGAGTGGATGGATGGATGGATGGGTGAGTGGATAGGTGGATGGATAGGTATATGGATGGATGGATGGATGGATGGATGGATGGATGGATGGTTGGATGTATGGATAAGTAGGTGGGTGGATGAATGAATATATAGATAGATGGATAAATGAATGAATAAGTGGATGGATGGATGGATCAATGAGTGGGTGGGTGGGTAGATGGGTGGATAGGTGGGTGGGTGCTTGGATAGGTGGATGGATATTGTTGGACTAGACAGCCTCCAAGGTTTCATTCAATGATGGAATGTACCTGCTATTATCTGCCTCTTTCACTGCATTATCTCTCTAGCTTTTTGGCCTTGAATAACTTGATGTGGCTCCCTGGGTGTCCTTTGTCTCTGTCTTCTCCACACCCCCCTCCTGATTGAGTGCTTGCTCCTTTCTATTAGTTGTCACCTTGGACTAGAGGTCTGTCCTCTCTTACCATGGTACATTTGAGCAAAAGGGGCTGAGACCAGTGTTTGCCAAAGTCCTTCCCATAGTAACAAGTGGACTGAAAAGCAACATTACTTGTCTGAATGCATTTGGAAAAACAGTGCTTGGGTCCTTGGAGATTCAAAATGCTCACTAGCATTTCTAAGGCTCTAAAATGCCCTGTGTCAATCAGACTAACCTGTGCAATGAAGGGTTCCCCAACCTAGTTGACCATGAAGCCCTTCTGTTGTCAGGACTGAAAGACATCCCCTAATGGGTAACACTGTGGACTTGGGCGTTGCATAGACCTGGGCTAGAATCCAGGGTCCATTTCCTTCTGAGCTTCACTGCCTGTGTCTTCGTTTATGAAACAAAGATGGGATCTCAGTAGGGTACAAAAAAAAGTGAGAGAAAGCATGACAGCATTTAGCTCGGAGCCTGATGTGTATGAGCTCAACAAATAATATGCATGTATTAATTATCACTTTTATTTATTATTTATTTTTATTGAGGTACAATTGACATTGAATATTTTATTATTTAGGGGTACAATGGCACACTTTCATGTTTGTATACACTGCAGGATGAGCACCACGATGAATCTAATTAACACCTGTCACCATACATAGTTACAGAACTTTTTTTCTTGTGATGACAACTTTCAAATCCACAGCACAGTGTTACCAACCACAGTCACCATGGTGCCACACATCACTTCCCCGTGACGCGGTTATTTTATAACTACCGGTTTGTACTTTGTGAGCCCCTTTGCCGTTCTGCTTACCCCCATCACCACCTCTGCCACCACTAGTCTGTTCTCTGTCTGCGAACTTGCTTTTTTTTTGGATTCCTCTCATAAGTGAGATCGTTCGGTATTTGTCTTTCTCTGACTTATTTTGCTTAGCATAATGCCCTCGAGGTCCACCCGTGTTGTTGTAAATGGCAAGATCTTGTTCTATTTTATGGCTGAGTGATACACCACGTCTTCTTTATTCATTCATCCATGCGCGGACACTGAGGTGCAGGTATCGTTTTTGCTGTGGTAGAATACACACAACAGGACATGTACAAGCAGCGACAGGTAGTGCCGTCGTGATGTCGCACAACTGTCACCGTTGTCTGCTTCCACGTTTATCACCCCAGACAGAAACCCGTTCCGACCCTTTGGTGGCCATTCTCTGCTCCCCCAGCCGCTGGCAGGCACGAACCCACTTTCTGTCTCTATGGATTTGCCTCCTCTGAACGCTGCTTATTGGTGCAATCATAGGATACGCGGTGTTTTGTGACTGGGTCCTTTCACCGAGCACCATGTTTTCAAGGTTCCCCACGTGGCAGCCCCTGTCGGAGCCACAACATTCCGTTGTATGGAGAACACGTGTTTTATCCTTCTGTTCGTCATCTGATGAACATCTGGGTTGTCTCCACCTTTGGGATGTTGAGAATAGGGCCACCATGAACATGCACATGCGTGTTTTTGTTTGGGTGTCATTTTAACGTCACAAGGAACACGACTGTTCGTGAGGCTAGGGAAGAACGCTTTGGTTCTTACGGACCCCGTGCTCTGTCCTCTGTGCTCTCAATCCATTAACTTCAGCACCTTGTCTGCAGCATCCTATGCACAGTGTGGATAAGGACCCCGACCCCAGAGACGCACCCAGGGTTGCCATGGGGGTGGGATCCCTCCTCGCCGTGGTGTGTGATGTGCAGGTAGATTTCCCGCCCCCCCCACCTTTGTCACTTCCATTCTCGTTCTCGTTCGTCCCTGCCTCATGCTTGGGAGAGAATGTGGTTAAAAGCAGCCCCATTGCAGGACTTCACAGAGGAGACTGGAGGAGGCACTTCATCATCCGCCCGTGACAGGTGGGATGGAGCTAATTTCCTTCCCTGTGTTCTAATAAAGCTCCGAGGCTCACAGTATCTCTTACTTGTCAAAGAGGAGAACAATGGTGCTGTGTGTCACCCCTTCACTTGGGATCCGGTCCACTTTGTCAGAGTCGGTAGGAGCCTCGTTTTCCTACCCACGCACTCAGCCCGCTAAAATATTCATGCAGCGTACTGCCCCGGCGAGTGGCAGACTCCCATGGAGTTGCATGGAGCAGGAGAGGGGCGCCGCCAAGTACACGCACGCCCGTGGTTTCAACATAAAGAAGAAACCACTGGGATGCAGACAATCAAGACTCAAGTTTATCCTTCACTCTGCTTAAAGGCAAAGCCGAAAATAGCAAAGCCCACAGTCCAAACACGTGGGGGTCCTCTTAAGAAAGTTACCTCGTTCTTTCCACCAGCACATGCAACGGGCTCAGCATCTAGCATCCCCACGTGAGTCCTCACCCCACTCAAGGCCTGGGTCTCAGAAAAGGCTGCCCATCAACTGTTTCCATGAACAAGGCAGATGGTCCATGTCCTGGGAAGCCAGAAGGAGAGCCACGCCAACTTGCTTCGGGTAGATACTGCGTGCCCGGGAAGGCACACGGTGCTAATTCTTCCTGGACAGAGCTCTAGAGATGTCATGAGGCCATTGGCTTGAGGATTTGATGGGCACTCTCCCTGGCAGCCTCCCAGGTGCCCCCTCCCTTGCTGCTCCCTCTGCATTACCCATCGGCTTCCAGAGCGAGTCTGGGGCGAGCCTCGACCAGGGTGGAACATCGTCCCTGGACAGTCTGTTCTCTGTGGAAGCTCACCACTCTGTCTCTGTGCTCCGTGCCTCCGAGCCCAAAGTCTTGCCCACCAGGCTTTGCAGTGTGGTGCTCCGAGCAGGCCCTCTTTATTAAACAGATGGTGAGCAACCCTATGTGTGTCCCTGACTCAGAGTGTATTCTCTGCAACGATGTTTGTGAGATCAGAGGACCACGCATTCATTCAACAGAGAGCACCTGAGCACTTGCCACGGGGAAGGCACTGAGCTTAGCACCCTGGGAGCCTGACAACAAACCAGCCATTGTCCCAGTGGTGGAAGAGCTAGTGGTCCAGGGGGAGGGGACCCACTGTGGTCGGGATATAATGGAGGATGTGAGAAGAGGAAGGTAAGACTCGTAAACTCTGCTGAGAGCAAAAAAGGATGCACTGGTAGTGAGGATGTTTAATCTGGGTTTTGAGGGATGAATAGGAGTTCGTCAGGTAGAGGGAATAGTAGCATCTTCAAAGGCTCAAGCGCAGAGCCGGAGGGGACGTTTGGTGTTTTGCAGGTGCTGCAAGGTGGTTAGAGGGCAGGTGTGTTCAGAGGGAGTGAGTATGAGGGAAGAGGTTTGAGAGACAGGTGAGTAGTGAAAACTAAGGGGTTTGCAGGTGATGGGAAATCACTAAGTTTCTAAATAGGAAGTGACATAGTCATATTTCTGTTCAGAATAGTTAAATTTGGTAGAGGCCTTGAGGGTTTTTGAGAGCAGAGTGTTAATAGTGGAACGTCAGCGACCACAGAGAGAGGGTGTGATGAGGAATCGGACCCCACCTCTGACACCAGCATCTGGACGTCCCTACTGGGACACCCTGGGCCTCCCATTTCAGACACACCGTTTCTGGAAATCTACTGCCAACCCACCTTGGCCAACACACTCCTCCAGGCTCCTTGGACGGGCTGAGAGGCCCAGCTGCGCTTGGAGCCCCCGCGAGGCAGAGCACACACAGCCTCCCAGGCCTGCCTGGCAGGCGCCTGGGCCACCGGAGATGGTCAGAAAGGGGCAGGTGACTCCTCGCCAGGGAAGGGCACGTGGGAGGTCGCCAGCTAAGGCCCGTCTGTCCCCACCCGTGGTTCCCCTCCTTTAGGGGCAGAGAAAAATGACACACACCCCACAGACGAACAGACACATGGACGCAGGGGCTCAAAACCTTTCCTTCCCTCTGCCACCCTCTCTTCCCGCCTCTGCTCCTGGGGAGTCAGGCCTCCTCCAAGCTGGACACCCAGGCAGCAAGCAAGTGTGAGCTTTCATTTCCCATCTTTGTAACCTGAGAGGGAAGACAAGCCTCTTGAGACCCAGTTGGGAAGACCCTCGACCTGTCAGGTTGGTCTGGCCATCGGGCCTCAGGGTCTGGGAAGTGGACGCTGGGCGGACCTGTTTGGACAGCTTGCAGAGGGTAGAGCAGCACAGTGTCTTCTCGTGGGTGCGCTGGGCCAAAGACCTGGCCGTCTACACTGGGAGCCAGGCTCCTGATGTCTGTGCCTGGACTGGGGGAAGGCAGGGGTCAGCAGTGCCGGGTCCCGGGCCCCCTGCTTCGGGAGCCCTGACTCCTGCATGGGAAGCGAGCACGCCACGGGGAGGCTGAGGCCCCACGCGGCAGCTCTGGGCGCTCACGGCAAATCCACAGGCTGCTCGAGCACGGCCTGTTCGCACTGGTCTGGTCATAAGGTGTAAGCGGGGCGAGGGAGAGGACAAAAGACCTTTCATTTATTTTGCTTTATTTTTTCTCCAATTTGTAAAATCATGCCCTCGGAGAGCATAGTGCCTCCGGGCTCCAGGACACAATCTGAATACATTCAATTAAAAACCTCGGAGCGGCCTTTGGGGGGCTGGGGCTAGCGCGGGTCCGCAGAGGCCGTCCGGGGCGTGCAGAAGCCCACACAGGGGGAAGCCACCAGGCCCCGTTCTGAGAGCGGCGGGCAGGGCTGGGAGGCTCCGTGGGGCCAGGCGGCCACGCTGGGTCTGCATAATCAGAGTCTGGGGAGCGGCCGGGCCGCAGTCATGGCTTCTGAGCACAGGCATTGAGTGGGCCGGAGGGTCCCAGCTGCGTCCCTTGTCCAGACGGGCCTCTCCGCGGCGTCCTGTCTCGGCTGGACTGGCTAGGGCTTCAGTCCCGCCGGGCGGGTCTCTGGGCGGTGGGGCCCTGCTGGTCTGCAGAGGGTTCGGCTGCCTTGCTTGGTTAACAAGACGTCCCTTCCACAACTGGGGGCTCCCCTTCATCCTGGGCTGGGTCCTTGTCCTGGCTGACCTGTGCTGAGTCCTTATGAGGGACATGACCTTATTTGAAAACAGGGTTAAGATGGGGTCCCTGGGTGGGCTCTGATCCCCTTCCACTGTTGTCCTTAGGAAAAGTGGAAATATGGGCACACACACACACACACACACACACACACACAGCGAGCACCGGCCCCATGCTCACCAGCCTCCGCGGCAGGTTTCCCAAGCAGAGCGGGGTTCTTGGAACTCAGTACTGGAGAGCTGCGTGGTGGAGGCCAGGCCGCTCACGGGTGTGTGAGAGCAGGCGGGCAGCTGGACGTGGGTGAGAGAAATGGGCTCTGGTTTCAGCCGCGCTTGGCCAGTGCTGATCAGTGAGTCCGGCTGTGCCCGAGTCTGAGCCCCTGGAATAAACCTTCTTGCAAGGGTGGCTGTGACGTCATGGGCCATGCCCATGACAAATGGGCAGAGTCCATTTGGGTAAAAGTATGCAACATGAACTTCTCAGTCTGCACTTCTTGCTGGAGGAGCCTCCCTCCCCGTCCCGCTAAACTAGAGGGTAGAGCTGCCATTTCCCAGCCGGGCCTGAGCTCCTGGCCCCTGAGGCCCCCATCCCTCCTCGTGGCCTTTTGCTGCTCGGTCCACAGTGAGTTGCTCAGGCCGCTGACCCCGCGTCCCACGCTGGTCTCCACCGCAGAGCCCCTGCGGCCAGATCCCTGCGCAGACCCTGCCTTCTCCCTGCTGCTGGAGCCCGCGCCCACCTGGAGACAGCGGGCTCCCCCCCTCAGGGAGCGCTTCCCAGACGCTGTCTGTCCCCAGCCTCTGAGTCACCCAGGACCTTGGGTGAATTGGCCTCTTTGGTGGCGGCCCAACCATCCCTTGCTGTCACGTCTTTCCTCTGCACCCTGAGAAATGTCTCCGTTGTTCTTTTGCCCACGTGCCAGGAAGCCTGAGCCTCTCCCATTTTTAACCTGCTGTTGAAGTTCTCTGTCCTCCCTTTTACGGGAGCAGAAGTGTTGGACTGTGAGGCCTTCTTCCTTTGCACCTGCTCTTGAACCCATTCCCTTGGCTCTGCGAGATTCTGCCCTGCAGCTCTGCTGTCCTGCCGGACTGCCCCGAACATCTGGTGCTCGCCCTCGCTCGCTGAGCTGTGAGCCCTAAGGACGCATGTTCAGACCCCGACCCACACCAACAGTGGCCCCCGACTGCAAGACTCCCCACTGGTGGGTTTCAGCTCCCCACGCCCACCTCCCGGCCCGTGCACGTGGATCGTGCTGCACCTGCGGCCCAGGCTTGAAGCCGCTGTCCCCACGAGCCCCTTGCACCTGTCGGGAGGCCACGTGCTATCATCATGACATCCCAACATTTGAAGGGGGCTCTCCCCCGCCCGTGCTGGGGGCGCTCCGTGTCCTGGGGGCTGTCCCATTAAGTCTCTGCCTCTCTTCCTCTGTTGATTTCTTGCAACAGGGTAAGAGTATTTCAGTCCTATTTGCAATGAAAACACTGCCTGTTTCCTTTCCCATCTTCAGGAGAAGCCAGATGCGGTGTCCCTTTCTGGTACTTACCAGTTTCCCTCGTGGGGGTCCCTCTCTTCCTTCAGAACCTGACACCCCGAGCTGAAGCCTTCCCCTGCTCACCTGGACGCCCCAACAGTTTCCTGACCTGCTGCCCGAGGTTCTTTCATCTCTGAGCCTCCTGGCCTGCACGTCGATGGCTTTGGATCCACGGTCAACTACCTCCCTGATGCAAGAGCCCCTCCTGTGACCCCCAAACCCTCCTTCACTGAAGCATCCGCCAGGCTTTCGGGGTCACAGACCTCCTCCTCGAGCCTGTGTTGTAGGAGATGTTGTAGGAGATACTCCAGGAGTCTGGATGCGGTAAGAAGTTGCCCCTGCCCCATCCCCTCCTGGGATCCAGATGTTTTTCCCGTAAGGAGGAAAGGGGTTAGGGCGCTGGCCTGTGGCCCTCCACGCTGCTCCTCACCCTCTAGGGCTGCAGCTTGTTCATTACTTCTTCTAACGCAAGACCAGGGGGATGCCGCTGTGTCTGCAGGTCCGTACCGAAGGGACAGACGCGGTGTGCCTGAGATGAGTCTCTGCCGGAACGGCAGTGGGACACGCTCGCGTGCCCAGCTCGCCTCTGATCCCGAGTTCCTGGCACTCAGCTGTGGACACGGTGCTGGTGGGGAGCAGCACGGAGGCCGGGAGACCCAGGCTGACCGTCGTGGGGGCCAGTGTCCAGCGCAGACCCAGCCACCACCGTGTGCCCTCCCTGCACCTCGAGTCATGCGCCGCCCCCTTGTTACTTTGGTTTCTAAATGCCAGGCTATTTATCAAGGGTCATGACCAAGTTTTCCCAGGAAATATGCAGTGTGTTGGAGTTTGGGGGTGATACCCAACTGCACCTCTTTCTCTTGGTGGATTCTAAACCAACGAGGAGTCTGTGAGGGATGCTTTCGCAGAGCCCTCCGGGTGTGGGGAGAGCCTGCCATGTGAGCAGAACGCTGGCCAGGAGCGGAGGAGAAAGGCTTGCTCACCAGGAGCCTCAGGAGAGCAAGGAGGGCAGGCCCTGTGGAGCAGGGACCTCAGCCTTGTCTCTTGGAGGTCACTGCCTCGTGGGGGCCACGGACGCTGCGTCCAGACTCCCCCGCCCGCCATCCTTGGGGAGAGGGCTGAGAGGTAGGCTGCAGTGGGCTCTGGTGGAAGCATCTTCATGGAAACAAGGGTCCACACAACATGGACTGTGACCTGAGGCTCCCTGAACCCACCTTCTCAGCTTTGCCTAAAGCTCTGAGCAGGCCCTTCTTTGTACCCGAGACCCCTTCATTCTAGGAAAGGACATGGCCACGGCTCCCTTGGGCCCCTTTCTCTCTGTGCCTCCCCTGCTCTGTCCCCTTTCCCCACCACGTCGGTTGACGCTCCCTCCCACGAGAGCCTGCTTTCAATAAAGGATGGGCGCGAGAAGGCGTCTGCAGCATTTCATCTTGAATTCCTGCGATGAATGCATTTGGTCCGGTCAGTGGGCTGGGCCCTGGTCTGAGGAGCTTTGCAGAGTCAGGACCGGTTCTGTGTGGGGGTCTGCATTGTCCCTTAGCGAGATGGGGAGATGGGCCGGCGGCCGCTGGATGTCTGCAGGGACTCTTTGTGGACTCCTCATCAGCAAGCATGTCGAGAGAAAGCCAGCGGTGTGCCCTGCCTGCCCCAGTGTGTGTGTTATGAGCTGCGCCCTTGATGTACTGAGCACCAAAGTATTCTCAACAGAGAGCCCACATTGGGCCTGACGTACCAGTGGGACAGTCATCCATTCATGGAAGGAAAATTAACAGAGAATAGCAAGATCGCCACGAGCAACAACCACAGGTAATGATGGGGATCGTGTCGTGCGCTCCATACATCAGGCACGAGGGTCTTCGACCCCTTTGCTGAGAAGCTCTGGGTGATGCTCCCGGGGTGGGCTGCACAGGGCTGCTCTGGGACCTGGCTCCCGGCAATCCTAACGAGACTCTTCACCTACCACCCCCAGAGCCTCGGATTCTAGGGACGGGGAGGGCCGTCAGGAGTCCTCCCCGACTCCCATCCCAGAGTTCCCCGTTTGCGTATTTGTGAATCATTTACAAACCAGCAGTGGGGGGCCTCGTCGCAAACACACCCTCCATGTCTGGCTCGGCCCCAGGCTGCAGATGCCTCCTCCCAAGGTGGTGCAAACAATTATCACAGTCTTAACAGATATTGCACTCAGAATTGCTTGTCAGACTTGGGAATATCACTTCTCTCTTTTGCAAGGAGGTCATTACAGTATGCACTGCAATTGGATTCTGCTCTGGTTTGTGGCATCACGGAGATGTAAGAAGGTTAGTAATGATTGCTAAAAACATTTGTCGTTGAGTCTTTTGAAAGAAGGACTGCATTTGGGGGAATTAAAATGGATGAAATGCACATAATAGATTTGTGTTTGGAGTTGGCTGACAGTCACAGAACCCGTCCGGAGGATGCTGCCCAGCCTTGGGCCGCTAGGAGCTTCCGCTCATCACCCATGGGGAACACTCACCTCCTCTTGCTGGAGCGTCTCGGGTTCATCAGGGAGCCTGACCTGGGAGTCAGGAGGCCGAGTGGAAGACGTGGAAGGCAGACAGGGAATGTGAACTCTTAGAACCAAACTGGCTTGGGCACGATCTCACCTCCTTTACTATTAAATGTGTGATTGTGGACCTCCGATTCACATGTGCAGACGCGTAGTGACACATAACTGTGGGGTGAGTGCAAACACGTGATGATATGCGGGACAGAGATTATGAGAAGTCACTGTTGTGGGGATCCCCCCTTCTCCGGGGAAGCCGCAGACCCCCACGGGGCCATGGCCCCCCCAGTGCCTGCGTCCTCATTCACAACACGCTCCTGTTAATCCCACGCCCACGGCCCTGGAGGGATTAACGGGGCCCCAGCAACGTAATGTGTCCAAACGACTCTAAGGGCTAAAGTAAAGAGAAGAAAAATCCCCATTTCCCCCTAAAAGGATTATTTAGTCATCAAGAATTAAACTTTGCATTCAGAAAAATCTAAGCCTGGATCTTGGCTCTGTTGCTTTTTCATTGAACGTCTATGAAAGTGTTATTTGTGTGGGTCCCAAAGCAGTCAATTATTGGCCACGTCACATGGTTCGACTTACTAGCGCGTGGTGTTGACTATGCCACGTAACTTTTCCGTGGCCCGGGGCTTTTGTCTGCTCAGTAGATGTCAGCGTGGGAGCCCAGCTCCACGCCTGACTTACAACAGGTGCACTCTGTCTCAATCCGAACCTTCCTAATAACCCATGGCCCACACGCGGGGTTGGCCGTGGTGCTAGGAATTATTTATCCTGTGCAAGAGTGACGAGAACCGTATGTGGGCCTGCATTACCCTTTTGGCTGAAAATCGAAACAAAAAGGCCATGGATATGGTTTCCCACCTGAAATGTCAGCAGATTTTCTCTCCCATCACTTTACGTGAAAACATATTTACAGCCACAACATGGCGTCCAAGGAGAGTTTGCTCTTCCTTTGCTCTGATAGGACGTGGAAAGATACCTTCTGGGAGTTCCTCCAGCTGGATTCTTGCAAACAAGGAGAGATCCCTGTGTCCGTTGACCCTCACCTGTGCAGACGGGCATGGCATTCACCTCCGGGCCCTCACTGGGTGTGTGCGTGTGCATGCGTATGTGTGCGTGTGCGTGTGTGCACGCGTGTGCATGTGCGTGCGTGTCTAGACTGCTGGCTCCTACTGCACCTGTAGTCACAGAAGCCTCCTGAGCCCCTGACTCCAGAGCTGCTGAAAAGAGGCGCTGCCCCATCACATGGTGGGCAAGTTCTAACTGGGTCCAGACTTGAGCTTTGACCTTTATGTCCATTCCTGTTTAATGTCAGCTTGTCCAAAGTCCCACTGCTCGCTGAAGTTGCCTGAGGTTCTCACCGGTCGTCCTGTGATGTGTGTTCTCTCTCTCCTACACATCGGACCAGCATGCAACACCTACCACCTTCTATACCAGCCATTAGCTCGCTGTCCGTTTACTTCTCTGTTCATGCAAAAAGCATTTATTAAGCAAAACTTGAGACAGTATTATTAAGAATCTTTCTATGGTAAGTTTGGGCTCAATTTAGATATCTGCGCCTTTGGATATGATTGCTTAATTGGGTTGAATTCACCCAATTGCCCACTTTCCTCATCTCTACATGGAAAATATTTGTGGGTTGGATGGTTGATTTTATTTGTCCTAAAATTACTTATCTCAGAGTCAGATCATTCTAGGGTTTAATGAAGAATCAAGTATTCCTTTATTCCTGCATGTTATGACAATACTCAACTCACTTCAGTGTTCGACAAGTATCAAGTTCTGTTATTACCCAGAGCATTTAAAGGTCAGCAACGGCTGCCCGCATACTGCACCCCGACCCCGGCAGGCATGCCAGCATTTCTGGGGCTCCAGGTGTGCCCCAGATCTGCGACCCCACTGCGCTGTGTACGGGTCTCCCTGGGCTCTGCTTGTCACCTGCTCCCAAATGTCTCCCTTCTGCTCGAGTCTTGTTCCTCTTTTCGGGTGAAGAATATGACAGATTCTAGTTGCATCAGGAAGGCCATGTCTGGGCACCTTGGAACGGGGGCTCACCCCCTTCTATGCACAGGGGTTAAGGGTGTGACTTCTGTTCCTACCTGAGGGCTCGCTTTTACCTCCCCTCGCCTCTCCCTACCAAAGTGGCTCACTCAGCCACGCACCCCCAGGCGTCCGAGTGGGAAATGACCTGATGTCCTGCACAGAGGCGCGCCCCTCTGATGGAGATGGGACTGCCTTTTCCTTCAAGAAGCCCCATTTCTGAGCTCCATTTTATGGTTAAGATGCAATGTTCTGGCCCTTGTTCTCGGTGTCACATTCTGCAGAAGCAGAGACGTGGGGGTCAGGGCCCCCAAGAGGGGAGGGCGCACAGCTCCCAGGACACGCGGTCTGGTTCTCACAGGGAGGACACCGAGTGACACTGGGGAGTCAGGAGGGCCGTCCTGGGAAAGAGGGGCAGACCAGGCCCCGAGACCCCACGCCGACGAAGAGGGGCAAATGCAGAACAAACTGGAGGAAGAGAAGGGTCAAAGGGGAAAGGTCAAATGGTGGACGTGGGGGCAGAAGCCAGGGCTCGACAAGCAGCCCACATGTGTTTCTTGTCTCCGCATCTCTCTCTATTCATGGGGTCTTCACCTGAGGGTCATGCTTATCATTCCGGACTCTGGGGTTCCTCTGATTTCTCAGCTCTCTTGACCCGGCCCCGGAGAACACGCCTGGAGCCGTGGCCCCTTGCGGGAACTAGCACAGGCAGCCCATTCCCAGTGGCCTCTCCTGAGCACCGTGACCCCTCCGCCTGCACGCTTTGTGGCCCCGGGCGGGGTGGGGGCCCAGTCTCAGCTCATCCTAGCACTTCCCACAGGTTGTGACCGTCCCCCTGGACCACCCTTCTGGGGGTGGGGCGCGTGCTTTTGATAGCTCCCCCTCGCCCGTGGGCCGCGCCAGGCTGGGGGCCGCGTCGGAGCCTAGTCGAGTCTTCCCCCAACTAACGGTTCCATCCCGGCTGAGCTGTGGGGGAAGCAAAGGGCGATGTGTCAGAGAGCCTGGGCCGGGCCCGCTGGGGCCCTGGCGAGACGCCGCATCCTCGGACGTCACGGTCCTCCTCTGCCATCGGTGGTGCCCGCTGCCACGTGCCTGGGGCGGGCCTGAGCCCGTGGGAAAGCTCCTTACAGAAGTAGAAGTGCTGTGTGAGCTTCGTCCCAAGTGTGGGCTGCTTTGGTTTCCCATCAATGGTTCAGATTCAGTTCCTGTTCTCTTGCGCGCCACGGCTTTGGCCCGGGCTCTCCAGCGTCTGGCCCGCGGCCTGGAGAGCACACGGCGGCGGTGGCGTGTCCTGAGGTCCTGTCCTGAGCTCCGGCCAAGCCGCCCCCACACGCGGGCAGGGGCGTCCCGCCAGCCCCTGGAAGCAGGCCGGCCCCCGACGGCAGTGCAGCGCGGGCCCTTGGGCACGCTGGCGGGTTCACTCCGGCTCGTCCGCGCCAGCCCTGGGGCCCTCGGGTCACTCAGCCCGCCGGACCTCGGCAGAAAGCAGGCAGGACTGAGGAGAATAACCACCGTCCTGGCGGCCACCGAGCACAGCGCGCAGAATGTCGCCTGTTTCCAGCAATGACGTGCGCGGCAGGTCCGTCCCTGCTCGGGAAATCTGTGTCCCGTGTGGGGCGCAGACAGAACACACAGGCAGGATGGACACGGCCCCCCCCCCCAGCCCGCCCTCCGTCCACCCCCAGAGCGCAGTGAGCGTCCCTACGCCCCCTCGGTCCCGTGTGCCTGACCAGAGGACCCAGAGGCTGTGTCTGCAGGGCACGTCCATCCACGCTTCCCTCGCCGAATCCCGGCCAGAGCGCTTCAGCCTGAGGCCATGAGAGCCTCCCTTCTGCAAGGGGGGAAACCGAGGCCTGGGGAGGTCAAGGTGACAGAGCAGGGGGTGACGGAGGCAGCACTGGACCCAGTTGTCCCCAGCCCATCTGCATACTGAGCGACTGAGGACAGCACTCCATCAGGACCGCCCAGGCCCCCTGGACCAGCTGCCTCGGCGGGGGCTCCTGCGCAGGTACAGCCGGAGGTCCTGGGGCTGTGGACGGTGACAGACTGGGGAGGGCGCCGTGATCAGGACGCTCAGCTCCAGTGGGGGGCTGACACCACGTGGGGCTGCACATCTGGGCTTCTGCCGGTCGGAGCAGCTGAGGGCCGCTCGGAAAGACCCAGGCACATGCTGCAGAGAGTTCTGATGGAGCCTCGGGGCTCCCAGGTCCCTTCGTCTGCATTCTGTCAGCTAAGTCATGAGGCCAGCCCGGATTCAAGGAAGGGGTCAGATTCTACCTCTTGATGGGATCAAGAGCATGTTAGCAGGGGAGAGCACAGGGCAGCCAGCCTTGGAGCCTATGTGCTGCTCCTGATGAGGAGGGGGAGGAGGGAGGGGAGGGAAGGGGAGGGGAATGGGGAGGACAGGGAGAAGGGAGGGGGCAGGGAGGGGGAGGACTGGGAGGAGAAGGGGAGGAGGGGAAAGGGGAGGAGAGGTGGGGGCTGGTAGAGGAGGAGGGGAGGGGAAGGGGGAGGACTGGGAGGAGAAGGGGGAGGAGGGGAAAGGGGAAGAGAGGTGGGGGATGGTAGAGGAGGAGGGGACGGGAAGGGGGAGGACTGCGAGGAGAAGGGGGAAGAAGGAGAGGGGGAGGGGAAGTGGGGGTGGTGGAGGAGGGAGAGGGGAGGGGAAAGGGCAGGACTGGGAGGGGAAGGGGAGGAGGGAAAGGAAGAGGGGAGGAGGGGAGGGAGGGGGAGGACTGGGAGGAAATGGGGGAGGCGGGGGAGGGAGGCGGGGGCAGGATGACACCTGCGCGTCATAGAGACCTAGCTGGGTGCCTCTACTCTAAGTGCTCCCCTCGCGCTGACCCCAGGGCCTTATCGCGAGCTCACACACACCTGCCCGTAGCTCTAGGCAGTGATGACTCAGCGGGATGTTCTGACATCACTCTGCACTGAACACTCACTTGCAAAGCCTCACCCTGCTCGGGTTGCTTACCTCTACATCACCCGGTCGGACAGGAGGCCTGCCCTCGGGGATGGGCGGACGCGCGGGTGTGGAGGTGGTGAAGGTTTCCAGGGGCTGGAGCAGCTCACAGCGGAACACCGTGCAGACACACAGTAGGATCCCTGCCGTTCAGCAAATGAGACTGGAGGACGTCCCCCCTCTTCCTGGAGCCAGCCTTCCCGAACGGGAGCAGGTGCAACGGGGCTGCTTCTTGGAATTAAACATAGAGTTAGCGAGATGTCGCCCCTGCCTTAATGACAAAGGCAGGCAGATCAGCCGAGGGGTAATTAGTGCTGGCTGTTCCACTGCTCAGTAATAATATCTTAGCCTTATAAAAATAACCGAAATGTGGGAGTTGCCCACGTGAATTAAACATGCTTTGGTGAGTCTGGATCTCTTCCTGGAATTTGGTGAGAAAAACATCTCAGCGTTTTGGTGGCCAGTGTAGAAATGCGCAACGTGCAGGAGACGCCGTGGGATTCTGCTGGGACCTTTTCCTGCCGTGGTGCTCACAGCCACGTGACGTATGTGAGCTGGCAAGGGCGCCCCCGTGGCAGATGGTTCACGGTCGCCCCTGAATATTTGCCCGGTGCATTCATCCTCATAAAGCATTTTGGATTGTCACGAACGCACTTTACCAAATCATTTTTTGAGACGCCTATTTGGATCCTGAATTCTTTGCACAACCCCAAACGGTTGTTTTTCAAGAAACATGCAAATGCGATATGTCCTCTCTCAGTTGGAGTCTTCTCAGTACTTTGGAGAAGACGTTACCGAGACAGGCTCCTTTGGAAAGGAGTCACACTCTGACAGCAAACCCCCCGACAGACCGGGCGCTGCTGGAGCATCGCTCTGCTCCCTCTGTGGGGTTCGGATCTCGCCTCCTCCTCTGCTGCTCGTGACCTTGGCAGGCTTCCTCCTCTCTGAGCCTCTGTGTCTTAATCTTTACAATAGGATAATGCCATCTGCCTCGCAGGGCTGTTGGGCGGATTGGTACACCTGTGAAATGTCTGATGCCCTTGGTATTCAGAACGGTAAAAACTGCTAATACAGGAGCCAAATTGTCCATCCGAGTGTTTCTAAGAGGCAACAGGCCCACAGGAGCAGACCCTGGCTGTTTGCCTGCTTTCTTGCCCACAGAGTGGCTCATTTCCATGGGAAAGACATAAAATATGATGCCGAGCGGAGGTGTGGATGAGCCGTGTGTAATTCAAGTGTGTGATGGGAAGACTGCACCACGGGAATGTTTGTAATCCCGGGCAGATGCTGGTGCCACACGCGGAAGTTAAACTCTCGAAGGGATAGTAACTGCCTTTAGTGTTTGAACATAGCTCCCCTGCGTCGAGTGACTTTTAGGAAGTGCTTACGATGACCCCAAGTGCCCGGCACTGCAAGGACCGTTGCCCATCCCCCACGTGCCAGACGCCGAGGGGAAGCCCACCAGCTCAGCGGTCACTGGCAATAGACCACAACCCGGGAAGCTTTCTGGTCCCAGGCTGGCTTTGCTTCTCTTGCACCCAGTGTGCGCCAACAGCCCGAGACACTGTCGCTATGTATTCAACAAACAGAAGTTCCTACTAAGTGCTGGGTGCGCGTGCGATTGTCCACCGTGCTATTTCATGGGTTCCAAAGCACCGGTTGGGTGGGAAATCCGAGACCTTAGCAGCCTGTACAAAAGGATCTGGAAGAACATTCCCAAATTCGACCAGTGGTCCATTTCCATTTCAGATCAGCAAAAGCGCCGGGCGGCAGCTTTACCCTGTCAGGGCTTGGCTTGGGGGACCCACCCGTCGGCTCGTGCAGAGGGACAGACAGGAGCAGGTCAGTGCATGGAAGAGGGGAGGATCTGAACTCCATGGGGTTGCGTGAAGAGCAATGCTCCCTGTTCACCCAGAAACCACTCAACACCCGGCATTAAAAACAAGAATGGCAGGGTTTTGCTTTTCTTTTTCTATTTCCATGCAACGAAGACAGTCTAATCCTTCATTGCTGGACAGTGTAGCAGTTAGAATTTCTGTTGCACAAAACACCTCGGGACTCCGTGTCAAAAGAACAATCATTTATGCAGCTCGCGGTCTTGCGGGTTGGGCTCAGCTGGGCCTATCTCTCGGTCCTGGCTGGTTAATGCAGGAGCCTGTAGTGGGCTGACAGTTGGTGGTCTCATCACAGGACTGTGCATGGCTGGACCTCGGGTCCCTCCTCATCCTGGAGGTTAGCGGGAGCTTACTCACGTGCTGGTGGTGCTCGCAGGTTTCCCAAAGTAAAAATGGAAGCCTGCACGGGTTCACGAGACCAGGTCAAGAATTGCATGTCTGTCCTGCTCCATTCGTAGACCAGAGCACGTCCCAAGGCCAGCTCGTGTTTGGAGACCAAAGGTGGCAGCATCTGCAGTCTTGGGGCGCCCTACCACAAACCGAAACAGAAAAACGAGTTATGCAAACAGAACAGAGTCTCACTTAAAAAAAAAAAAAAAATCCAAACTAATTTTCCCCCTTAAAGATGTCTTAGCACACATGTTAATGAAATACCAAGAACTAAAGCTAAATCAGGCATAATTTGACATTGAAGAAAGTGTCTGATGGGGCTCTACCTCCCCATCTCAGTTTTCCACCACATTCCATAACATTATCAGATTTTATTCGTTCCGTGCGCTCTGGATTCAAACACAGCTTCAGCTCCAATTTAATCCAATCTCTATATTTAAATCTGAAAGCTCCTGCCAGCTGAATTGCATGTTTTTACAGAATTAAGCTTAAAACCAGGGAGTGGCGGTGATGGTGGGGTAGGAGAGGAGGTTGCCATGGTAACAGCACACAACATCTCCAGTGCGAGTCAGATCTGTGCACACGTTGGATTTGGAACATGTGGGCGTTAATGGTTCTGGGAGAACCCTAACCAACCACAGGCAGACCGGGGCTGGTTACTCAGATGTTTAATGTAACAATACGTTAGCGGAGCCCCCCGTTCTGCAAGAAGGGAGAAGCGGGGTGCTAAGAGCTGCTGGTAAGTACCTCCTCCAGGTCAGGTCCAAAGAAGGAGCGGGAGGGTCTGAGACACAAAAACTGTGCGGGAGCAGGGGCGGCCCCGGACAGGCCAGGAGGAGGAGGAGGTCGTAAGATCTGCTCCCCCCAGAAGCAAGAGAGTCACAGAGGGAACTGGGAATGAGCGCCCCGCTGGGGTGCTTGTCCCCAGTGTCTCTGGGACTTCACAGGTCATCCGCCAGGCCGGAGTGTTCGGCGACACCACCTTGGCCACGGGACCCCGTCCCCCCGGGAAATAGTTCATAACATTTACAGCTCCAAACCATGTATTTGCCCCGTTGTGCTCATGATCTCCCCAAGTTTTACTCCGCACTCGTTCATATTCTAGCATCCATGGTCCCAGAGGCTTCCGTGGTCTTTAGTCCCATCATCACTCAAGACCTTTCCGTCCAGGGTCCGACCGTGCATGTGGCCATGGAGGAGGCTGGACAGTGAGGCTCTGTCCTTGCTCCGGGGCTCCCTCCTCTGACCCCCCGGCTATCCCAGATCTGACGTCCTGTTGCCATGCACACCTGCCCAGCTGCCCCTCCTGCTGGGGTGCCCTCACTTCACGTGTGGACCAGGCTCATCCCAGGACCCGCCCCTAAGGAAAGGGGTGTTTGCCGAGGGAGCTGGAGGCCCCTCCATCGGTCACACCAGCAGCCGCATCCCAAGCTGTCATCCCAGCGTCCTCATGCGACATGTATTTAAGGCCCTGCCATCAGGGTTATTTCAGACGTGGCCCCACATTTCCCGGCTCTGTGTGCAGCGCCTTTTCCAGTTCCTAAGACAGAGCGCGTCATGTCTCAGCCTGCTGGCGAAAGACTCTTGAGTTTGGAGAAAATCTCTGTCTTTTCTCCCTGCCTTGAATTTCTACAGTGTTCTCATAATTCTGGGCTCCCCAGAGAGTCAATTCATTGTCCTCCAGTGGGCCGTCCACCGGAAGGCCAGACCGCGCGCGGGAGGCCCTGTCTCGTCAAGGTTGAGAAGGAGCCGGCGCGAGAGGCCGGGCTGTGACAAAGCGAGTGTCACACGGAGCCCCCGGGAGCATTTGTCTCCGGGTTTCCCCAATCAGCTGCTGTCGGGCAGCAAAGTGGAGAAAGCCAGGGGGAGCCTGGCCTTTGTCGGCACAGACGACCGCGTGCGTGTCCGGGGTGGACGCCGTGCTGACTCGCCCACGGTCCCTGGGAAGACACCACGGTCCCTGGGAAATCCGGAAGGTTTGCCGCCCGAGAGAAAATCAGCAAACCCACCGAGTTAACTCTGCAGTAAAGCTTCTTGGTAAATTCCCTTGTTTGTTTGTTTGTTTGAAGAGGTTCACCTTCAGCAAAGCGCCCGGTGCGGCCGTGCGGGGTGCTGATGAGCACAGCGGCTGGGCGTGCGTGGCGCTTCAGAGCGGATGCGAGTCCAGACGTTTCCAGCTCCCGATTCTGGAAGTCGCGGTGCGGGGCCGGCCGGCAGAGCCGCGGTGGGTGGTCCCTGACCACGAAGGCGGTGCTCGCCCCTCAGGGGCCACCCGCCTCTCCGCTCAGGGCCCCACGTGCGTCCAGGGACAGACGGGGTGCTCACCTGCCCTGAGCAGGCCACCCCGGCGCTCTCCCCAAGCTGCCTGGGACTCCACACCAGCCCTCTGCCTTCGCTTGCAGGGACCATTTTACCCACGTGAAGTCCAGGATTCCTGAACCGCCAACCCGAAAACTGCCCCTCCCCACTCGTTCACCATGCTCAACACACCCTCACGGACCTCGGCAACAGTAAATGCTCACAGCTGTCCCCGGGGGTGAGAGGTACGTATTTCGATAGCCAGTGGCCAGGGGGCTTTTAAATGACCTTACTTCGGGGCAGCACTCTGGAATCCTACAGCCACCAGCAAAAAGCGACCACTTGTTTCCGAAAAGGAGAGAAGTTCGCAAACACAGGCCTGTAATGATTGAATGACACGCGTGCTCGAGGACCACCTTTCCCGGAGAAAAGCTGAGATGTCTTCGGTAAGGTTAGATACTTAGATTTTCTAGGGATGGGTCCAAATGTGGAGGCAGGAGGTGTCCTCATACCCTCCTGATTCCACAGCCAGAGGGAGGCAGGAAAGGAAGGGGGAGGAGGGACAGCAGGGAAGGGAGGGAAGACCCCTTCCCCTCCCCCCTCCCTCCTGCTGCCTTCCCCCCCTCCAGTTCTGTCCACATTTATGTAACAAGCACGTCCTACCTGTAACTGCAGTTGAGGTGCCCCAAACACATTCTCCTGGGAGCAAATTCTCCGTCACTCCTCTCTTCCTTACTTCCCCAAATCTAGCACCTTGGGGACACCTACATTTGATCGTCCCCACATCCCTCTCTTTAGAGTGTGTGCACCTGACTGGTCTCCATAAACATTCGTGAAGCACGTCTGACATGCCTTCGCTCCTAGTGAGTGACATGTGGTGGGAAACGAGGTCTGAGTGTCAGGGGGTCATGAAATTGCTTGTGGCATTCTTGCACCTGTTCAGGGTACATTTTGGGAGCAGCTCTGGGCACAGGGCCCTGGTGTGGGTGGGCAGTCTCTGCCACCACGCGGCTCACGTTTCTGGGGGGGAGTCAGCTGTTGTTTCTGGGCAAATTCTTGAAGGGTCCCTGTCCTGCTCTGAGTGTCTGTGTCCCCCTCAATGTGGACCTCCCCCGACATGATGGTCTTAGGCAGTGGGCCCTTGGGAGGTGATGAGGTCACACGGTTGGGTTCCAAGGACTTTGGTCCAAGAGACTGAAAGAAGAGCTTCCCATTTGCAGAAGGGGGAGGATGGAGGAGAGGCGGGTTTTGAGCAGAAGTCGAGCGATTGGAGTCATAGGGAACGCTGGAGATGCGGGGTGTTTGGTTGTAAAAACAAGGGGATGGGAAGGAAGGAGGGGAGGGAGGGAAGCTGCTGCCTGCAGGCAAGAATCCCGGATGAGGATCTGAGGATCGCTGCAGGTAGATAAGAGCCCTTAAACCCAGAACCCAGTGAGGGGGTGAGATGGCCAGGTGAGGGTCAGCAGAGGTGGTGGTTGAGGTCGAGCTGGGAGGGAGCAGGGTGGGGAGGGAGGAGACCACGGGACAGCATGCTGGAGGCCGGGAGGAAGGAGCATTTTGGGAAGGAGCTGGATGGAGCCCAGGGTCTGCTGGGAGCGGGAGCAAGGTGGCCGTGGGACCCCCAGGGGCAGCGGCAGGGACCCACCTGATGCCTCCAGCCTCTTTCCAAAGTGGGAGTAACGTGCCCACAGTGAGCCCCCAGCAGGCACCTGTCAGCTCGAAAATAATAATAATAATAATAATGGGAACACACATGAGCAGGCGTGGTAACCAGCCCCTTCCTGCAAAAGTCCGAAGCCCGTGGTGTGGTGGGTGGCCCTCGCTCCGGGGCCCAGAGAGCAGCGAGCGTCCCCGGGTGGCAGGACGGGGAGGCCGGGTGCGGGCAGAGGTGCTTGTAAGACACTCGCCGCCGTCACCCTGTCGCTCTGACCTTACCAAGGCCAGTTAAACTTTTGTGCTTAAAACAATGAACACGGTGCCTCAGCCAGCGTCCGACGCGGGTCCTTGGCATCCACAGGCCGGACACGCATCCTGAATGTGCAGGCCACGTGCACAGCTGGGGCCCGACCTCGGTGGCCGTCCCCGAGCGTCCTGCCGGCCCGTGGGAGCCCGCGCCTCACTTCTCACATCGGCTCGCCTGGAGAGGGGAGTACCTCTCTCCTGCCTTGGGAGCCAGGCTGAGGGTGAGCAAAGGAAGAGGCTGTGGAATTGAGAATTTTTGCTTTAGGCATTTTCTCTCTTTGAAAACTATTCTAAGAGCAAGACTGTGCAAAGTGACTCCAAAATATAACTCCAGGGAAGAATTTGCAGACTGCAAACTGAAATCCATTTGCTTAAGTCAGGAGCGAGCTTTTGAGTCACGCTTGTTTAGATGGTTTTATTCTATTTGATACATTTTGCAAATATAAGCACATTTCCTGGAAGAGTTTGTGTTGATGAAAAGCAGGGTCTTGGGAGAAGCTAGCTGCCTCCCTGCCCCACAGGAAGCCTCTGTCTCGCATCCATCTGCTCACCATCCACCGCGTGTCCCCCAGGCAGCCGGGCGGCCAGTGCCCTCATCTGACTGAGGAGCAGACGGGCGTTGATCGATCACCCCGAGGCCACTCGCGGAGAGCACCGAGCCAGCCTCGAACCGGTTCTGATGTCCACACTCCGTTTACACCCGACCACGTGGCTTCTCGCTTTGCAGAAAAACGGAAGCGAGCACACTCTCTGGTCTCGTCGACTTCAGGATGACTGTGACTTCATTACCTGCAAGTGAGGGGCTCCGAAAAACCCCTCCAGCTCTGCGGCCTGCCCTCTGGTGCGAGGCCCACTGCCCAGTGTCCCCCCTCCCGGCTCGCCACCCTTGGGGGCTGATGTCACCCCCGGGGCTCATGGAGGGCTCCTGGTGACCACGGCAGGCGGGCTCTTACCTTCAGTGTCTCTGTTTTACAAAAATTACTTGTTCTGAAATAGTGTCACTTAGAAACATGGGAAGGTCAGTGTAAAAACCCTGACGGTCCTCTTCCATGCAGGCTCACCCATCAGCAGGATTTTATTTTGCCTGGTCTGCTTTGGACTCTCCCTGGACGTGACTGTTACCGCGGCCGTAGCTTCAACACCTGGGGAGCGCACCATGCGCACCGGGCCTCCCGTCCTTCCTACTTCAGCGTGTTTCCCAAGACTGAGGATATCCCCCTAAATAATCACAGTCCTGGCATCACATCTGGAAATTTGTCAGGGTTAAATAATCTATTACGGCCCAGACTCTAGCTCACCCAGTGTCTCAATCATGTCTTTCACGGCGTTTCCTTCTGGTTCAGAATCCCGTCCAGGATCCGGTAGCTGTCACACCTCCGTACCCTCCTTGGATCTGGAGCGGTCCTCAGCTGCTCTTTGTCTCCCACGTCGTGGACATTCCTTCCTAAGAGGACCCCAGGCTCCTCGGAACAGCACAGGCCCCAGCATGCTCACAGACACGGCGCGGGCAGGACCCCCACGGCCAAATCTGGGACAGTCTGAGCACCAAACAGGTAGCAAGTAATGGATTAGTGCCCATTTAATAAAGCACTTCCAATAGATACAGAAATGCGTACAAACAAATCTGCACATAAACTAATAAAGGAGTGCTCTCAGGCAGTACAAGGACGTTTCTACAAACGGGTTAGCCCAATTCCACATCTTCCTAAGGACAACGTCTAAGCACTCAATTAAAACCAAGCCAACCTCACGAGACCACCATCCCCAGTGCCTCTGTGGGTCTGTCTCAGCTCTCCCGGCAGGTGGCAGGAGCTGGGGCATGGATTTCCATTCAGTAAATGTAGCTGGAGAGTATCAGGGCATGTATCAGCCAGGATACGTTAAATTTGTCATTTGCAGTAATGAACAGCCATGGAATAACCAGTGTCTTCACACACACACACACACACACACACACACACCTGTTCTTGTGCATGATTTGGAGGGGCTCTGCTCCACACCACCTCTTGGGGCCCCGGGCTGATGGAGGCTCCATCTTTCAGAGGCTGGACCAAGTAGAGCATGCCCCCCTCCGCCCCCCGCTGCCAGCAGAAGGGGAGGAGAATTTAGAGAATGGCATGTTTGCTGTAAGTGCACCTGTTACCTCTCGATACAGCTCATCGGTCAAACGCAGACCCTCTGTGCACTTGGCTGCTGGGGGCTGGGGAGGGCGGTCTCTCCTGGGTCTGGGCAGGGGAGCAGGCGTGGGCTTTGGTGAGTGTTGTCACGCCTCCCCCAGGGCTAGGGAAAAGAGGTGGCCACAGGGCTCCTGGATCTTCTCTTTGGAAAGACCCTCAGCATCAATCCGCAGGTCAGCAGCTCCGGACTCCGTGTGAGAGGTGAAGTGCACTGAGCAGAACGAGCCATGGATGCTGACGTGACCCACAGGCGAAGAGGAATCCTGTCCCCCAAGAGAGGGCCCTGGAAAGACAACACTCATTTGAACGGTCCGTCCTGGCGGCGGCTGTCCCCCAGTGCTGTCATTTCATGAACTCCCAGCGCATTTTCATCTTTTTATGAGTCTCTTCCTCAGGGCCCACGGCTGATGGGGCTCATAGTAGGTGTGCAGTAAGTGTGTGTTCAATTGCAGCACGCACACACCCCGTGCGGCTCGACCGCCGTCTTGGAGGAAACTGAAGGTGATGGTTGGTTTGCATGTGGTTCTTACCCAGTTTAGAAAAGGTAAACATGCCGCAGGGGAAGTTTTTTCCAGTATTTTTTAAAAGAAAAAAAAAATGATCTTCTTACAATTCACCTGAAATGTAGTTCCTGACTTCTGAGAAATCCGCGGGTCTTTGATCTTATGCGGCGCAGAGCGGGCCCTGGCTAAGCGTCTGGGGATGGGTCATGTTTACTTAGAATTGTTCAGCCGTTTAATGCATCACATTTGCATTTGGGTGAATTTTCCAGCAACAAAAAACCCCGAGGATGTGGGAAGCATGCAGAGCAGTCCTGGGGATGTGCAGTACAGTGCTGCCTCCCCGGCCGGCCTGCGCGATCAGTCACGGCCAAAGTGCAGCGAGGACGTAGATGCACGTTAGTGGAAGGGCTCAAGGTGGACCATCAGACGTTCCCAAGCTCCAGTCCTGGTTCCATGAACATGCTTCCTCCTGGTTTATTGGGGTGATGTCCAGTCCCCAGTAGGGGCCCCGAGGCCTTTGCAGATGACAGAATTTCCAGCCAAGAGGGTCCTGGGTCTGGGGCTGCCCAGCACTGGGCCGGACAGTGGGGTCTGGAGGCAGTAGGGTGTTTTCCCCTGCACCGAAGTGCTGTTGGGGATGTCACACACAAGCAGAGAAGACACAGCGGAGTGGGAACCTGGACCCCTCTCCCTCCGAGGGCGGCTGCCCCAGGGGCCTCTTGTCTCCATCCCCCCATCTCCCGGCCCCGTGTCTCCTGCTTTTCCGTGTCCTGTCTCGTCAGTGAGCGCCTTCCGGGCGTGTGGGAGCTGTTTCGCCACGGGACCATGCCTCCCCCAGCTCTGGCAGGTGGCAGACCTCCCCACGCCATCACTAGGGTGTAGACCAACCTGGTCTCGTCTCCGGAGGAGGGAGGTGTCCCATCCCCTCCCTGCGCCCCCTGGCCACCCGAGGGAGGCCAAGCCAGGTGCCCTAGGAGGGAGGACGTTTGGGGGACAAAGGTGCTCAGCAGGTACAGAAGAGCGTCTTGTGAAAGCTCAGTGACCGTAAGCCGTTCTCATGAGTAGGAAGCCACCCCATGACGGGCAAGACTGCATCTCCCTCCTCGTCCACGCAGGTAGTGTCAGGTGCTGTCTACACCAGGAGGCTGCCCACCGACCACGCACGCGGCTGTGAACCCACGCGAGTGAAGGGGCCGGCCTGGGATGTGAGGCCACCCCTCCTAGGGCTAGCAAGTGGGGTGACCCGCTGACCAGGTTGGGACTTTTTCTGTGGACAAAGGGTTTGCTGACCAGGCTGGGCTTTGCTGATGTTTGCATTTCGGAGGGTAGATTAGCTGAGTGCAGGTGGGTCCCTGGTGAGGGAGGCTGTGCCGGTGGGATAGAGAGAGGCGGGCCTGGATTTCTGTTCACGCACTGAGGAGGTGCTTCCTGCCTACAGTGGGCACCGTCCTCGCCCTGCCCCCTGATACCCGCTCCAGGAGAACCTGTGGAGAGAGATGGGGCCCGAGGGGCGCACAGAGGGGCACCCCGTATGGCCAGGGACGCTTAAGACGGGACCCGAGAGGCGGCACATCGAGGTCGTCTGGACAGAGAGGGCAAGGAGGTGATGGTCGAATTTCTGGGACAGACAGCACAGTCGTGGGGAGGGTCAGGGCCCCGTGTTGGAGGAATTGCAGATCTGTGGGGCAGACGCTGGCTCTGCGTGTCCCGGGAGCGCCAGGAAGCTTTGGCTAGAGAAGCTAGAGGGGTGGGCTGAGCCCAGCGGCCAGATTGCGGCTCGCTCGCTCGCTTCCCACACGCGGGCTGTCACCCGGGGGCAGACGGGGGGACAACAACATGCCTGGAGGAGGAGGAGGGAAGCAGCCCGACACCCAGGCCCTGGCCGGGCACCCACAGCGGGGACGCGGCGTTCCCGTCAGACACAAAACAGCCTCCCAGAAGACCAGTGGCCGCGAGCCAGTGAGACCAAAAAGGAGAGGGTTACGGCTGGCCCTCTCGAGACAGGGGTGATAAGACGCTCTGTGGTAGACGAGGACTGACCACGTGAGTCCACAGTTCACTCCTGGGGATGCAGCAGGGGAAGCGAGCACATACGTTCACACAAAAACTCGTCCACGAGCTCACAGCCACACGCTCACAACAGCCAAAGAGCGGAACAGCCCAACTGTCCGTCGACCGATGGATGGGTAAGCAGGGATGGCCCGGCTCCCGGCGTTCAAGGGGAGGAAGGAGCAGCATGCACTACTGTGCAGACCAGCTTTGAAAACAGTGAGCTGAGAGAAGGGTGTTAGACGGGAAAGACCACACATCATGTGACGTGACATATATGAAAGGTCCAAAGCAGGCAGAAGAGACAGAAAGTACACGAGTGGTTGCCAGGGTCTGGGGGAGGCGGGGAAGGGCTGCCCATGACCTTGGGCGTCCATCCCAGGTGCTGAAAATGCTTGCAATTGGTGGTGATGGTCACACAATCTTATGAATTTACGAAAAACCACAGAAAGGCACTTTAAAACAGGTGAATTTTCTGGGCTTTATATCTCAATTAAAGCAAAGACATCAATCCCGGGATTACCCTTTGTTCCTGATGGAATGCCATCGAAAGCAATAACCATTTCCTACACCCTCCCCCAAAGGCACCTCCTCTGGGAGTCCTGGTGAGCAGCGTCTGACGGACACCCCACAACCCCTGCAGTGGGCTCTCCAAGGAGCAGGGAGCCCCGCTTGTTCAACTACGGGGTCCCCGGCGGGCTGTCCATGGTGGGGGACGCTGGTTTGCCCCAAACGGGACCACGTCTGTGACAGATGGGTCAGTGCTTAAGGAACCAGTATGGTTTTGAGGCCACGGGTTCAGAAGCATCACCGTTGTTCAGAACCCAGGCGCCTCTCAAGGTCCCATCCTTTGAACCTGAACCTCCTGGACCTTAGAGTGCGCGGCTTGGCCTTGGATGACTTTGCCAACACGGCTTCCACCAGCCAGCTCGTCCACCCCTGTGGTCACGTGGGTGGATCTGCACAGGGATCCCCTAGGGGTCTTCCCTGCTGACCCTGCGGCACACCTCTGTGTTCATGGCCCGGCTCTCCAGGATCCCTGTTCTCCGGCCTCTCAGACTGTGGAAGCTATGCTCACATGGGGACCTCATCAGCCCGTGAGAAACAGAGTCCATGCCCATCTGTGTGGGATATGGGCTGGGAGCGGGAAACCCACGCCTTTGGGAGGCGCTGATGTTTTCAGATTGTCCCCAGGGCCTGACGAAGCCACTGCCGAGCGGTGCAGTGAAGCCTCCCGTCTCTGCCCACATGATCTGGCCCCAACGGGAGAGCCGCTAGAGGAGATCCAGCCCGGAAGGGTTGCAGGACTATGAGGGCATCCTCCGGGGGTGTGCATCAGGATGACCTGGGGGGGTGCGAGGGGCTGGGGGTGCAGGGTGTGGGGTCCATAAGGAAGGGCTGCACCCATCTGGCTTCCCTCGTTCCCAGACAGGCAACCTGACGGAGAGGGATTCGGTCATCAGCGAGGTGGTCAGACTGGGCAGGGAGGCATCCGTTCATCCATGTGAAGTCTGAGGCCCTGAGCACATTTGGAGATGGGGGTGCAGATGCAGGGAAAAAGGATCCCAGTCCTGCTCCTTCATTCCGTTCAGGGTCAGCCAGAGGACAGCCAAGGGAGACGCACTGGGAGATTCCAGGCACGCGGTAGGCTTACGTGGCCGTGGGGTCCACCTGGCAAGTCCCAGACCCGCAGGGCAAGCTTTGGGAAGGGCATGCTGGAGCTCTTGGGGGCCGGCCGAATTTCTTTTTCTCCCTCAGGGAATCCTCCGCTGTGCTCTCGAGGCCTTTCACCTGATTGGACCAGGCCCACCCAGGTTATCCAGGACGATTGCCCTCACATAATATCGGCCGACTGGAGCTCAACACTGTGTTTCCCTTCTCCCATGGGTCCTGGCCACACACTGGTTTCCAAAGCCTGAGATAGATTTTATATGCATATAGGGAATATATATAAAGGAGGACTGGGCCTCCCCCCGGCCGGATGGTGGTGCTCGCTCAGCTCTGATGGCACGCGTGGTCCCAATGCCCACGGCAGGGTCTGCTTCCCGGCCACCCGCCACGGGCCCTTCCTCACACGACGTGCGTCTCTGCAAAGGTGCAGGTTTCACCAAATGGGCCGTAACATACATGTTACACCGATGAAATCTGCCCCCGGGCACGAGTCGCTACCTTGTCGCATCTGGACGGAGAACTACGAGAGCCTCCCTGGAGAACAGCACCGTGTCCCTCAGGAAAACCGTCAGCCGCTGGGCAGAGGGCTGTCCCCCTTCCCACGCCCCGAAGCACCGAGCTGACCACCAGCTCCTGCAGACCCAGAGGAGTCCGGGCAGATATGGCCTCACCACATGAAGCCGCTTAGTTAGGACACGGCAAACGAGGTTTGGGTGGATCTGAAGCTGGGCCCCTGGCGCTGAGGGCTCAGTGCAGCCCATCCCCCACCTGCCCCACCCCCGAGGGAAGCCCCGAGCAGCGGGCAGACTCCACTGTCCTGCCCCAGCCTGGAGCAGGCCTTCTGCCTTGATGGGAGGGAGGGTTTCCATTACAGACTGTTATTCCAGAGACGAGGGCTTGTCCCCTCCCAGCATGCGCTCCCCCGCCAGGGAAAGCCAGCGCGTTACTGGGAGGCCTGCAGGGCCCCCACCCGACAGAGAAGAGTGTTTGTGATGGGTCCTGACATTCTCTGTTCTGGAAAATGACTGTCAAGCCTCGTGTCTCCGACAGGGAGCTCTTCTCCTCTTGGCCGTCTTCCCAGGGCCGTTCAGCTGCTTTGAAAGCTTTCCTCCTCCCCAGCCGGTGCAGACCGTGCAGTGGGCCGCGTTCCTCCACGCCGTTGCCAGCCTGGGGTTCCGCAGGCTCAAGCCCACGCGGCTGGGAGCTGTGGCTGATTCGCCCCGAAGGCCCTTGGCTTGATTACCATGTGTTGTGCACACGTCTCTGGGAATTGTGAAACCATAAAGATCGCCCGGGGCTGACAAGATAGTCCTGTTTGGGAGCTGATTGGGCTGGCTACCAACGGCATTTGCGAGCACAGGAGAAAATCAACCCAAGATTCAGTGTTGAGCCTCAGAGATCGGGGCCCGAGGATCCCGGCGGGCTGTGGGAGCTCACCCAGGACGGGGAGCAGCGGATGGGGGACACGTGTATTTCCTGCGAATGTTGGCAGGTGCACGGGGGCTCGAGGGTGCCCTGGCAGGCCCCTCAGGGTCCCGTCCCCCAACACCAGCACCAGGGCCAGCCTCTCAGATGACGGGACGTGCTGAATGCCTCCCTCCCGCTGCTCCGGGTGGTCCTTATGCACACAGAGCCTTGTTCTCGATGGAGGAGCTCTCCTCCTACACAGAGGGTCAGCTAAGCTTCCAGACACATCAGGGCTTAAAACATGTGATGACTTCCGGATAAGGGAGCAGGCGCGGAATGGCCCGGGCTGAGGACCCACGCTCGGACAAACAGAGGCCACGGCTGCCAAGCACACACTTCCCGTAGGAGGGCCACTTAACCCTTTGGTGGACTGCCAGCTGCATCCGGGGTGCGGTGCTGGCTCTTCCAAGCAGGCCCTGACAAACAGAAAGGCCCCCGGGACCCCTCTGGGTGACTTGTTTTATATTCTAGGAACAGAACAGTAGAGAAGGAAAGAGAAGAAAGCACTTAGCAGCCCCCAGCGGGGCTGTGCATGTACATGATGTGTCACGGCCACCAGCACTGAGCAGCCACCCACGCTTGCCCTCCCCGAGGAAGGAGCTGCAAATCCGAGCCTTGCACACCAGCCCTGTCCGCCCACACAGCCCTCCCCTGTCCAGCGCTCTGGGCCTCGCTGCCACAGCCAGGGGAGCCCAAACCTGCCTGGGCTGCAGACTCCCGTGGGAGGCTTACTAAACACAGGTTCATAGTCCTGTTCCAGGCTGACTTGTGTGCTCCCCAGATTCATGTCCTCATCCCCAGGACCTCAGAACATGACCCTATTTGGAAATAGAGTCATTGCCGATGTGATTAGTTACAATGAGGTCATACTGGAGCAGGGTGGGCCCTATTAGACTGGCGTCTTTATAAAAAGGAGGAATTTGGACACAGAGATGCCTAGAGAGAAGGTCACGTGATGAGACACAGGTATAAGCCGGCCCATCTACGAGCCAAGGAGAGAGGCCTGGAGCAGATTCTCCCTCACAGCCCCCCAGAAGGAGCCAACTCTACCAGCACCTCAATCTCGGACTCCCGACCTCTGGACTGGGAGAGAATGCGGTTTTGTTGTTTTGGACACCGCGACTAAAGCACTTTGCTGGGGGCCACAGGCCCCTTCCCAGAATCAGAAGCACCATGGCAGACTCGTCTATTGGGCACAATCTCAGGGCCAGGATGCACAGGTCCCGGTGCAGTGGATTGCCTGGGGATGTTGTTTACAGGCAGATTCTGATTCAGCAGGCCTGGGGACTGAGATCTCGAATGACCACGTGCTTCCACGTGATGCCGATGCTGCTGGTCCACGGATCTCACCTTGGATAGCAAGGCCCCGGTGTTCGTTAGTGACTGGTCCAACAAATGTGTGGTCCACCTAGCGCTTGGTCCACCTGGATGCGTGGTGCATCCAAATCCAAATGCATCGTCTGCCATTTTGGAGCTGAGGGGGTCCTGCAGGATCTCCTGCCCCCCCCCCCCCCGCCCACGTTGCAGACCATGAAGGTGAGGCAGAGAGAAGCCCAGGCTCTTCTACAGTCACAGCTCCAGCTGGTGGGAGGGCTGTGATCAGGAGAGCTTCCTCTCCATTTCTGGTTCTGTTATCTCCAGGCTGCCTGTCTCTGGCTAAGGGGTGCGTGGAATAAAAAGAGGAAACACAATTCTCTCCTAAAGAACCTTGATCCCATTTGGAACACTCATGAGCTCCCTAAGGAGAAACGCCCGATTGAGACGATTAGCACTAAATTGAACTCAAGTATTGCGAAGGTTGTTCACTTGGTCAGCCTTCCCAGGGCCGGCCCGGACACCCTCGACTCCCCATGGATGGGACCATCATGTAGCGGATGGACCGTCATCTGGGATGGTGACCCTGGAAGGCATCTGGCACCAGATTGACACCTTATCCTAGGGTGGTGGGAGGTGGCAGTTTGTAGGATGAATGTCTCAGGTGACCCACACCAAGACGTGAGGAGTGAGGCTTTGGGCTCTTGATTGCAGTGTGCTTAGAAGGAAAGGTCTTGTTTGTCCTGCCCTAACCCTCACAGCGCCCACGTGCCTGGTCCTGGTGTGGGGCCGCCTTCCCTTCACACTCACCCCACTCCCCCTGTGCCCTCCCTGGCTGGGCAGTGACTGCTCCTGCATTTCCCCTGGTGGGGGGCCTCATCTCCCTGCACCCCACCCCTTCCACAAGCCAAAACAAGGAATGGAAGGAGGCGTCATCCCAGGGATGAAGGAGGTCTCATTTTACACATGCCCCTGCCATGCTTCCAAGCATCCCTGACCCACCATGTGAGCTCCCTTGGTGGTGATCGCTGAGCCCTGCTCTCCACAAGAGGACTCCACTCTGCCACCACCCAGAGGCCCCTCAGGAGGGAGAGGCAGGCCAAGAGGAGCCCCCCCACCCCGGGATTCGGAAATGGGAGAGAGATCTGCAGGGGGATACAGCTCACCTGGTGGTAGGCAGAATGATGACCATGCCCCGTGCCCCCCTATGTGTCCGTGTCTTAGTCCCCAGAACCTATGAACAGGTCACTTTACAAGCAAAAGGGAAGCCGAGGTTGCAGATGGAATGAGGACTGCTAATCAGCTGTCTTTAAGACAAGGTGATTATCCTGGATGAGTCTCCTGAGCCCAATGCAGTCACGAGGCTCCTCCAAAGCGGAAGCGGGAGGCGGAGACAAAAGATGTGGAGTGTCGCAGTGTGAGGGCTTCATCTTTGCAGGCTTGGAGGTTGGAGGGAGAGGCCACCAGCCAGAGAAGCAGGTGCCTCAGAAGCTGGAGAAGGTGAGGGGACAGACAACTATGGACTACTCTGTCCAAACCTCGACATCAGCCCCGCGAGACCATATCAGATCTCTGAGGGCAGAACCTGGGTTGCCACCTGTCCGGCTTTTCCCAAGCACCTCTGGCTTCTGCAGGAAAGGGTGTGGGACACCTCGCACACTATGAAGTAGGGATGCAATTTCTTTTCTTTTTTTCCCTTTTATTTGTATCCACGTGGATAAGTACTTGTCCTGCCCCACACCCTCTCTGTGGCCTCTGTTCTGCTCCGTCAGTCTCCTTTGTGTCCTGTCATCAAGCCGCATGGACCGTGACTGTGGACCAGGGACTCTGGAAGTTGGCTTCTGGAGCGCCTCAGCAGCTCCTGGTCCATCTGCTCTTCCATAAATGTTAGAATTTCCATAGAAATCAGGGCTGGGATTTCCACTGAATCTCTTACTTGGTGTGGGAGATTTGACAGCTTTATATGTTGAAGCTTCCCCTCCATAAACATGGAATATGTTTCAAAAGGTTTCTGTTTTTCAGTAAAGATGTATGATTTTCCTCATGCGAGGTTTCGCACATATTTTGCTAATTTCTTCCCGAGTACCTTATATTGCCCTCCCAGTGTGTGCTTTTGGTTTATCTGCCCGGCTTCCTTCAGCAGGTGTTTGCTGGGAACGTGTTTTTCTTTTCTGTTCACCTCGACCACTTCTGTTTCCTTTTGTCTCCATCGTATATCTAGCTTAAAGCTTGTAATCCTATCATTTGTCATACATTTTAATGATGTTCCTATTCTACACATGTAATTTTCTCCATTTACATTTGTTGGGATAAATGATGTGCAGAGATCTATTACTACCATCTTATTTTGTGTTTCCTATTTACCAAATTTTCTGTTTCTTAGTTTCTCTCTTGTCTTACTTTCTCTTAGATGGGTTTAGTTTTCCTCCTTCCACGATTTCCCATTTACACTGTTGGAATTTACACTTAAAATTCTGCCTTGTCTAAGAATCATTATAAATGCTTAAGGTAATTGACTTAATGACTTGACCCCTTCTGAATAACAAAGGTATTTGCTAGCTCTAACAGCAACCCGGTCTAAAAGTCTTTTTGTTTTTTTTTTCCCAATTGAGTAGGTCATGTATTAATATTTTAAAATCTCATAAATGATGTATTATTATGAAATCTCACAGATGTCATGTTGTTATTTGTTCCTGTTCATCTCTATTGCACCAGTGTGATCAGCCTTTCTTTTTGTGTCTCGTATTTTTATTCTGGGACCATTTTCCTTTTTTATAAAGCACATCTTTTGGGAGTTCTTTTGGTGAGGATTGGTTGACGTTTTTCTTCTAAAAGCTTTTTATTTCCCCCTTGTACTTTTCCTGGTCACAGAATTATAGGCTAACCATGATTTTTTTCTTAGCACTTTGAAGATATTATTACCCAATTTTTCTGGCTTCCACTGTTGCTGTTTAGAGGTCTGCTGTTTACAAGAATGCAGGGTAATTTGCTGAATTAAGCTGAGTGACTAATAGGCACTCAATAAATGTCTGTTGATGCGGTGTAGGCACTAGGGGGGGTCACCAGACAAGAGTTGGCTTCTACACTTTGCTGAAGATGCAGACTCCCAGCTGATGAGATGCACAGCTTACCACCCACTTGCCCCTCATGCTTCCTCGCCCTGTTGCTCAGCCATAGGTGGGTGGTCAGGGGGTTCTGTCCAGGCTGGGACCATGCAGGTCTAAGATTTTGGTCTAAGATAAGAAGAGTCCTCATCTATCCCCAGGGCATGTTGTCCCAATAAGGTGGGTGTAGACTGTCTGCTCCTTCAAGGAGATTTGAACTCTGATCTCAGGTTACATGCATCAAATATCACCCCAATGAAGAAAAAGACAAGCATGTTGTCTGTACTGACTTTTTAGTTGTCTTTGGTGCGGGCAGTATTAATGTGGAATTTAAAGAAGATGGGTGGATGCTGAATAGCAATCCTGAGGTAATAATTGCCTTAATTTATTTTTCAGGAACCAAAATTAGAGACAAATTTGTCCCCCGTCTCCTCTCTGAAAGCAAAGTCTCCTCAAACCAGCTATGTTTAATTTAGATAAAAAGCTATTATCGCTCCCAAGTCCTTTGAGGTTCCTCATGCACCTGAAGTCCTGTTACTTTGATTTATACCTCCTTCAAATTCATTTGGATCCTAGAGACACCTTGCTTTTAAGGTTTGTTTCTACATAGTGCTTTGTTCGTATAATTTCAATAAAACTCTTCGGGGAACCCAGGGAGGAGTCGGCATCATGCCACATGCTCAGATGACACAAGGGTCAGCCCCAGATGTCCAGGACCCCAGTTCAGGGGAGGACACACAAGGAGGCCACTGACCCAATGTTCATTGTGATCTGCATATTTTGTGGAGCTATGGGAATACAGAAGAGGTGCAGTTGGGACTTGTCTAGATAGACTTATTAAATCAAATATTATCATTAATTAAGTCATGAGGATGGACACAAGTAAGCAGGACAAAAACAGAGGAACGAGAACCCCAAATAGGAGGACCATCATGAGAAAGTCACAGGGGCAACAAGATGAACAGTGAAGAAAAAATTTATCCTTCAAATCCAAACATATTTAAGATTGAAAGAGACACTGTGGATCACAACTGGACAGCGGGCAGGCATCAGCATGGTCCAGGGATGCTGGGGGTTTGGTCATCCTGTGTGGAGAAGCCCATAGCACATGGCTCACTTAGACTTGGAGCAGCGAGCTGTCTGGTCCTGGCATTTTGCTTCTGGCCTTCCACACAGACAAGCAGGACTGTGCACCTGTTGGGGGACCACTGCCACGCTCTGGCACCAGGGATCCCTTGCCTCTACCAAGGAGCTATGTCAGAGCCAGTAGAAGGGATCCTTGGAGCCTCTCTAAGATGGTGCTGGTACCCCCAAGTGCATCGCAGGCAAAAGCATTTTACATATTTTAACTGCCCATCTTACTTTTGCCTCCATTTGGTGCCAGTTCCTTGATGCATTGCACCAATTCTCATGAGGTTTTAAGAAAATGCTCGAGCATCCATTTGCTCACAATTTCATGGAATGAGAAACTCATCTAATCCCTGGAGTAGCAGTGACCATTAGGGTGGAGGCGCAGGTGGCCAGGATGGACCAGGGGACCTGGTAGGAAGAACGGGGGTCCCTCCTAGAATTCCACAAGTGGTCTTAGGGGGCAGCTCTCCTGTGTTCTAAAGATCCCTCTGCTTCACTTTCCAATTTATTTTCATTCTGTGGTGAAGAGAGCGATTCCCAGGCCATCAAGGGGACTTAGTGGGAATGCCAGGTGGGATGGATTGATAAAACCTTTCCTGTATCTCAGTCTCTTGAAGTTTTGAAATTGCTTTTTCTACTTACTCCCAAAGGGATTTCAGGCAACTAACCTTCCCTTTAATGTGAGCTAGAACCTGGTCCAGGTACCTTAACCTTCAGAGCAACTTTTTATTAAATTTTACCGACTTAAAGGATGTATGGCACACAATTTGCAAATAATAATAAACAACACAATATCCTTTATTAAAATTCCACATAGCCAATTGATTCTCATGGAGTGCTCTCATTGATTTTGCTGAACTCTTGAATGTGCAGCCGACCTATAGTTGCAGTTGATGAATGAGTGTGTAGATCTGCAAGAATGTTGGTTGATACCTTTGTTCACGTTAATGAGCAACATGTAAGGTAAACGTGGATCAACAAAGAACATGCTGGAAGCTCACTTTTGGCCAATGGCTCAAGCACCTCCTTCCTGAATGGCGTCATGGTTTCTAAGCACTCGATGACTCCTTCTTCATTGTTGGGTGCTGTACAAAGTGCACAATGATTGCCACCGTACCCCACGCCTGTACTTTCAATCCGTGTGATTCGCGGTTTCTCCACTGCTTCACCTCCAGACGACCAACAGCACAACACATCGGGCACTTATCTCTTGTACCTGTCAATTTTCACAGTGTCAATACTCCCACCCTGGCCAATTTCAAGCTAAAACATGACCTTGCTGAGTGTGGAGTTTGGCAAAGAAGCATGATATCGCACCATTGATTGGTGTTTCCACTGTGCAGGAAAAACATGTGTAAATAAGACCCCAAGAGCAAAAGTAATAGTAAGATGTAGGAAAGCAATTAGGAAGTACTGGGCTTTAAGTATGATTGTCCTTATTTTTGTTTATTTAATTGTAAATTTACATACTATAGTTTTTAATAATGTCTATTGCATTAGTTTCCTGGCACTGCTATAATAAATAACTACAAACCAGGGGTTCAGAACAACAGAAATTTATTCTCCTGCAGTTTGGAGCCCAAAGCCTGGAATCAAGGTGTGAGCAGGGCTGCACCCCTCCCAAGGCTCCAGGGGAGACCCCTTCCTGCCTCTGCCCACTCCTGGCAGCTCCAGCCACTTTTGTCCTGTGGCCACATCATCCAGTCTCTGCCTGTCTTCCCGTGGCCTCCTCCCCTGTGTGTGTGGGTCTCATGTCACCCTCTGTCCGTCTCTCATAAGGACTCCTGTCAATGGATTTAGGGCCCACTTCAGTCCTGAATGAGCTCATCTCAGGAGCCCTAGCTGACAAGACTCCTCTTCCAACCAAGTGCACTCACACCAAGAGCTTCGGAGGTGATGTGCCTACAGGGGAGAGGGGTTCACAGCTGGATCCACTTCACCTACATTTAAGCAACCGTTTCACAATATTGCTGAAGAATTAACAAGCTTCTCTCACCAGCCAGCAAGAGCCAGCTCTGCACACTCCAGGAAGGATCCCCACTTCATCACACTTGCAGCGGGAGTCATAAAACAAAGCCCATGTGTTCATTTATCCGATCACATAGTAACGGCACCTCTCGAGGCTGATCAGACCTGCACTGACATGCAGACCCCCAGTTCTGCTCGGTGGCGGGAGCATGTGGTGGGCACTGTCCTGCAGGGACTGGCGGGGGAGGACAGGGGCTGTGGCTCGCTGCTCAGTGCAGGGCCCACCGGGAGCTGTCCTGTGCTCACGGGCCTGGGAAGGAAGGCTCATCCGGCCTACCAACCCTCCAATCCTCTGTGTGCCCTCCCTTTCAGATGCCATGATGAGGGCTCCAGCCAAGGTCTTCCACCAAATTCTCTGTTCTTTCCACCCAGAAAAAACAAAACAAAACATTTTTGGACAGAGATGCATCGTGATGCTATCTGGTGTTGATCTACGGACCAAGATTCCTGGTCTGACTTGGTTCCCCTCCTCACACCCTTCGTGGCTCTACCTGGAACCCACGGCCACGCACACCTGGTCTTCTCCCACGCCCAGGCTGTGGGCTGCCCAGCTGAGTTCCGGTGGAGTCTCCCATCTGGAAATACTGACACGGCAGCACTTCAACATGCATATACATCTCCTTTTCACAACTAGTTTTAGATTGAGAATCTCCGAGCCGTAACCACGAGTCTCTCTTCATTTGATGGGCTACATTGCTCTTAGTTTGAAGCGCTAAACGCGTTCTCCCCTAATTCCCATGTATGTGGTCATAACTGACCAAACCAAGTGAGGTTATTTCTCAGTGTGATTCCTTGGCATTTCATGTTTGTCTGGTTGGCTACTGTCCACACATGTGCGTGTGCATGCGTGTGCATGTGTGTGTCTGTGTGTGCGTGCATATGTAAGGAACTGACAGCTTCTCGCTAGATTGTCTTCCTAAAAGTCATTATTTAATAAACATCCCTTAAGGATCTACTATGGGCATCTGGAGGGTGAGGTGCCAAACAGAGATGGATAGAGTACCGGCCCGGTCCTCCCTGAGCCCATGGCTTGTACATGCCGTGTGGGACATTGTGCCTGTGAATGCCACTTTGGCTTAGCTCTGTAACCCCCTTAGTCCTGCTGGTATTTGGAATGACCACAGCCCTCTCTTTCCCCATTATGCAGAGCTGTCTTGCTGGCATTGAGGTCCACGAGAGGTAGGTCAGAAGAGACCACTTGAGCCAATCTGCTGAGGGCTTTAGATTCTGGACCAGTGCATGTGGACCTCCTGTTGTGGGAAATGGGGAGGGGAGTTGACCTTTGTTCTTGGAAGGTTCAGGTGGAAGTCTTCTGAGAACGGGAGAGTGGTGGCAGCGGTCCATCAGGAGTGTGTCTGACCTACATGCTCGTGGACACAGGTCAGGAGCTCTGAGAGTTTACTCCCAGCGCCTGGGGCCAACGTGGCTGTTACTATGGTTGGCAGCCCAGGCTGAGGAATCAGCCTGCCTTCTGCGAGGCCGGTCCTGCTCGCGGTCACCTGTCTCCTCCGAGAGTCCAAAGGAGCTGTCCCAGCACCAAGGCTGAGGACCACCCTCACAGTGGGCAGAGCTTCCTGGTCTGACTCATCTCTCTCCTCACATCCTCCTTTAACAAGACAAAGTACAAATAAATGGATGGTGAAAGTAAAGCAAGACCGAAAGCCTCCATTCATAATCTAACAGAGTAATCTAAGATCTGTTTTAAGAGCTGCTAGATGTATTTTCCATGATTTATCTTTTGATTTTCTGAAAGAAATCACCCACAACCACGTTAGCACTTCATAAGAGCCACAGATACAAAAATACAATCTTTATTATAACACATAACAATTTTATTTCCTACCGCATGGGAAGATTCAAGGAGGAAAGTGCTATTGTCTAGTTATTTTTACTTTCAAATGAATTGCACATCAGTCCGTCAAGACAATATGTCCTGTCTTAGACTATTTAACTCATTCTTACGGGAATAAACAAGCCAGCTGTGCTTGGGAACATTTGGAATTGCTCACCATGCCCCCATGGCCTCAGGACAGCATCCTGGTGGTTTCCACCCGCTGCCTTGTACCAGGTCAGCACCAGGCCCACGAAGCTGGCAGCCACGGCTGGGATGCTGGGATGGGACAGAAACCCAGAGAGTCCTCCTCAGCTCTCCCTCCTTCCCCCACTTCTAGCTCAGGTTTCTTGCCCTGATGGACCATGGAGACCCAAGGTCCGGGTGCTCCGGGAGCTCCCAGGATAAGCCTGGGTGGGAGCGGCCGGCCAGGAAGTGCTGGAGAGCCTGCAGCTTTGCTTTGTCATTGCAGAAAGCTGAGGAATGACTTGAAGGGGAGGTGGGAAGAGGAGAAAGGGGCCTGGAGGGAAAGGCATGGAAGCCTGGCATGGAAGGCTGGTCTGGTGTCACATGGTGCAAGGGGCAGGCTGCATGCGTTGTCAGAATGACAGCATCTGCCTCTGACTGAGTGCCAGGCACAGTTCAGGCCACACTGTCCAAGTCACTGAGTCCCAGCACCAACACAAGGTGGCCACATTTACTGAAGAGGAGCAAGAGTGGCCATGCAGTGTGGCCAGGCACGGTCCCCAGCTGCTAGGAGCAGAGCAGGGATTGGAGCCCAGGTGGTCTGGCTCCCAACAGTTCCCTACCATAAAGGCAACAGAGGGAATTGGAGAGCTTAGCAAACAGCCCAGCCTCCCAGTCTCCAGAATGCTCTCCATCAGCCTCCCCGTGTGGCCCCATCTCCATTGGTGGGAATCACCACCAACCCAGATCTCCAAATTTACAACTTAGGAAACTTTCTGGGATCTTTTTCCTCGCTGGACCCCTCCCTTCTTAACCCAATTCATCACCAGGCTCTGCTGAATGTACCCCAAATCCACCTCACCCCCACCATCCCCATTGTCCCATCCTGGCTGCATCTTTGCTGGAATTTGCATTCCTATGAAATGATAATAATGACTTCCACCTCAGATGGCTCCTGTGAGGACAACATGAGTTAGTTCACCGGCAGAGCCTGGCACAGGGCAAGAGCTCAGCGTCCAGTGTCAGGGTGGGACAAGCACTCACTGTGTCCTTTCATTTCCTCCTGTCCCATGGTTAGCCAGCATTCCCAGCTCTTCTTGGGATCAGGGACCACGTGGCTGAGTTGTGGCCAATGGAATGAAGACAGATGTATTCATGCTGTTTTTTGGCCCAACCCCAAGAAAACACTCGTGGGATCCTGTGCTACTTCTCTTTTTTCCCCTTTTGCCAGCCAGATGAAGAGAATCAAGCAGACAGCGTCAAGGCCCTAGGATGGAAAGGACCCTGGATGCCTGAATGGCTGCATGGAGCAGAATACTCTCCACCTCACCCCTGCCAACCCGAAGGGGCTGTGGCAGGAGTGGACGGCTGCACGAAGACCCAGCACGGCTCAGCTTCACCAGCACACGTGACGCTGGTAGGAGCATCACCACCACCATGCCCTTTAAATTTTAGGTACAAAGATTTACTTATTTAATTAGAAAAATAACTGCATTAAAATTAAGTGCAACACTTTTGTGAAAAGGTTGGAGTTGACATTAGATGCTCTGGGATATTTCTTTCTAAACACCAAAATTAATTCTAGGTTATGTTGGAATTAATGATTAATACGAAAATTTACAATAGCACCTTTGCCAAGATCCAGTTGACAGAATACATGTGTGTCTGTCTGGTCTCTGTTCTGTTCCATTGGTCTGTTGGTGTCTACTCGAGACTGTGTCACATTATCTTGATTATTGTAGCTTTTTATTATATTTTGAAATAAATCCTCCAAATATGTTCTTTTTCAAAATTGCACTGGTTATACTAGATCTTTATACTTTTACATATATTCTGGTTTTAATCTGTCAATTTCTATCAAAAAATCCTGAGATTTTGATTGGGATTACTTTCAATTTATAGATCAATTAGGGGAGTTTTCATCTCAATCATATTTGCTAATTTTTCTAGATCTGTTACCATTACAGACTTTAATTCAGTTTTCATCAGATAAATATTCTGTATGATTTGCTTTTATTGACATTTACTGTGACTTGTTTTATAGCCCTGCCTAGGCTTATCTTGGTGAATGTGCCACGTGCACTTGAAAGAAAGTTCTGTCGGGTGTGTGTTCTGTAAACATCAAGTAGGTTAAGGTCGTTACTTGTGTAGTTCAGATGTCTACGTCTCCACTCTTTGTCTTGTTCTTCTATCAGTTGCTGAGAGATGGGTAACCATTACTATGGAGTTGTCTCTTTCTCCCTTTCATCCCATCAGTTTTTTGCTTCATTTGCTTTGAAACTCTATCATTAGATGCAGCTCCTTAGGTTTTGGTTTGTGTTTTTTAACATCTTGATGAAATTTTCCGTTTTCACCACGAAATGAGCTTCTTCATCTCTTCTTAGTCTGCAGTGTCTGATATCAATGTAGCCACACAAGTGTCTCTTGCTTATTGCCAGCATATCACCCCTTCCTCCACCCTTTACCTTCACCCTGTGTCTTTCTATCTAGAATGTCCCTCCGTGGACAATGTAGAGATGTGGTCTCAGGCTTTATCTACTCTGGCAACTGTGATCTATGATCACCGTGTTTGATCCATTTACATTTAATGTAATGATAGATGTGCTTGGGTTCAGTGGCCATCATGCCATCTGTCCTCTATGTTTCCTCTGGCTCTTTGTTTCCGGTTTTATTTTGGTTTAGTCAAGTATTTTTTAACATTCCATTCTACCTCCTCAATATACCTCTTCCCCCCCCCCCCTTTTAGTGCTTGTTCTGGAGATTGCAATATGTATCCTTAAGTTATCATGGTTTATCTTGAATTAAAAGTATGAAGGAGGCTCCCATTTACCCTGCTTGCTTATTGTGTTCTTGTTGTTATATATTTTCTTACATATATGGTCTAAACATCAAAATATTATTATGTTTGCTTTGAAAGTTCATTTCTTTAAAGAATTTATGAAAAGAAAAAAAGTCTTTCATATTCATCCTTAAATGTGGATATCACCCTGTGCTTTCCCTTTTTGTCTGACATCAAATGTGTCCAACTTCCACCTGCTTTTGGTTGCACACTCCAGTCTTAAACAGTTATGTTTATAATTATCTAGATACTTGCCTTTACAATTGATTCCAAGTTTATAATTTTATAGATGCAAAGATTAGTCCAGTATAAGCTACTTCACCATTACCAGAAGCCTGATCATATAATCTATTCCAGTATGAGTTACCTTAATATATCCGTATATTTTTAAAGGGATCTTTTAATTGCCGTGTATATTTACATTTCTGCTCCTGAAAGATGCATGAGCTGCCTTGAATAATTTAGCCACTGATCTTTTTATGAGAGCTTCATGGAAATGTAATCCGTGTAGCAAAAATAAAATAAAATAAAATAAAAAATTCAGTTTTAAAAGGTACAACTGAGTGGATTTTAGTATATTCAAAGTTGTGTAACCATCCCCACCATCTACTTTAGAGCATCTTCATGACCCCAAAGAGAAACCTTGTACATTAGCTGTCACTCTGCCTCCACACCCCAGCCCCTTGGAGCCACTGTCTGTCTGTCTGTATAGGTTTGCATATTCTGGACTTTTCATATAAATGGAATCAAATGATATATGGTCTTTTGTGAATGACTTCTTTCACTTAGTATAATGTGTTCAAGATTCATCCATATTTTAACAGGTATCAGTACCTCATTCCTTTTTATGGCCAAGTGATAGTCCACTGTTTGCTATTACTATGATTGATCCAAGTGACATTACAAACCTGGGCATGTGGTCACCTGCTATAGTGGTCTCCCCCAGTCCTGCTTTTACCCTCAGGAAAGCTGCCATTTTGCTTCCAACCATCTGAATCCCAAGTCTCTCCCTAACTTGATGGCAGGGATGGTGGAGATAAAGAGGTGTATTTGGGAGGACCCTCTTCCCCAATATGAAGTAATAATGGAAAAATGATAGCATCACTTAAATCTGGAAGGTGGGTTCTGAGGTTTTTTCTATTATTTACAATAATTTTCTTTATTATGGAGACATTTGTTTACTGAAATTATTTTAGGGGACTTGAATGTAAAAAGAAAAAAAATTAGAGAGACATTAAGAAACACCCCATTTAATTGTCTTAATATAATTAAAAATTTCTGTTCATGGATATATAGCTCCCTGGAGGATGAGAACAGTAAGGAGATACATGGTAAATTTATTCTACAGAACATTCCTGGCCCCCTTCCATCGGAAGCTCAAAGCTAAAGTCATATTGTTGTGCTTGGGGACTGGGTGGTAAGTGTCCTTTATCAAAGTACATGTCACAAAACTGAGATAATTTGGTGCTGATCAACACAACCCAGAAAGGAAAAGATATTGATGTGTAGAATTGTCAATATTTTCTTCCTAAAAAGGAAGAAGAATTGAGCTGATTATAAATACATCCCTACACTTCCAAAGAAGCCACTGGAAGTTGGGTCCACTGAGCCTGGGGTAATGGTCATGGTGGAGAAGGAATGGTGGGGGGCACCGTGTTTCTGCTTGGCATGGAAAAGTGCAGAGGCCTGCCTATAGACGTTGCTGTCATAGGGACCTCTTGACCTGCTGATGCTCCCCAGGACCACGTTCTGAGCATACCAGCTGGCCAGGAACAAATAGGAACAGAAATCCCAACAGCACAAAAGAGAACCGGGTGGGCTGAGCAGCTGCTGCTTCTCCCTGGTGTTCATCAGCACATGCTACCTGCTATCCAAAAGTAGAGTGTTCCTAGGAAACCTTCCACAAGCCAAAATGGCGTAAAGCAAAGAGAAAATCACCATTCATTTATTTGGAAAAATGTTTGAGAGTTTTCAGACCCAAAAAATCACCCCTCTTAGACTTTTCTGATACCCTGGGACACGTCTCACTAACGGATGCACAAAATAACACGAGATAAAGCACAGATGCTCGCAGACACAATTCAGGGCTGTGGTGGCTGGATGCTGAGGGGGTCCCAGGGAAGGGGCTGGGCGGGGCCGCTCGCCGATGGGGTGCACGCTGCAAAACCAACACTGGGCAGGAACTTTCCAAAAGTGGGGGATACCAGCACTCAGCTCCTGTATGTGCTGTCCCAGGACCCAAGGCTGGTGGGGAGGAGGTGACGGTAGCCGCCAAGCCTTCTGCACTCTGAGGGAGAGAGTTCCATGCTTGTAAGAATATTTTATCTCTGGGAGGGGGTAGAATAATGGAATGTGGGGAGACAGGTGCACCTCCACCCTTTCATCCCCTCCCCGCACAACAGACAAACCGGTCCACTCTCTTCTTGTTTCTGCCTGCAGGGGAATTCACTTTGTTCTTATTGTTAAGTGGGTTTTTTTTGGGGGGGGAGGGAAGTGGAGGGGAGTATTACCTAAAATTAATTTATGAATGTATCTGTAACACTGAAGATGTATAAATGTACTTTCCAAAATTTTATTCTAAGAATTTCTTTTTTCCATTTTAATTTATTTCTGTGTGCAGTGTGGAGTGAGAGCTCAGCTTTATTTTCTTCTATCGGTCTGATAAACCATTGTTTTCACACTGAGTTAAAAGTCTTACTTGGCTTTATACTAAATTCCTCAATATATTGTGTTCTATTTCTGAAACACTCACCTCTCTGTGTCTATTTTTTATGCTATTTCATGTTTTTAATAATGACAACGACTTTGTAACAGGTATCTGGTATATGAAGTGCTTTTTCATTATTTTTCATCGTAAGTTCTCTTAGCTAATTTTGGACATATATTGTGCCATATGACTATGATTATTGTATTCTAATTTCAAAAAGGGGTTTAAAACATGTATCTGTCCATTTATTTTTATTATTCACTCAACAAACATTTATGGAGCTCTCCCCAGGTTGCAGGCGCTGCTTCAGACAGTGGGAATCAAGTAGGGATGGGGCAGATCATCCTTGCCCTTGTGGATCTTACATTCCAACAGAGGACATGACTACATAAGCAAAATGTGCATCATATTCACAGTGATGAGCGACTCGGATGGAAATAAGACAGAGAGGAGAGGAGTGTGATGATGACTTTGTCCTCCAGGCGAGGCTCTAACCATTGTCCAAGACAGCACTGAGAAGGAACCTTATTGAGGACAGCAGAGCCAGCTCTGTACTCTCAGATGTGGCAATAGTAAGTTGAGGGTAGTAGGTATATAGTTTGCCATCAATGTGGAGTTAGACCAACAAAACGTTCTGGAGGCTCAGAGTCCAAAATCAGGGTGTTGGCGGGGCCAGGCACCTCTGAAACCTACAGGGACAGCGTCCTTCATGCCTCTTCCGGCGTCTGCTGTGGCTGGCGGCCTGGGGCCCTCCTCGGCACAGAGGCAGGGCTCCCATCCTGCATGCCCCACAGATGCCCGCCCTCTGGGTGCCTGTCTCTTCCACTCAAGTGCCCCCTTTTATAAGGACAGTCCTATTGGATTAGGGCCCAGCCTAATGACTTCATTTTACTTTGATTTCCTCTATAAAGACCCTATTTCCAGAAAGGTCACATTCAGCAGTATTTGGAATTAAGACTTCAACATATCTTTTTTGGGAGACAAAATCCAGTCCTCACCAGTAGGGTTTTGTGGGGCACGCAGAATTCAGCTGCATCTCAAATTTAGAGTCCTGGCCAATGTAAAATGACAGAAAGTAGCCCCTCATTATGCCTAAAGTTCAGCATATCCCAAAGTGCCTTTTCCCTTCCGGGAATGCAGGGCCCTGGGTCTCCCATGACCTGCTGCGTCCACCCCGAGGAACGCCCGGGGCCCGTTTTCCACTCACATCTGTGTGCTTACTAAAATTATTTTCCCCTTCTACCTCCTTTGTATTTATCTTGTTCTTTCTCTAATTTTTTGGAGTAAGACATTGCCATCATTAATTTTTACATTTTTCCCCTTGTCAAAGCAGTCACTGGAAGGTACACATTTCCCTTCGAGTGCTGCTTGAACAGCACCTCACAAGTTTTGATAAGAAGCATTTTCATTACGTCTTAGTTTCAAATATGCTCTCCTTTCACCCACAAATCATTTAGAAATGCATTTTTATCGAATTGCAGCCAGAGAACATGATTTGCAGGATATTGATTTTCGAGTAGTTTTGAGACTTCTTTGTGACTTGGAAAATGGTCAGGTTTTGTAATTGTTGGTTGTGTTCTCGAGAAGAGGGTATTTTACTCACTGTGGTGGGTATTGTCCTATTTACGCTTGTTTGATCAAGTGCACTCATCACGTTCTTGGAATCCTCTGTGTCATTCGGTTGGCAAACTTTTTCTGCAAAGGGCCACACAGTGAATGTTTTCAGCTTCAAGGGCCGTAGAGTCTCTGTTACAATGGCTTGGTGTGTGTCACTCTTGCCTTGTAGCTTGAAAGCATTCACAGACAACAACATGTAAATGAGCATGGCTGTGTGCCAATAAAACTTTATTTAGAAAGACAGGTCGGGGGCCGACTCCTATTCTGTGTCCGTACAACTTTTCAGTCTGTGTGGTCTACTGCTTAGTTGATGTGTTACGATCTACCAGGATGGGTGTGTGTGTTTCAGGATTTTCTATAGCTCCGTGCAGATCTGCTGGCTCTGCGTCAAGGACCTATTATTACTAGGTGCACATCAACTCAGGACTGTCCTCTCATCCCCATGCATCAGCCCTTCGATCGTAAAGTAGCCCTCTTTTTTCATGATGATGATTTTTGCCTTAAGGTATGTTTTATATGGTACTAATACACTTACTATCGCTTATTCTAAGCTTTACTTTAAATTTTTGGCTTGGTGTCGATTATTTCCTCCCCCCAATGTCAGTCTCTCAGGTGCTTGAGACCAGTCCACAGTAGGTGCCTGTTTTAGGGTATTTTTTTTAATGTAGGAATTTCTATTTTAACTAGGGAGTTCAGTATTTTTGCATGAATTTAAATTTTTGAATTATTGGGATTCATTTTTTTCCTTTCTAGTCTATGCTATGTGTTTGCCATGGTTTTTGTTTGCTTGCTTTATCTTCTCTTTTCCTGATGTTTGGTTTTCTTGAATTGTCTTTATTTCCCTCCTTTTTGTTTATGATTTAAAAGTTATGCATTCTATTTAAAATTTTTTTAGTGGTGATCCTTAATTTTTCATCATTTTTTAAGCTGGTAAGGAGTGTGGAGTTAAGTAGAGACTCTTCCCTCCTCCAGGAGTACAGACCTTACCCCCACATCTTTCACCTTACAGGTACAAGAATCTTTGGTTCACGTGGGGTCTTTATTTGTTTCCACTATGTTTGTTATTTCTTTAATTTTTTAAAAATTATTTATTTATTTGACAGAGAGACACAGCTAGAGAGGGAACACAAGCAGGGGGAGTGGGAGAGGGAGAAGCAGGCTTCCCGCGGAGCAGGGGGCCCGATGCGGGGCTCGATCCCAGAACCTCATGACCCAAGCTGAAGGCAGACGCCTAATGACTGAGCCACCCAGGCACCCCTCCACTGTGTTTGTTTTAAAAGGTCCTTGAGCCCGGTGCAGCCATGCACTAGTGTGTGTTCCAACCCCAGTTTCTCCAGGCGGGTAGGGTTCCTCTTTGGGGCAAACTCATCTCTCTTACCTTCCGACTCCAGAGGCAGCGCTGGTGCCCATCACACAGGTGCAGGGGAAGCGTGGAGGAGGGAAGGGTCAGCGCGGGGACTCTGAGAAGCCCTCTGGACCCTCCATGTCTGCCCTTCCACTCTGGTCCTGCCCACGCCTACATCACTGTGTTCTTGTCTTGTGGCTATTTGCCATGGAAACATGATCTACATTTTCACCTTTTTCTTTCTTTTAATAGACTTTTTTTTTCAAAAGTGTAATCTTGGTCCTTTTCTTTGAGGGAACAGCCTCTTTCCCTTTGTTTTGCAGGTGTATGTCCCTGGGTGGATGCACCAGTTCACTCCTACTTAACCATAAGGGACACTGAACTCTAGGAAACAAACTGAGGGTTGCTGGAGGGGAGGTGGGTGGGGGGTGGGGTAACAGGGTGATGGGCATGAAGGAGGGCACGTGATGTGATGAGCACTGGGTGTTCTACGCAACTGATGAGTCACTGAATTCTACCTCTGAAACAAATAATACAGTACATGTTAACTAAATTGAATTTAAATAATAATAATAATAAAAGAATAGCCTCTAAGAAGATGCTGTGTGCTCTCACAGCTGATTGCTATTTGAGCTCTGGGACAACATCTGGTGGCTGGTGCCCAATATCTAGTGACAGTTTCTGAGCTGAAATGCCCCAAACCCAACTCCGGTCCCCCTCCCCCTCCCAGCCTGCTCTTCCTGCAGTGACGTCACCTGAAGAATTCAGTACATGGCTTCACCAGCACCTTGCATGTTGCCCACGGGGCCACCCTCAGTGAGGCTCTAACTGCCTGCCCTCGGGTCAGCCGGGCTCCTCTGGCCCCCACAGGGCAAATTAGAAGCAGAGTCAAGTGTCCTGAGGCATCCAAACATCCACGTGCTGGTGAGGCGAGCAGCCAGGATTCCCAGGGCCCTTTGGGGACTAGCATGGCAGGAGAAGTCCCTGTGAGGACGGACACAGAGCTCGGGCTCCGACCCAGCTGCGTCTCCACCTGCAAGTGGTTCTGCTTCCCAGGCACCGTTGGCTTGTCCGTGCAAGGGGATTGATCAAGCCAGACCTACAGGGTATTTGATCTGAAAGGAAGTCTTTTATCTCCAATAGACGTGGGTAACTGGAGGTCAGTGAGTGGCCCATCCACTTTCCCTGTCTTCCTACGGGAAGGAGCGTGGCCCAGCCAAGATCTGCGTGGCACTGGTCTGACCTTGAGTGTCGGCCCCAGGCCCGAGGACACGGCACGACATGCCACCCTCCTCAGAAATCTGTGGAAGGCGCACCACCTCCCCAGGTTGCCTCTCGAGTCCTGATGAGCTGACACTGATGGGCAGGTTCCCGGAGCTCCATCAACATTTTGCTGAAATCCTCGCTTGCCTTTGAATTTCCCAGAAGGCACCCGTGGGCCGAGTATCCTCAGGAGCAGGCGGGAGGCAGGGAGGCTTGTTTGCTTTCGGGCCAGGTAACCCGCACATCCCGCTCCATAATGAGATGTGAAAGAAAGAGGTGGTCTGACATTTTCCATTTGAATCTCACAGGAGACATGGTGAGCCATGTACTTTGATGTCCAGGATGAAATGAAGTGTAGAAATGCATATTAAGAAGGTATATGATATGTAAGAGGAGACCCATTTTCCCTGACATGCCTGGTCTGCCGGGTCACTGAGGGGCTTCTCCAGGGGTCCTTGTGCAGCTCTGTGCTTCCCATGTGGGCCATGGGGCCCCCACCCTTCTTCATCCATCTCCCGACGGGCTGTGATGAGGCTTGCTCAGCCCAGCGGGGCTGGACCCCTGCACCCTCACCCTCACCCCTGCGGACCCACACTTGTCCAAGTCTCCCCACCCATGCCACAGCTCGCCCCGCCGGCCCTGTATCCACTCTGTACCCCCTTCCCTTGGCCGTGGCTTCCCTTGCGAGCAGACCCACGTCCACCCGTGGTGGCCCGGGGGACTGCTTCGGACAGTGGGATTTCGGCAGGTCTTGGAGAATGCCCCCCACTCATTCTTGCTCTTCTGCCTCCATCATGGGAAAACATGAGCAAAGCCACCCCGGGAAAGCCCAGCTGAGTTCTGCTGACTCCAGGCTTGAGGGAAACAATCAGCAGGTGTTGTTTTGGGGCGATAGGCTTCGGGGTGCTCTGTTACAAGACTGAAATGAGCTGTCTATGGGTGTCAGAATCCACAGGGCGCATTTGCAGCTCCAAGTCCTGTCCTTTCTCCTTTCTTGCCTTGGCTCAGGGAATGCAAACTACTTTGAATGTCAGGTTGGCACACAGAGAGGAGAGGGACAGAGGGAGGGCCCTGATGGACAGCGAGCAAGGTCTGCTGTGTTCTGGCTGTCCCGGGTCGTCCACACCCTGTTCCCTGTTTGAGCTGACAGGTGTTCATATTCGGGGCAGGAGAGGAGGCTGCAGGAGGGCCATGCCGGGGAGGAGCTCGTCGCTGGAGGATGAAGGTGATGGTGCCGTCCTGAACTTAGGAGCTGGTGTTGAGCCTTATTGGAGAGCACGCAACAAAACGGGAAAAACCACCGTGAACAACCCTGCCAGAGTCCATGGAAGCCGAAGGTGCGCCCCCGGGAACCGGGCGGCTTCACCTTCTACGGATACATTTTCCCGGAACGCACTCCTGTCTCCCCCGTGAAACACACACCTGCGTGTTCTTCACAACGGCGACAACCTGGAAACCGTTGGCATGCTGATCACCCGAGGGATGGGTACACGCACGGAGCGTGGTCGTGCAGCGGGTGCCGGACAGCGGCGAGGCGAGGACACAGACGATCTCCGCACACGGCCCGGGGCGAGGGGAGCCGGACTAGCAAAACGCGCACTGCCGCATGCTCGCGCCCCGCAGAGCTCAGACACAGGACGCGCGGGGGTCAGCAGTGAACGCAGCCGCGCCCCTGGGGGCTAGTGCGCCGAGGGGACACAACGCACTTCTCAACGGCTGGCGATCTTCTGCCGTTCTGAGCTGGATGCTGTTTACATAGGTGGGCTCCGCTTATGAAAGCCCTAGAGGCTTGTCCTCCCGCTGGATGCAGTTCTCCGTGTAGACGGCATATACGCCCGGGCAAAGTCAAAACAAGTGCGGAGCCTGGAATCAGAGCTGGGTTCCGAAGCCATCAGCACCGTCTGCCCTGGCCAGCCTGAGTCGGTGAGCTGCTATGTGGGGGCGACCCTGCGTGGGGCTCGCTGAGGCCCTGAGCGGGCTGTGCCCAGGAGGCAGCCATGCCTGCTGGCGGGTTTGCAGGACTTAGATCCAGGAAGCACGCGGCCTGTAAGCTTGTGGTGTGGAAACAAAGCAGCGATGTTGAAGCACCTCCTAAGGCATTCCTAAAACCCTAGGCCACCCAGGATGGCAGGACGGATTGATTTAGAGCTAACTGCTACTGTCACAAGGACGGGGAGCCCCTGTGACCTTGGGGGGCTGGTGTGACCCTCCCAGTGAGTCTGTGATCTGGCTTCTGGGGCCCTGACGTCAGCCCGTGATTGAGGCCCGCCCGTGAACGACCATAACGTAGGGGTTCCCCAATCATAAAATGTCTCTTGTAGCTGCTTAATCTAAGGGGAGGCTGAACTTGGACCCGTGAGGGAGGCATTTTTACGGCTGAGTTATACGGTGCCACTGGGCACAGGGACAGAGCCGCGGCTTTGCCATAAGTCAAGGTGTCCGTGGCTGAGCAAGAGAAGCTAACGTGAGCGGGCACCTTTGGACGCAGGCGTCTATCACAGCCCGCATGTCAGAAAGGGCCAGGGAGGCCGGGCCTATAAATTAGCCATAATGACCAAACCAAGCACTCAACTTTTAATTTAATCTCGTATTTATCTGGCTTTATGGCAGAACACGGTGCTTCTTCACGAATATGGTTACTTCTGCCATAACATTTCAACTGCGGGGATGAAATGTGGGCAGCTGGGCTGAGAATGCCAAGGGGGGTGGCGGAGCGTGGGGGCAGGTGCCGCGGTGCCGGGGACACTCCATGCCCACAGGAGGTCTGAGGGCAGGTCTTCTGGAGAGACCTCACCTCGCAGACCCAGGGTGGGAGCGGAGGGCGTGATCATTAAGATGCTCTCTGCGTGGACACTCCATGCATTGTCTCTGTTTGGTTTGTATTTAATAAGAGGATTACTGGGGCAAAGACACTGATGTCACGTCCTGCCATCACGTTGTTGGTTTGCAGTGAAGAAAGAGTTAATAAAAAAATCCAAACTCCAGGAGAACATCCCTTAAATATAAATTTGCCAAAAATTAATGCCCAGGGTCTTTCTTGCGGTGAGAGACACGCTCAGAACTGCTGCTTGGTTTTCAGCGCCCTGTGACACTTTAGATCTAAAGGCTTTAGGACACACGGCAAGTTTCTCCTCCCGCTGGGGTGCTTTGCTGACCCTTCAGCTGATATCAGGGTCTTCCTGCTTTGCACTGCAAGCAACTTATTGATGATTTGTCAGTGATTTCTCTTATTGACATCTGGCCCCATGCCGACATCTATGAAAGCTCATCTGTGATATTCCAGTGCCCCCATCCCACGGACTGACCCACTTCCTGGTTTCCCTGTTTCAATTTGTGGGATCACCGTGCACCTGAGCCCACAAATGGGCATTCTAGAAACTCTGCTGGGCCCTCCTTTCTCAGTTAGCTGCCTGGTCCAGTCACATGACCCCGTTTTCTTGGCTCTGTCCTTCCCAGGGCCAGGTTTTGCTGACTCTGTCACCAGGAGTAATGCCAGCACTTTCCATCTGGTCTCTCCGCCCCAATTTGTCACCAGCAAAGATGGGAAGTCTGACCTCACAGGTTCCTCTGTGGGAGATCCTGCCGGCCTGTCTTTGCCTCGGGGGCATAGTTGATCCTCGGTGCAAAATCAAGGTCCTACAACCTGCCCTGCTTCCCTCTCCAGCCTTGTGGTCCACTTACGAATGCCCGTTGGTCCCACACTTTGTTGATAATATCCATCCTTCCTGACAATTCCAGACCCCCATCCTTTTGCACACACTTCCCTGTGTCATGAGATCTCCTCCCCTAGACTATTCATTGAATTCCTAGTTTTCTGTGCAAACCTGGCTGAGACCTCCCCTCCCCACCCCTCCTTCCTCTCTTAGTTACACGTGATTGTCGCTGGACAGCCTCCCGGGGTGGCCTCTGAGCTCCTAGAGAGCAGGAAATGTGCTCGTCTACCTCTGTCCTTCTGACGCCCAGCCCAGCTGCAACTCAGCAGCCAATGACGGGATGAGTGAATGGATGATGGTTTGGTTTGCCTTCCACCTTTGCTCATTTTACCTCTACCAAGTGGACTGTGAGAATCTTAGAAAACCATTGTGTTTCTGTGGGCTCGCTGACCTCACTGCGTGGGTGAGAACGAGTACGCTGCTTATTTCACTGGGACTTTGACCCAAATTCACAGCATTTTAGGCCCGTGCACACAGCCAGGAATTAGGCTCTGACCAAGTACTTCTTGTTGCCAGCCTCTAGAATCACGACTGGCCCATAGTGTACCTGGAATTAATGAAAAATAAATAAATGCATAGAGGAGTAAGTAAAGAAGTGAAGGAGTTCAAGGGGGAGGCTGGGGTTCTGGGAGGAGGCAGTGCATTTACAAAGTGAAGCAAATGGAACTGAGCTTGAGCAGCACCAGAAGGAAGTGCTTTCATCAATTGTCAGGAGAAATGATGGGGAAGTGGCTGGCAAAATATGAAGTCATCAATGAAGCAATGCAAATGAAGTGCTTGGGGTGGTTCAGAAATAAAGTGCTAATTAAGGAGTCATTAAAAAACAAAGCCAGAGAGAAAAACACACATTAAGAACTTAGAACGCGTTGTCACATACAGTTGTGATTGTCACACCACTCCCAGAAGCCGGAAGGACTCCCAGGAATTGACAAGGAGCCTAATTCCCAGCGCACAATCGTTCCTAATGGTCCAAAACCTGAAGCCCATTGAAGCAACGTGTTTTATCCTTGCAGAGTAGGTGTGGGGTGGTGGGGGTGAAACGGACACCAGGCCTCCAGACACCTGGCCCCTGAGTGAGCCGCTACATCGGTGGTCAGCAGGGTCTTGGGTGGGGTCATTTGGGAGAGATCGGAGCATCTGATTCTCAGTCCAGGTTCTGAGTCAGGAAATCTGTGACCGAGCCAGAACTCACCTGTACCTAAGGATATCCTCCCACCCTCCTGCTTCCCTTTCTGTCTGTCTCTCTGTCTGTTTATATCATCATTATCATCTCTCTCTATATATATAGGTGATATACATATAGTATATATATATATATATATATTCTATCATCTATTATATCTATCTATTATATCTATTGTCTATCTATGATCTCTATCACCTACGATTATATCTATCATTTATCTACCTACCATCTATTATATCTATCATCTGTTATATTGATCTATCATCTATTATATCTATCATCTATCTGTTATATCCATCTATTTCTATCTATAATCCATCTCTTATGTGTATCCATCTATCATCTATCTATCATATCTATCTACCTCTGTCTAATCCATCTGTTATCTGTATCCATCTATCTATCATCTATTTATCTATCATCTATCTATCTATTATCTATCTATCTATCTCTGTCTATAATCCATCTCTTATCTGTATCCCTCTATCTATCATCTATTTATCTATCATCTATCTATCATCTATCTATCTATCCATCCATCTATTATATCTATCATATCTATCTATCTATCTACCTATCTATCTACTTTCTATATGTAATGTTCATCCATCCTCTTAGCTATTTACATGCCTGTCCATCTTTCCATTAGTCTATTTTAAAAGAACAATGATTTTTATATTTTTTTGTAAAAAGACAGGTTTATTATAAGGCAGTCAAGTGACTCAGAGCTGACAGAAGATAAAGTAAAGATTCCACAGTTCTCAGAACCCAGAAATAACCACAGATAATATTTGGAGAAAGTTATTCTAGACTTATCTCTATGGATATATACAGATTGAAGGATACATCAACAGACTGGCAGATAAATGCGTAAGCCAGATAGAATGGGCTCATGAAATGAAAACGGGCTCCAACCCACCTGATTTTTTAATAAAAGAACTCCACGTGGTGTTTCTTGGAGAAGCAATGTAGAGTAGTGGTAGGAGTACAGATGTGGGGTAAGACGGCTTGTGCTCAGGTCCTGGTGTTGCCTCTGACCAGCCATGCAGCCCTAGAGAGACAACTCAACCTTCCTAGGCTCAGTAAACCTGCTTTGTAAAACAGGGACAGTAATAATAATAGTATGTTCTTCATAGCTGTGGGAGATAAAAGAATTAACACGGGGCGCCTGGGTGGCTCAGTCGTTAAGCGTCTGCCTTCGGCTCAGGTCATGATCCCAGGGTCCTGGGATCGAGCCCCGCATTGGGCTCCCTGCTCAGCGGGAAGCCTGCTTCTCCCTCTCCCTCTCCCCCTCCTTGTGTTCCTTCTCTTGCTGTGTCTCTCTCTGTCAAATAAATAAATAAAATCTATAAAATAAATAAATAAATAAAAGAATTAACATCAACATGTGTAGACTGCTTCAACTAGTGCTGAGCATATAGTAAGCAGCAGATATGTTAGATATGAATTAATGGAGGGGAAGTTCAGTTAATGAAATTAAGAACTTTCAAATAAAGACTTATTCATAAGACTTTTTAGTTTAAAAAATGTGTACCCATTTTAATATAAAAGGACTACTAAATGCATGAGGATATTGGACTTCCTGTGTATTTTTTGACAACTTTGAGATATAATTGACATGCCATAAACCCCACTCCTTGAAAGTGTATAATTAGATGGTCGTACTCTGTCCACAAAGTAGTGAAGATGTCACCACGATCTAACATTAGATCCTTCTGACCCCTTGAATACAAGTCCTGTCCCCATATACTCTCCTTCCGTTCCCTCTCCTTTCCTTCCAACCCCCAGCTCCTGATGACCACAAATGTATTTTCCATCTCCATGGATTTGCTTATTCTGGACATCCCGTCTCAATGAATTCATAAAAATCTGTGGTCTTTTGTGACTGGCTTCTTCCACTTAACATCGTATTTCAAGGTTCATCCATGGAGTAGCATGGATCAGCACTTCATTATTTTTATGGCCGAATGACATTCCATTGTATGAATGCATCACATTTCGTTTATCCACTCATCACACATCATAGTTTCACTGTTTAGTTGTTAGGAATACTTCTGTTGTAGACATTTGTGTGGACACACGCTTTCCTTCCACTTGGGTATACCCACGGCGTGGAGGGGAACTGCTGGATCATACAGTAATTCTACCTTTAACATTTTGAGGAATAGTCAAACTGCTTTCCACTGAGGCCGCACCATTTTACTTACATCCCTCTCCGTAAGGCAGGAGGGCTCCAGTGTGTCTGCATCTTCACCAACTTTTGCTAATGGTTGCCCTTTGAACAGTAGCCATCCCAGTGGGTATGAGCTGGTATCTTGTGGTTTTGACTTTAATTTCCCTAATGCCTACTAATACCCATCCTCTCTTCAGATGCTTTTCGGCCATTTGTATATCTTCTTTTGAGAAATATCTATTCAAATTCTTTTCCGTGTTTTAACGAAGATGATTTATCTTTTTATTAGTGACTTGTAGGGGTTCTTCATATATTCTGGATACAAGTTCTTTGTCAGGTATATGGTTTGCAAGATCTTTTTCCTCTCTTGATGGTATTGTTAGAAACATTAAAAGTTTTTAATTTTGATAAAGTACAATTTATCTACTTTTTTTGTTTCATTGCTTGTGCTTTTGGTCTCATATCTAAGAAATCACCGCCTAAACAGTGGTCACAAAGATTTATCTCTATTTTTTTTTCTAATAATTTTATAGTTTGAGTTCTTACATCCAGATCTTTTATCTGTTTTCAGTTTATGTTTGTGTATAGTATGAATGTGAGCTTAAACTTCATTCTTTTGCATGTGGTCATCCAGTTGAACCAGGAAAAGACAATTTTTCCCCATTGAATGGTCTGATATCTTTGTTGAAAAACAACCATTGTGTATTTTTAAGTGTGTGTTTGAAATTTATAGGGTAGTAACTGGCTATCTCCCATCAAATTGAAGAATTAGCACAATTATACTTCACCCATCTTTCTGTTATGCAATTATTTTTATTTTATTTGTGCTGCTGGCCATGCCTCCTGGCTGGGAACCAACCACAGCCCCTACTGTGATTTCAGTGTGGTTTAATAATTAATACCTCCAGCATTCATCCTCAGTGCTTTGACTCTGGCTTCTCCATTTGTGCTGATTTAATCTTTCTGTAGGCTGGATTCTTATGCCGCAAGAATGGTTGATGGCACTGCTGTTTCTGGATTTTTGCATATGGAAATGTCTGTCTCTTCTCTTTATACCGGAAGGACAGTTTGTCTTCTTACTTCAGAACTTTATAGATGCTGTTCTACTGTTTAGAAACGTTTCTGTCTTGGGTGTTGCTGTGAGGAAATCTGAGTCCAGCCTGGATCTCCCCACCTACCTGAAACACCTTCGTAAGACACCCTAAATATGCACGTCTCTTTGGAGTGTGTGCAGTGTTGGTCTTTTCCCCTTGGGCGGTGACAGATTGTTTTGATCTATAAATTCAAATATTCCATTACTTCAGGATATTGTCTTTTGTTATATGTTTACATGTGGTTTGTTTTTCTTCCTGTTTTATTCTTCAAAAATACCAATTGTGTGTTGCATGTCCCCTGTCCTCGTCTGAGTGGTAGAACCCCCATCTAATGGCAGCCGGTTCCCTAGGATGTTACTACTTTTAGCACAGCCATTATTTCTAGAAGGCTTTTTATCCCCGTTTTCCATTGTTTATTCTTGTTTCATAATACTTCTTCTGAAAGGTTTGTCCTGCTGTTGTTTCTAGAGCCAAATGGGGTCATCCCTGCTGTCTGTGGGACATGACTTACAGTCTCCAAAACCCCTCTGTGGGGGCTATCTCAGGAGCCACTCCCTTCATCTGCCTTTTGCTATGTTTCTTCTTTCTCTTGTTTTTAACCCCAGAACTCCAGTTGCAGACAAAGGCTTGTAAGAAGACACTCAGAACCCCTGACGCCCCATGCTCTGAGGGACGTGGGAAGGGTCCACGAGCTCAGCTCACCCCAGAGAGACAGGTAGCTGACTTGTCCCATAAACAAAACAGCAACTCTCCACCCAGCAAGTTTCCATTCTATTGTCTACATTTCACCAATAATGAGAAGTTTCTCTTTTTTCCTCAAAATCATGTTTTCAAAAGTCTATTTTTTGGGTACTGTTTCTACTTTCAAGTACTTTGATGACTAGGTCTGACCACTGGAAGGGAGCAGAGACCAAGGGGCAATTACCCATCTCTGGGGAAGGGCCACAGAACAACAGGAAAGGGCATGGGATCCTTCACGGGACAGGACATCATTCTCTCCCATCCCAGCCCAGCTGCATTCCTCAGGATTTCAGTTGTCTGGGCTTGAGTTACTGTGGAATGTGGTGTAATTTTGACCACGTTTCTTTTCAGGTTGGGGATAATCTGCTGGATTGACTCCTGTCCTCAGGAAACCCACACTGGCCCACCTTCCCTGAACCAGACCCCCACCCTGTTCATCTTGCTCCGTTCCAGCCCCCTGACTCCTCTACCTTTCTTGCCCTTGGCTGTTCCCTCTGCCACCTTCCATCCAACCTCCTACCCATCGCCCCTATAGCTGTGCAGAACTCACCTTGTCAAGGTTCTCCAGAAGTCCCGAGAGCCCCTGGCCCTTGTCCTGGTGTGTTCCCTTTGCAGTGTGTGCATGCCTTCGGGAGAGTAGGACTTTTAATTGTTTCCATGGCAGCATCTCAGTGTCAAAGCTATGAACTGTGTGGGAAAATCAATCTCTGCTCTTTCCTCAGAACGCTAGCCTGCACTACGCAGGCTTCCTTGTGGTCAGGAGCAGCCCCGGGACTGGGTCCCACCCAACGGATGACGAGTGCGGGTGATAGGTGCTGCTGCTTGGCTTGACCCATAAAAACAGCCACCTGCGCCCTTTCTTAGTCTTCTCTCCCCCAGCAAAGACAAGGCAACCTTGAAGGCCACATGGTGAAAAGGCGGTGCCGGGGTCTGCCTGGGTCCCTGTGGGGTGACTTGGAGGAAGGGTGACTTGCCATCCTGGGGCACCAGTCAGCGTGCTAACTGAGAAGTACATATTGGAGAAGCCCTATGTCTGAGCCACAGAAGGCTTATACTGCATGAGCATTGCCTTTTTTCTTAAATGGCATTAAAATGTGGGGGTCTATTTCTTATGTCTCCCCACCATCCCTTAATTATTACAGAAATCGGGGTGTCGCAGTGGGTGTTGTAGCACCAAACCCACATGGCGTTGGCTTAGCGTCACGGCCAGCAGCGAGGAGCGGATAGCGCGCGCCGGGAAGGCGAGGGCGCTCGTACCTGCGTGGGGAGCAGCCACATGCCGCGTGTGTCCCTTACAGCCAGGATTTATAAGAAAGACATGAACTCAGGCAATGATTATTTAGTCTGCAAACGGAATTTAAAAAGAATAGGGAGAATCCAGAAGTTCGGGTTGGAAAAGTGCTCCTGGATCCCAAACGGTAGGAAACAAGATTGAAAGGCATTGAGCTTCAAAATCCCATTAAGACTTCTCAATTAAATAGAGGAATTTAACCAGGCAGCAAAGAACAGATTAAGGATACTGTCTATTTACCAGACCTTCTTCCCCCCCCTCCGCCCCCGCCCCCCTATAGCCTCAAGGAAGGAGCCATTAAATCGACAGAGAGAGAAAGGTTTGGGGACAGAGAAACCAAGAAATAATGGAGATTTATACACTATGTCTAGGGTAAACACACACACACACACACACACACTTTCAGTGTGATTCCTGGCACAGGGAAATGATGTTTCTCAATCCCACTAAGCCTACTCAGTGCCATTGTTGGAGAAGCCCTATGTCTGAGCTACAAAAAGCTTTTACTGCATGAGCATTAAAGTAATAATGGAGCCCTGATATTGGGCCACTGGAAAGGGACCAGAAAGGCTGAGCCGCCTCCAAGGGAGACACGCGTCCCGTACCCAGACCGAAAGTGGCCACGGATGGTGGTAGTTACATGCGCCTTCTGGGGAGTGTGATGGCGGCAGTGGGAAACAATGGACAGGGGACCTCCCCAAGGGGCAGACCCAGCATCTAACCATGTGGTTTCCCACTGGGGACAGGGGACCTCAGTCTGTCCATCAAGGCAGACTGTCATTGCCGTGGACCTGGGCCACTGAGCATGGACTTCTCTTCTCTGCTCCATCGTTTTATGTTGTGTGTGTGTGTTGGAGGGAAGGCAGGTCTTTTTTTCTTTCTTTCATTTCTTTCTCTTTCTTTCTTTCTTCCTTCCTATTTATTTATTTATTTAGAGAGAGAGTGAGGGGGGAGAGGCAGAGGGAGAGAGACAATCTCCTGCAGACTCCCTGCTGAGTGCAGAGCCTGACATGGGGCTTGATTCCACTACCCTGAGATCATGACTTGAGCCAAAATCAAGAGTCAGAGGCCTCACTGACTGATCCACCCAGGCACCCTTAGGTCTCCTTTCTTTTTACTTTTGAGGTCATGGAAACAAGAAGAGCCACATCTGGACCCAAAGGAGAAGACTGAGCGTCCACTAGAAGCTGGTTCCTCTGCAGCTGGAAGGGGCAATGTGATGGAGTTATAGTCAGTGGGACGTGAATGAGGTTGTGTGTGGCCTTCCGGTTCTGGCCAGAACCCTTCCCATGTGTGCTCACCACGTTCAGTCCCCTTTCTGGCTAATGGTGTTCTAGGGACACCATCGGAAGTCTTGCACTAGACATGGTGGAGTAGCCGGTTCCTGAGGATTGCCTCCTATGGTCTGAACAGGGGCCCCAGACTCTATATATTCATCCTGAAGCCCCGGACGTCTGGGGGGATCTGTTTTTCCCACAGTTCAGCCTACCCCAATCAATATGCTTCCCCAATGGACTGAGATATTCTCAAAGGGGTTGTCCCTGATTTATCTTGAAATACTTGTCAATGTGTTTTCATTCTTAGGATTTCCATTTTTCAGAAAAAGAAATGACCCTTCTACCACTAAAACTACTGCTTAAGAAGTTGACTGTGGAAACAGAGTCTATAATTTTTTTTTCCCCACAGTAAGCTTCTGAAGTACATATCAGACCTCTCAGTCTTTTTTAGAAAACCACTTTATTAAGGTATGATTGATATACAAAAACTGTACATATTTAATTATATGACTTTATGAGATTGCAGATAACTTATCAGCACCATCAAGACCATTAAATTATCTGTCACCTCCAAAAATGTTCTCCTGCCCCATAATTTTCTTAATTTTTAAAAAATATTTGTGTTGATCAAAGAGTACCAAGTTTAAGTTATGCAAGATGAATAAGTTCTGGAGATCTACTTATAACATAGGGCCTGCACTTCATGACACTGAATACTTAAAACTTCGCTAAAATGGTCAGTCTTATGCTAAGTGCTCTTATTACTAAAGAGATATATCAATCTTGATAGACAGTTCCAGAAACAAGCAAGAAATTAGTTTTAAAATTAAAGAAGGGAAAAGAAAATCAAGGAAAGGTGTCTGGGATCCCCCACGTCTAAGAGCTTGCACACAAAGTGTGCATTGTGAGCTGCAGGTGGCACTCTGTTCTGGAGATAGGGCCCCTCTCCAGGTGGAAGCTTTGAGCAAGAGCGTGAGTCACTGATGCGGGTCTCTGAGGGGCCAGGAGAGGTGGGGGACTGAGGGACACCTAGCTGGGGAGAGCTGAGGCCGAGAGGCATCCCCTTGTGTCTGTGATGGCCTCCACAGAGGAGCGGCTGTAAAACCTGCTGCTGCCACAGGTAAGTGATGACCAGAGGGCTGAGGCAGAGGGGGGCCTCACCGTCTCCCGCCAAACCAGCTGGAACAGGTAGCATTTAAGCACCTCTCTCACGATGAAATGTGGGAAGAGTGGAAGGGGCATGCTGGTCATGGATGAGGGGGCAGCAGGCTGATGCCGGTGCAGACCCTGGAGGACTGCTGTCACCGTTCGCTCAAGCAGAAGGAAGAAGAGGCTGTTGACCAGACATTCGCAGTCTGACTTACTGCTCATGGAATGTCAGCCGCCAAAGACCACAACCAACTGGAGATCGGATATCCCTCTCCACCTCTAACTTGCAACAACAAGAAGCCCCTCCCCGATCCTGAGCTCAGATGCCACCAAGGAGGATGGAGGCCATGGGCCATACCCTTGACTAGGATTTGTTTCCAGCTGGTTGTAAAAATAATCCTAATGGGGGTGAGTGTACTTTAAAGTGGCAAGACTAAGATTTCCATTTCAGTGCAGTGCAGTGGGGACTCAACATAGGAATTGAGCTGATCTGAATAAACATAAGGGAGCTGCATTTTGGCCCAATTACACTGTGGTCTATGAAAACCCCACCTACTCCATGCAGACCCCAAAGCCTAGTGGAGGCTTGGGGCCAATTTAGCCTCAGTTAATATGTGACAGACAAATGAAGAAGCAGATCCTCACTCATTATTCCCCTTCTTTCTCCTATTTAGCCTTTACTGACAAACTAGAACATCAGATTATTCTGTTTGTAAACACCACCCATTCATCCGAGGAGGTGTTAGCATTACAACTGCATTGCTTCTCTGTGTGTGAGAACACATCCGTGAAAAGAGTCGAGGGCACACCTGACCTGGTAGGAGTCATTGAAATTTAATTATAAAACTTGTCATGTCACCTGAACATGATGTAAGCTGATTTGAAGAAAATCCAGATTTCACTTGACAGGCGCTTTTAACTTGCTACGTGACACCAAGGCGGAAGCGGTGTCCTGGAAACGAAATGCGGGTGCCTGAGAGAAGCAAAGGAGGCTTTGACTGGACGCGGCTTCAAAGAGAGCTCCGCAGAGATGACGCCAGTTCCCTTCCCTTGGCCCTCACATTAGACACTGAGTGTTGGGTGGCAACTCTTGACCCAGCTGTGCCCTGACATGTGGACAGCTGGCGCTTCAAAGTTAGCCGGCCTAGGGGCACCTGGGTGGCTCAGTCGGTTAAGCCGCTGCCTTCGGCTCAGGTCATGATCCCAGGGTCCTGGGATCGAGCCCCACATCGGGCTCCCTGCTCAGCGGGGAGCCTGCTTCTCCCTCTGCCTCTGCCTGCCTCTCTGCCTACTTGTTCTCTCTCTCTCTCTGTCAAATAAATAAATAAAATCTTTAAAAAAAAAAAAAAAAACAAAACAAAGTTAGCCGGCCTAAAGCATCCAATTCAAGGAGCATTTTGGTGAATTGAATTGGTAAAGAAAGGAAATAAGATCCAGGGATGTGGACTAATCGGCTCTGTATTACAGAAACAACTTTCCGGTTAATTCGTTACCGGCCTGTATGTTCTAGTGTGCTTGGGTTGAGCCATAGACTTCACAACCAGGGACTTTTGCACTTAAATTTTAACTCTGGCAGTAAAATGACTTAGTTATTGGGTGTCTCAGCATTTCACATGAGCTGCCTAAAGGAATATAAACTTTTTATCTTGATTCATCTTCATATTGTTCCTACCAGATATTAGTATCTTTAACAGACTTCACTGAAACTTTGAGGTCAGTGTGTGTGTGTGTATACACACACTGATCACATTATTATAGAGTAACATAAAAAATATAACAAAACTAAATCGTAGCTCTCTGGTCCCAGGTGAGGTGGAGTAAGCGCACTCACCCTGTCCTGGAGGAAGCTGAAAGACCTGGACGCAATGCATGGAACAGCCATTTACAGCTTCTGAAGAGTAAGTAGCAGTGGGAAGATTGGGGAGAAGATCACCTACAGGCAGTGAGTTCCCACACCACATGCTGGATTCCTGCAACCTCAACTGAGGACAGCCCAGACCCAGAACAGAACACCTGAGCACACACAGAGAGATCCAGACACTCTCCAGTCTTAGCTTGAGGAATAGGCAAGAAATAGACAATTAAGACTCAGAGAGGGTGAGGAGAACTGCTTGTTTACTGTTCTCTCCTCTGGTCCCTCATGCCCTAGCCCCCAGCAATCCCATGGTGGCAGGACAGCAGCTGCAGTGGGAGCCCCCAGGAGCCAAAACTCCAAAGGAGGGAACTTTTCTGTTCCACCAAAGAGGCTGTGGTCTCAAGAGGGTGGGGCAAAAGTCCTTGTCCTTTTCTCGTCCTGTATTCTGCTGACAAGCTCACTATGCAGGTACATTCGAAGGGATGGGTAGCGAGTCAGGTAAGTGGTCAGAGGAGCAAGACAGGACTTGGAGGTGTGGAGAGAGAGGAGCTTGGGGAAGTGACCTCTTACCACTAAGTACTTGCTGGAAGCTGAAACTGGAGACCTGAACTCAACTGGGCCAATTGCTTTCCCTAAAACACAAATACATTCTTTGTAGGATTTAAACAAGACTCGGGGTATCATAATGAAATATCTATAACTTCCAGGACACAATCTGAATTACTTGGGAATAAATAACATTTGGTGATACCAATGTGAAAGGGATGTTGGAAATATCTAACAAAGACAATGGAGCAGCTATTATAAGTATGCTCCAACAAATAAAGTTAAACATCACAAAACAATTAGAAAGTTAGGCAAAAATAGACAACTTCAGCAAAGAAATAGGAGATAGAAAGAAGAATCAAGTAATAATTTTACAAATGAGACATATAATAACCCAAATTAAATGCTCAACAAATCAGTAGCATACTGAAAATGACCAAGAAAAAAGTCAATAGTAATTATTCAGTGTGTAAAAGAGAGAGAAAAAAGATTCAAAAAATGAAATCTATAACCAAACTCATTATAATGAAACTGGAAATGTAAGGACAAGAACAAACTATCAATAGCATCCAGAGAAAACGCATGTGTTACTTACAGGGTAAATAATTTGTCTCGCTGCAGATTTCTCATAAAATATGGAGGCCAGAGGGAAGTGAAATATTTGTGAAGTGCTGGAAGAAAAGGGCTGTCAATCCAAAATTTTAACTACAGTGAGAATATTCTTCAAGAATAAGGTCAAGTAAAACCATTCTCAGATGAAGGAAAACTGAAAATTCATTTTCAATAGACCTGCTCTAAAGGAATTTATATAGGAATTTCATCAGACAGAAGGGAAATAATACTAGAAGGAGACTTGAAGGGTCAGGAATGAAGACATAGCAATAGAAAAGGTAAATAATTAGGAAGATATAATAGACTATTTTCTATTCAGTTCTTTAAAATATGTTTGACTGTTGAAAGCAAAAGAATACCATTCATTGTCTGATAGGATTTTCTATGTATGTGGACACAGTGATAAGATGATTACAATGTAGAGGGATGAGCGCCAAGGCACCTGTGTACTAGTAGGTGCCAACATTCCCTATTAAGTGGCTCCTTCTATATGAGATAAGCTAGACTTTCAACAAAGAAAATTATCAGGGATAAAGAGGAACATCACACGATGATGAAGTATCAATTCACCAGAAAGGCACAATAATCATAAATATGTATGCACCTAACAATCGTGCTTAAAAATCCATGAAGCAAAAACTGGTAGGATGGAAAGGAGAAGCAGATAAACCACACTGACAGTGGGAGACTTCAACTCCTTTCTCAGTGAATGGAACCAAGGAACAGAAAGTCAGTGAGGATCTAGGAGAACGGAAGAGCACCACCACCTGACTGCATCTCACTGACATTTCCAGAATACCTTACCACCAGTAGCAGAATACACATTCTTTACCAGGATACATGGCACAAAATAAGCCATATCTTGGGTCATAAAAGAATCCAAGTTTAAAACGATTGAAACCTCACAAAGTATGTCCTATAACTGTATTGGAATCAGAGTAGAAATGAGTAACAGAAAAGTATCAAGAAAGGTGCCAACACTCGAAATGTAAACCACACACTATTGAATGGGTCACAAAGAAACACTCAATGGAGCTTCAAAAATATTGTAAATTGAATGGCAATGAAAATGCAACATATCAAAAGTGGTAGGAAACAGCAAAAGCAGTGCTTAGAAGGAAATTTATAGAATTAAAAACTTATAATAGAAAAGAAGAAAAGTCTAAAATCAATAATGCAGATTTTCACATTATTTAACTAGAAAAAAGTACAAAATAAATGCAAAGTAAACAGAAGGAGGGGAATATAAAGATGATCAGAAATTAATAACAATGAAAACATAAAAGTAATAGATAAAATCCATGAGGATATTTTTTTAATTTGAAAAGAATAAAACTGATGAACTTATAGCAACAAAGGGAAAGAAAATAAGCAATAAGATGCAGATTATCAGCATCTGGAACAAAGGGGAAACCACAGCAGACCCCACCTATGTGAGCAGGCTAACAAAGGGACACTGTGAACAACTTCACATTTGACAACTTAGAGGAAATATATCGCTTCCTTGAAATCCACAAACGACCAGAACACACTCAATAGGAATAGATAACCAAACACATGTTGTAGGTAAGAAAGTAATTAAATTCCCAATTAAATTCCTTTAGAAGATAATTCTCCACATGAAATAGTTTTAGTGGTGAATTCCCCAAGACGTTTAAAGAAGAATCTCTTCCAGAGAAGAGGAAAGAAAGCACTTAATTCATTTTACGCACTCAGCATTTCTATGACCCCTGAAACAGGACAAAATAGTATAAGAAAACAAACAACTCGACAGAGCAAATCCTTCAGGAACATGGCATCTTCAACGGACTATTAAGTAAGTAAACCCAGAAAAACAGAAAAAAGAATAATACACACCACAATCAAGTGGAGCTTACCTGGGAACGCAGAGCTGTTTAATAGAAAATCAATTGATATAATATCCTATATTATCAGCCTCATGAAGAAAAATCACTGGATTATATCACTTGGAGCAAAAGAGCATTTGACAGAATTTAATGTAAAAGCTATTAGCAGGGGAAGACCATGCGCACACACGCACACACACGCACACATGTGCAGTGCACACACATGTGCACACGCACACAGGCACACACATGCACACACGCACGCGCACGTGCACGCACACGCACGCACACACGCACACATGTGCAGTGCACACACATGCACACACGCATGCACACGCACACAGGCACACGCGTGCGCACACATGCACGCACACGTGCACGCACACGCACGCACGCACACACGCGCACACATGTGCAGTGCACACACACACACACACCCTGCAGTTTCTGTGGGCCAGTGGAGAGCCAATCTTCCACTCCACCTCACCCCCAACCCCAGCCAGTGGAACCAAGTGGTGCTCTGTCTCCCCTGCAGGGATGGTGTCAGAGGGACTGAGTTGAGAGCCCAGCCTGCCTCAGGGAGTGAGTGAGCCGTGCTCGGAAGCACTCCGATTTCCTGCCCCCCAATCCCAGCAAAACGGTGTGAGTCCGCCCCAGCTTCTCCCTCTCTGGTAGCAGGGGCGCCCATTCGGTGCCCTTGGCAAAAACATAATGGCAGGTGTCTCCCCACTTTCTCCAGGAAGTTGTTGGTGGGATGTAGGCTAGCCCAACTGCACCGTACCCTTGGGCACTGAGGCAGTGGGGGCCAGCACCCACGTTTGCGGGATGGTGTCAGGGGCCCAGCAGAAGCCGAACATGCACAGCCCCTGGTTCCTCGACCCGATCCCCATGGGGTGGCTTCCCGCTAAAATGTATTCTACGCACCAGTCCTTCGTCAGGGGTGCGGTTTGCAAATATTTTCCCCTCAGGCTTTACCTTGTGTTCATCCTCAACAGGTTTGTCCATAGAGCAAGAGTTTCTAAATGAAAGGAGGTCCAGTGAATCCTTTTTGCTCTTAAAACTTGTGCTTTTGATGTCAAGCCTTTGCTTAGTGCAAGGTTCTGGAGATGTTTTCTTAGGTGATTTTCTACAAGTTTTATAATTTTAGGTTCTGCTTTTTGAGCCAGCCGAGTGAGGCAGGCACGTGGGGGCTCAGGCCTGGTGCCATGATGCCCCAGGTCCGGGGAGATGCCACTCATGTGTGCTCCTGTGGGCCAGGCTCAGAGGTTGGCACCATACCGATGTCCTGCTGGAGACAGCGCTGCGGCCGGCCGCGCCCTGACTGTGCTGAATGGAGCAGAAGTCCGTGAGCAGAGGTCTCAAACACAGGTGTCCCTGGGGGCGGGCAGAGCTGGCCGCAGCCTGAAAGCCGGGCCTGTGGGGTGAGCCGACGGGAGGGTTCCCGTGGGCCAGGGCAGGCATTCCCTGGGCTTTGGACTGGTCTCGAGGGGCACGCACAGGGACTGAAATGGCTCTGGCAGAGGGACCGAAGTCGTGGTACAGAACGTGACACTGGGACATGGAACCTGGAGGGACGAGCAAGCTTCACGGTCAGGCCTGTCTCCAAGCGCTCGTCTCTCCTCCTTCTGTCTCCCCTCCGCCGAGAGGTGGCCACACTCCAGCGCGGCGGCTGTGCCCAGCTCCTCAGGAAGGATGCGGGCCGACACACCAGGGGATATTTGAAGCCAATGTTTCCTTTTTTTTTTTTTTTTTTTTAGATTTATTTATTTATTTGAGAGAGAGAGAGCGAGAGCGAGTGGGGGGAGAGGCAGAGGGAGAGAGAGAGAGAAGCCGACTCTCCGCTGAGCCTGGAGCCCGATGTGGGCTTGATCTCACGACCCTGAGATCATGAACTGAGCAGAAATCAAGATTCGGACGCTTAAATGCCTGCACCACACAGGTGCTCCTTAAGCCAATGATTCTTAAAAGGGGGTCCAGTCCATGGTTGGGGGGTGGCTTGCATCACATTTATCTGGGGTGCTTCCCTGGCCCCTAGCTGATGGCCTGCTGATTAGAAGGTTCTAGCCCAGGGAATAGATTTTAGCTTTGATGTGGTTCTTATCCATCCAAAAGCCGGCGGGCTGTCGTCAGATTCCAGGGAGAAGGGGGCCTTTACTGGTGGAGGAGAGGGTGTCTCAGCTGAGTTACAGAGACAATGCTGATCCCGCTACAACGCAGAGGATGGCAGACTGCCAGCACAGTGGCTCCCGTCAGCTCCACGGAAACTCAGAAGCTTGGCTTGGGAGGCCTCCAGGGTGGTTGCCCTCTCGAGAGGGTACTTTGATGTCCAAATATGCAAGTCAGTTCCTCTCCCTTTGTGATGGCAGCTCCAATCCCTCCATTTTCACTCAACCCTATAATTAGTGATGCTACACAACATCTCCCAAATAATTAGGGAGTGGTCCGGGACACCGGTTATGTGCTGGAACCAGGGTTCCATGAGGCTTTTAATGTGCGAAGTTATAAATAATGTTGAATGCCCAGGAGTTTCGAATGGGGATGTTTACTTGTGTAAAATGGAAAACGGGGCAGGGGGAGCCAGGCTTCTTGTTAGCAAGGACTCGAAAGAGGAAGGACGTGACTGGGCCCCATCTGCGAGACGCCACGCGCGGGAGGTGTGGGCCTGCCCCTCTCCGCAAACCTTCAAAGCCAGGGAGGAGGTTTCAAACGTTTCCAAGTCAGAATCTGGTACAGACTCTCCGGTAGCTGAATTCATCTTCAATTGCTCGCTCCCCATCTTTGGGGACTTGAAAGCACCCGTGGCCTCTTCTCTCGGCCCCAAACCTGGGTGCTGTAGCAGGAGATGGGTCAGGCTTCAAGTTCTGTCTGCCTCTTCTCCGCCTTGAAAGCCTTTGTGTCCCCTCTTTTCCCAGCCAACTATGTCATCCTTTCCCGAATCGTGTGCGTCTCCCCTCTGGGCCTGGTCAGCTGCCAGCTGGATGGTCCGTTGTGAGCTCAGCATCACCGCTGCCCCTCCGCAAACGGCTGAGCATTTCCTAGACTGCAGGCGGCTGTTGTCGCATGATTTTAGGGATTCCACGGTGTGTCCAACGGGATTGACAAACTCTTGCACCGCTCCCCCACCCCCAACCGTAAGGAAGAGATGCAACACCTAACAGGTGCTGAGATTTAGGTTTTGGGAGGCAATCTATACCCCCAAATGCTCCTTTCCAGAGCAGCCCACAGGACCCCTGTTCTGAGTGGGGTCCCGAGCAGGGGAGCACTCTGCAGCAGGCCCAGGCGGCTGTGCACGTTCCTCTCCCATCTGGACAACAGGAACCCGAAGGTGGACGGTGCACGAAGCCTCCGGGGCCCAGATGGTGGATCGCGGCACAGAACCTCGGCTTTTGGGGCCGTCCACGTTCCCTTCTGGGGTGCTGCGAGTCCTGGTGGTGACTGACCATGTCGCTGTCAAACAAGTTTGCCAGGGGCCTGTGGCTGTTGCCGTGAATCCCCACCAACTCAGTGGCTTAGAGGACGACAAATTCCTTCCCTTTCAGTTCTGGAAGTCCAATGTCCAAAATAGGTCTCCCTGGAATAAAGCGAGGTGTGGGCAGAGCTGGATCCTTCGGGAGGCTCTCAGGGAGAATCCATTTCCTTGTGTTTTCCACGGTCCGGGTCACCTGCGGTCCTTGGCTCGTGGCCCCGCATCCCTCTAGGTCTGCCCCCATAGCCACGTCTCCTTCCCCTCTGACTGTCCTGCCTTCTGCTTCTGCTATAGGACTCACAGGCCCCAGTCCTTCGGGACCAGCCACTGGTAAGCAGTAAGGGGTTGGGTTGGACGCCCAGACCTAGAGATGTGGCCATGGGGACCCACCATCAAAGAGCTGGGGCCCCTCAGTGAGTTCTACGGCTCTGGAGCTCAGGGAGCCCAGGGTGAGGTCCCCAAGGGGAGGCCAAGACATCGTCACGGGCCCCAGCTTAAGGGCCACACGTGTGAGGGTTCTGCTGAGGGTCTTGGAAAAATCCACAGAGGGATTTGCAGGAGCGAAAACCACAATGGGATTGATATTCCAGAGACACCTTGGGGACTTGGGCCAACAAGCTGGGAGGCAGGGACAAGAGGCCCTTGGGAGGCTGGGCTCTGGCCCACGCGGGTTCTGGAGGCTGGGATCCGTGGCTGGAGAGCGGAGGCGGGTGGGAGTGGTGCTCCCTGCCGTTTCCCCGTCCCTGTGTTCTGGCCGGCAGCCTCTATCTCTCCACAAGCTCATCACACACCAGAGGGCTCTTCACGTCCCCGCGAGGCTCTTTCCTTCGTGCAGACAGCGTGGGCTCGCCCAGGATGGTGCTGATGGCACAGCAGAGACTCCGGGACCTCCACCATCAGCAGCACGCCGGCAATCAGACAGGTAGCGCGGCTGACGAGATGCGGTGGGAGGCACTGTGGACGGACTTCCCGCATCAGCTCGAAGGCGGGAGCGCTGGACTGGCAGCCCGCCTCCCCGACCGCAGCAGGCTCAGCGTGTCCTGTCCGTCCTGCGAGCCCGCCGGGCCTGCTGCGCCCGGAGCCCCCTCCGGCTGCCCACCCCGCGCACTGGGTGTTTTCTTGATCAGCCTCGAAAGTCATTCTCTGAGCCGTGTGTGCTGGAAATTGTGAGGTACGCAGAGCACTGTATTTGAGGACAGTGGCATTTTAAAGCGTCGAGCAGCTAAGCCCCAAACGGAGGCTCATGGGAAGAAGTAACTCTTCCCGAATCACATATTCTGCATGCAGGTCTCCCGATTTTGCTGCTTCTTAGACTCTCTTAGGAACTTAAAAGCAATCCTGGTGCCGAGGCCACACCCCAGATCCGCCAGCTCAGAAGCTCTGGGGGTGGCTCCGAGGCAGCCGTCCTCTGTAAAGCTGACGGGGCCCGTGGGCGAGCCGGGGTGCTGACCCGTCAGAGCTCAGTGCCAGCTCCTGACCCTGGGGCTCCCGGAGAGCGCGGGGCCGCCATGGCTCCCGAGCGAGGGCACCAGCTGGCTTCCTGTCCAGGAGAGACCTCAGGCCCCTGCTGCACACGTGGGCCACTCTTTCCCCGAAGGATGCATCCTCCGCATCGAGGTTGCCCAAACCTCTTACCAAATGGCTTTGTTTTGTTTCCCCTGTTTCTGGGTGACGAGAAGCACTAAGTTATAAATAGTCACAATGCTGGGATGTCTGTGGCTCTCTGAGGCTGTCAGAACCAGTCTTGTCAAAGCCCTCATGTCGACAGCCTGAATCTGGCTCCCCAGTCCGCCCGCAGCTCACAGTAGCCCGAGGGAGGAGGGACTGGCCGGGAGGGGACCTCCTTCCTCCTCCGTCCTGAGCCTGGAATGTCCCTGAGTTCCAACGGTGCCAGGCCAGTCTTCCCTGATTTCTTACAGACACTGGTGCCCGGGATGCTGCCCCTGCCCGTGGTCCTTGGCTGACCCCCAGTCTGTCCTCAAGATCTGGTGGGCTGTTCTGATTGTGAGCTTTCCCGTGTGGGCGTGAAGGTGGCCTCTGAGTGGTGGTGCTCACCGGCCCCTGTCCACATGGGGTGCTGCCGACGATGAAGCGTGGCCGTGCGTCAGAGCTCAGGGTCTGGTGGCTCAGGCAGAAGTGAGTTCGAGGAGATGAAAGGGGTCTCTCCTCGCCATAGTCCCGGGCACGTGCGCGCCGGCTTAGCTAGATGCCCCAAGGCTCAGTCAGTGCGGCGGATGCCTGAGCGGGAGGGGGGGCTCTTGCTTGCTCTGTGACCCCGGCCGTGGACTAAAGCCTCCCAGTCCCTCGGATGCCTCATCTGCAGAGTGGGGGTAAGAACACCCCTCTGGTACCACTGTGAGGGTTCATGTGCTAATTTTGTAAAGTGGTTATCCCCAGCGTTTGGAAGGCGGTGGGTGCTCTGTGTGCAAAGTAAGAAATAAACAAATCCAGTCTGCAGAGGAGATTTTGCAAGTGCTCTCCCACTCACGAGGCCAGGTTCTCCTTACCCCTCTTCCCTAGCCGTTCCCCCCACGGCAGCACGCCACCCTCCTGGGGGACTCCCTTCCCATCTCTGCCCCATAGACTGCTCAGGTGTGTGTGCTGATGGGTTGATCGGACACCTCCATGCCCAGTGCAGAGGGGCACTCAACTGATCTGATCTGGAACTTGGAACCTCCAGGTTTGAATTCTCTATCCCCCAATGTCTGAGGCTGGGAAAACAGCATCCTAACACCTGTGCACCTGTTTGATCACATGGACAATGGAGGAGGCGGGTGACGTTGGTTCTGAACATTGGTGAGCCCTGGGGTACCAGAATTAGTGTGGCCTCGCCTGCTAGAATCGGGCCGTGGATTCATTCTTAGATCCTGCCGTGAACTCCATCTGTGCCATTAGGCAAGTGTGCAAACTCCCCCAAGCCCAGAATTCTCATCTGGAAAGAGGAAAAATAACTATCTGTGTAGCATAAGACTAGGGGCGGATTCCATGCAGGAGCAAATCCCTAGTACGATGTGGAATGCACTTTAGAAGGTGGAGAAATCCATCACTAGAAGGTTCAACAAACACAGAGCAGGTGCTGTAATGAGACTGAACTCTAGGATCCTTACAGAGACCTTGAGATTTCGTAGCATGCGCCCAAGAAATGTAGTCTGCTGCCATCCCCTACAAAACCTTCGGTTGGGGGGGGTCTGATAAATGGTGTTTCCTTCAGTGTCTGGCCATGGGAGACACTGTCCTCAAGGAGAACCTTCCTCCCCCGACCCAGCACCAAGGTCTCCTTGAATGGATCCACTTCTATTATCTTGAGCAAAAAGGTTATCCCAGAAGAAAGCTTTAGAAATTCTGCAGCTCACGAGAAAATCTGAAGCTCAAAATAATTTAGAAAAAAAAATATTCCCTTTTAGGGATGCAAAGACATTTCTCAGGATAATATATTCCAAGGAAGATGGGAGCAGGGGTCCTGGCCTTGCTGGGAGCCACGCAATAGCAGCGGGCGCCTGCCATAGTGTCCGACAGGGACGCAGCTGAGTGGGGACAGCTCTGTGCAGGAGGCAAGTGGAGATCCGGAGGAAGAGGATTCCTGTCTTAAAAATGTCTCTGATGGGCTGTCATGTGGGAAGGAGAGCAAGGCTGTTCTGTGCGGCCGTAGGGATCGGAACAAGACAGATGGAAGGCAGCGACAGGATAACAGATGCAGATTCGGAAAGGAAAGATTATCAGAGCCCCCCAGCCGTGGTGAGAAGTCATAGCTAACATTTGTCGAGCACGCGTGTTGTGCCAGGCAGCGGGCTGAGCCCTCTGCGCCCGGGTCCACTTGCACTCAGAACACCTAGCGATAAGGCAGACATCCCCATTATTGCCGTGGGGACAGGCACAGAGCGCTTCTGCAGCTCGCCCCAGGTCCCTCAGTCCGCGGAGAAGCTGGGATCGGCGCTCTGGCCGACAGACCCCAGTCCTGCTCCTGGTGACCGTCACAGTGAGTGCTCCTCGGGAGCACGATGAGATCCCGCTTGCCCCCTGCCCTGCATGGTACGGTGGCCTAAATGACCTCTCAGAGCTTATGCTGCACCATGGGATTACACCTCCAGGGGCTCAGACTTCCTGATGAGAGTGTCAGCAGACCGTTTTACCGCACACAGGAGAGTTGGGTGTGAAAAGAGCGGATTATGCAAGGGAGAGGGCTGGCCCGTTGAGAGAAGGGTGTGCCGCCCAGGTGTGCGGAATGCGGGGAAGGATCCAGATGGGCTCGGCTCCGGAAAGCAGGGCACACGGGTCCAGAAACTCCACCCCATCTGCTCTTTGTTCTTGTGGGGTCATCCATCCTACAAACATTGACTGAGTCTCTGCCACGTGGAGAGTACCGAGCATATGAAGATGAGCAAGAACAGGAACGCAGAGTCTAACGTGGAGTCTGATGCCAGAGAGCTAGTTACGCGGGCTGATGGTGAGTCTCACACAGAGCTCCGGTCCCCGAGGGGACCCCGTGCACTGAGAGTGTGCAGTGTGACTGGGTGGGGAGGTCAGGGAAGGGCCGACACCTGCAAGATTGGTGGAGGCAGTAAGGGAACAGGGGAGGGAAGGGCTGAGGGGGCTTATTTCAGGCAGAAGGAACGGCTGTGTGAGGACTCTGGGAGGGAGCGTGGCTCCTCAGGGGAACTAAGGGAAGGTAGGGCCTGGGGCATCCCTTTGGGACAACCCAGGGGATGTCTAGTTTGGGTCATGGATCTGAAGCTCAGAGGAGGGTCCCGGGAAGACGTGATCTGCTGGAACAGGTTCTCAGGGCCCTGTGGCTCCTCCCTTTCCTTAGGTAATCTCCCTCCAGGCGGTTCTGTTAAGAGGGCATTTCCTGGGGGCACCTGGGTGGAACAGTTGGTTAAGCATCCGACTCTTGATTTTGGCTCAAGTCACGATCTCAGGGTCATAAGATCGAGCCCTCATTGGGCTCCATGCTCAGTATGGCATCTGCTTCAGATTCTCTCTCCATCTGCCTCTGCCCATCCCCTCCCTCTGCTCGCGTGTGCTCTCTCTCTCAAATAAATAAATGAATCTATTTCTTTAAAGAGAGCATTTTCTAAGAAGCGGCTCTTCCTGCATCTCCTTGGCCTTTCCAGAGCCCGGAATTCAGCTTATCCAGTCCTCTACATTGTATCATTTTGCCGTCCGTTTTTGAAAACGTACATTTGTACTTTTACCATTTTATGGGGTTTCTTTTGCACTTTGTTCTGGTGCTCCCATATTCTCCTCTGGGATTTGGGGATCCACTTGCAGTCCGTGTCCAGGAGTCCTCAGTGCCGATGCAGGACACGGACAGGGCAGAGGAGGGCAGGGCAAGGGCCCTGCTTTCCCCAGAGACGATCCGCCCAGCCACCTCGTTCGTGGGCACGCAGCGGCCACCGCACCCCAGCCTGCAGGTGGTGGGACACGGTGACTGCCAGCAAACGCTTCCCGAAGGGCTGGCCCATAAGGAGGCAGCTTCCTGTGGAAGGGGTAGCCATGCTCTTTTGGTTTAATTCTCTTTTAATGCCCCTTTTATTGCTGCTGCTTCCCATCTTTTGGGTTTAGGAGTTGCCACATCACACTTAGAAGAGTCAGACAGTAATTGTCTCAGACTCCCCTTGTCAGGGAGCAATCCATCTCTGCCTGGCAGAAAGGTCAAGAGAACAGGGTGCTACAGAGGCCGAGGGCGTGCTCTCCGCACAGCTCAGCTCCCCCCCTGCGAGGCTCCTCCCTGGAGGCAGCCAGCCTGCTGCGGAGACCCCGTCTGCCCTTCTGAGCACCGGACAACGACCGTCAGGACCTCCCCAGTGAACGCGAGTGCAGACACCCGCAGCTTTGCCTGCATCTGGGGCTCTCGAGCCCCCGCCCGAGGTTCGTGTATAGACCCCGGGTGCCGAATTCCTCCTTTGGCACAAACCACAGAAGAAGGACCCAAGACACTTTCTCAGGGGTCTTTGCTACTGTTCAGGGTTGGTGATCCTTTGTGGCTCAGCCCCTGGATTAATGTCTGTGGGAGGAAGGTCCATGACACATCCGGAATGTGGAGCCCCGCTTTGCGAAGCCGCTGTGCATGGCTTTGGGAACGTGGCTCTGTCTCTGTGCTGTTTGTCATCTATATTATTAGAGATTGAAACGGGTACACAAATCCCGGCCAACAGTAAGAGCAGAATTGGAGGCTTTGTCGTCTCTCTGTGTCCTGACTCGGGGGCCTCCAACACACTCACCCATGACTGTGTCCCCTCTGTTCTTATACCTTCCAGCTGCGCCCCCACGCTTAACTCCTGCTGCGTGAAGAGTTAGGAGCCCACAGTGCGCCTCCTTGGTGGATGTGGTCTCCTCATCCTTGTGGACGCAAGGACCGGGTCCCTCCCTCTGCTGACAGAGTTCCAGCAGCCGAAGGGGCTTGCCCGTTGGTTTGACAGACAGGGTGGCCAGGCCCTAAGACGCCTCCTCCCACTTTCCCAAAGCCAACCTCCAGCTCCATTCCAGCTTTCAGGACCCTCACCCCGTGTTCCCCATGAGCAGGAGGCCCCACTCTTCCTGCTGGTCTTACCGAATCACGTTGGCCGTGCATGCTTTGACTGAATGATAATCCAGATCCTGGCTGGAAGGCTCTTCAGCCCCCGGAGTCTCCACGAGCTGACAGCCCAGACCCAGGGTGCCCGCGGGGGGGCCTGCTTCATGAGTGAAGCCAGGCGTGCAGACAGAAGGCTGAGCTGGGGGTGACCCTGACCCCAGTGTCCACCGGTGCTGGGGTGTCCTCTGGGCGGGAGCCAGCCTCAGCGCGTCACACCCGCCTGGCTCTGGCCGGCGCATGAGCGCCTGGAAAAGACCCTACCGGCACCTTCCCACAAGCTGAGGATGTGGGAACCCTGATGTGCCCTATTTATTATTTATTCAACTTTGACACTACATTAAGCAATCTCCTGAGGGAAGTGCAATTGGATTCACATGAATTAAAGCACACACAGGGATGAAACACAACAGGAACAATTTAATTTAAAATGTTAGAGTGACGTCGCCTTGTGAGCAGAGCCTGCCTTCCAAAGGAAACAAAAAATAGATCTTCTGTAGAAGGTGAGGATCCGCGAAACCCCAGCCCCTCAGACAGAGAGGCCCTCTGTAGACACTTAGTGCAGTTGGGTTTTCAGAAGGATCCGACCCACGAAAATAGCCACGGTTCCGAATCCAAGGTCAGCAGATGAGCTTGGTGTTCAGGCTCTGGAAATCTGGCACCAAGCTCTACCCCCCACCCCGGGACTCGACACCCACCCTCTGGCTTGCCTCTGACCCCAAGGACACACCTGTCTTCCCGGATGGTGTGGTTCCCCCCTTTCTGCATTTCTCAGCACGGAGCTGGTAGCAGCCGGACCTCACACGTTCTGGGGAGCGACCCAGCCTCCACTGCGGCGCTGGGAGGGTATCGTCGGCTTCTGTGCGTTTTCTGATGCGCCCTGTGGCACTACTGATTTCTGTCTGCTTTGTCTGTTTGTTTGTTTTTTAACATAAGGAGTTTGGGCCTCATATACAGGGAACATGATTTATAGCCCAGATGATCAGATGCTTCCGGTCCATATTAATATTGAAGGTCGGGGGGAGCTGGTCCTTCACAGCCTCCCTACCATTGGCAGGGGTCACTGCAGACACTGAGCGTGCCCCCCCGCCCCCGGCTGCCGACCCCCAGCACCCCCAGGTACACGTGCCCACCAGGTAACCTTGTCCTAAACTCCCTTCCCCAGCACTCCCAGTGTCTGAGATTTACAACCCACTGCCACAGTTCGAACAGTCCTGCCTTTCTTCTGCCATTTCATAGAGGGACTGTGTCTGTGGTCAGAGAGCAGAATTTGGGGAACTTAGGGTTATACATATCATATTGAATCAAAGCAGATTTGCGGGCAGTCAGAGGGTTTTGAAGCTGGAGGAGAGGAAGCGTAGAGATACGTGCAGGTGCCCGAGGCTGTCTGTGTTGACGCTCTGGTAAGATCCTGTTTGTGTTCTGATGGAATGAGGATCAGGTCAGAGTCGCTCAAGGTACGAGACCACAGCCGGTAGGAGCAGGAAGCTCCGGCCTCCAAAGGAAGGGTGTAGCTGGGGCTCTCGCCGACCCTAGGTCAGGGACTGGGGACTCTAATTAAGCCAAAAATTTAGCCCGTACGGTTTTCCCAGAGCTGAGCTAGGGTTTGTGGGGGATAAAGAACAAAGTAGAGGTATTAATCATAGACTAATGGAGACTGATATTTGGATAAGACTTTTATATATGAAATAATAAAAGTTATTAGAGAAGCTCAGAGAGCAGAGAGAGCATTACCTCCTCACTATGAAGGCAGGGGATCTGCTCCAAACGGTCCCTAAAGCCCAGAAAGATGTAATAATTGACTCCCTCATTGAGTATTGATTTAGTTTGGAGTAATTAGAACGAGCGAAATTAATTGAAGGTTGCAGTGGTCAGGGAAGAGGCTTTGCAGACTCAAAAGGAAGAAAACCATTAATGAAGAAGAGAATTCTAGAATTTCCGTCCAGCACACAGGAGACACAGCAAGGCCGAGGCCTGGCTGACTCTGCCCGTGGAGTCACAGTGAGCCCTTCCAGATTCAGGGGCTTAGTTCCTGACACAGCAGTGACAGGAGGGCATCCCCAGGTGCCAGGTCTCAGGAGCCCCACCCCACGTACCAGGGGTCACAGGGAAACCACGGGGGCTGGGGACTCACTGTCCTCGGGACCTCATGTTGCCAAGGAGCCGGATCTAGGCAGCAGCTCAGCTGGGCTACAGCACGTGGCCCTGTTGTAAGGAGGGCAGGGCAGGCAGCCCCATGCCCACCAGAATCAATGAAGAGATGGCGTCTCATCAGCCTCCCGGGGAAGTGGGAAGTAAGGGGGTGAAGCCTGGAGGCAGCCCCTCACAAACCTGCATCCTTTCGCGTTCCAGGACAATCACCAGATGTTCAGACAAGACTCAGGTTAACCGTGGTTAAACCTTGGCTTGCGTGGCCCATGCGGACATGTGCAGAGCCAACAGGGTGCCATGCTGGGCTATCTCTCTACAAGGCTGGAGGGAGCAGGGTGTCTGCTTCGCATGAAGAAAACACTGGCCGCTTCCTACCGGCACCCTGCAGAAGCAGTAAGACCTCCCGGATCTGGGGACAACTCTGGGCAGCTGCAGTCATCTTTACTGGTCACCCAAGTTAACACTGTTCCAGGACCTTCATGCAAACCACGGTCTCAGACCGCCGCACTCCTGTCTTCTGTACCCTGGCTGAGGAGCAACATGCATCAGGGTGGATCTGACACTGGGTCTAATCATACTTGGCTTCCAAATGAGCTGCTGATCTATGAAGGAGAAAGTCAAGGACACATGCTTTTCTCCATCCTACCCCCACTCCGTACTGACCCAAGTGGAAGTATAAGTGAGCTTGGTGTGCTTGGCTTAGTGGTAAAGAAAGGAATGGAGAGAAAGAGGGAGGATGAAGGGATGGATGGAGGGATAGATGGTGGGTGGATGAAGGTATGATGGATGGATGGGGGATGGAGGGAGGGATGGGTGGGGGGATGGGAGGATGGAGGGATAGAAGAACAGATGGGGGGTTGGTTGGGTTAATGGGTGGATGGGGATCGATTGATGGATGGATTGGTGCATAGACAGATGGACAGATGGATGGACATATGAACCAGGGGAGCCTGCTGCCCCCATTAGGTCCCATCTGATGAAGGCAGTGACCAAGCCTGTGGTCCCGAGGGCAGGTTGCGAGGCTGTGAAGTGACCACTACTCAGATGTGGAAGAGGCTTCCAAGGCCCATTGTTGTCACTGTCCATTTGATAAAGGAATAAATTAACATCCCCTCATGCAGACCAACCTCTATGTGAATTTTTGTCCAGAATGGATTTAGGGACAAGGAGACAGCAGAGAATAGGCACCCCTCTGCCTGCCGGGAGACACTTTACTCCTGACATGGACTTTCCCCAGCTCTCGCAGAAAACGTAGCTTTGGAGCATCATTTTACCTATTATTGTAACCCTAACAAGTAACAACATTTGGGTAAACAGTAGATGCCAAACACACGTGTTGACTGAGTGAGTGAGTGAGTGAGTTAACGATGCCCTTCACAAGCTGACCCTTCTCGCCCACAAAGCCCCTCCCACATCCCTACAGGTGCTCTGCTGACTGGCCATCACTTCTCGGATGTGCCGGACTTTGGGACAAGAAGAGAAAGGACGAGGCAGTAGGCAGATAGAGGATGGTGGGCAGCTCGACTGCTCAGAAATTGACCTCCAAAATGAGCCCCAGCTCATCCTCCGCAGCATCTTCTGCTGAGTCTCCTTGGAAGACAACAGCACTCTGAACACTGAGAGGACGTTCAGCTTCAGGGGCCCAGCAAGCGAACGCAACCATGGGGGACAGTGCTGCCTGGGCCACTGGACTCAAGCTTCCACGTAGCCTCCCCGAGCCCCCTCCCTCCGTACACCCTCCCCTTCCTCCCGTCTCTGAGGCCGCCTCCACCTTCTTCCCTGTCTCCTCTCCTTGAGGAGTGTCTTCCTTCAGCTCCCCCGGGGACTAAGTCCGCAGCAAGGAAACAGACCGTAGGTACAAATCCTGTGCATTGTAAACACGGTTGAAAACAACACAAATCGTTTGACCTGTACGAGTTTTGCTTTGGGTGTGTGTGTGTGCCTGGGAATAGCAATGTGGAATTTCAGGCATGTAGACACATAAGCGTGTGTGTGTATGCGCACACGCACGTGCACACACAGTATTATATTCCATTCCTACACACTGATCAATGAAAACACAGTATTGGGGCTATTTCTGAGCATAGTCTGCACAGAATGAAATGTACATTTTTCCACCTGGCAGGCAGAGCACATGCCCTCAGTCTTCACCTTCTGCCTTGTCTCTGCCCTCATTCTAGTCCACTTTTTGCAGTTTTCAAACTTGTCAGGAGACCCGTGGGACCACCTTCCTTTGAGGCTGTGCCCAGAATGAGTGTCTGTCCCAGGTTCTCTAGCTTCCAAAGGTCTCGGATGCCAACCAAAGTCGTGTTTCCAGAATTCCAAGGAAAGATGCCCTCTGCATCTGCAATATGCATATTTCCTGAAATTTGCAATATAATGGTTTCCAGAAATGTGATTTCCATGAATAAAGCATCCCACTTTAATGCCTGCGGTGGAACAACAAGAGGTAGGAGATGTGGGTCTAGGGGGAAGAAGAAGCATTCTTTGCAGGGAGAACAGTGTCCAGTGAAGAACAGTGTCCCGAGAGCATTCAGATAATCTTATCTGCTTAGCAAGAGGATGACTGAAGTCGTCCACTTTCTTCCCTGAGGTTTACAGACTCAGCTGCATTTATCCATCGCCCCTCTGGCTCAGATGGCCTCTCCTGGGCTGGATTACCTTTCCTCCATAGCTTTGACTCAACTGGGAAGCACCTGATCCTGTCCTGCTCTTCTCATTTTCTTCCCATACATTCCCCCATTCACACAACACCGAGGGAACAAGACTCACCCTCTGGCCACCTGAAATCGCTGTGTTTGTCCTAGACTCTGTGGGTGGAACAGAAAAGGGGACGTTATGGACCAGGTTGTGTGAGGAGAGAGTGGTTGGTTCCTCCAAAGGCCTCCTCTACTCCTGGACGTGTGCTTCCTAAACTGGGTTCTTCCTGGCACATCAGGTGTACAGAAGGAGGAAGGGGAAGGAATGCTAGGGTGCCCAAGAGCAACCATATATCTCCTCAAGAAATAGCAGAGTTGGTAAGCCCACCGTGCATGCTGCTCACTGCTGCTGAAGTTCACACTTCCAGACTCCACCCCAGCAACCACACACACTGTAAGTTTCAACTGGGGGCTGGGTTTCAGTTCAACAAGTACCTCTGAGAATGCACAGAAGCCAGGCAGTGTACTAGTAGGTCCTAGGAAAGCCAGAATTAATACAGCTCAGGGAGAATTAGGGGAGTCAAACTAGAGAAGAAAGGAGCACCTAGAATAGGGGAAGAGGGGGGAATGAGGCTCAGCCTAGAGGCTTACAGCTCTGGTGAAGAAAGTATCAGGAGCTTGTTAGATAGCACTCCATAAGTTCAGACTCTATCCAGAACCATTTTATTTTAAAACATGGATTAATAGGAAGGAGAGGACAAAAGCTGCATTTGGTGTGAGATTGTTGAAAACCACTGGCTTTAGTATCTCCTGGCATAGTCAGATGCCTTAACACACCACAGGTGTCCGCGGAAACCATCTACTTGTTTAACAGATCCTACCCCCCCCCCCCCATGAAATATAGTGAAATACTGAGACTCAGTTCCAGGCTTAGCTACATAGATAAACTTCCAGAAAGAATAACTCTTTAGAACCATCAGGGAGATGAGCATTTCCAGACAGTTCCATAAAGTTGTGAATGGCCTTTAAATATTGCCAATGTGGGGCCCAGCTGGGTGTGCCGGACACCCTCTGTCCCGACATTCTTGTAACACACGCTGGAGTCCACAGAACAATGGACCACCCCCTCGCAGGTGGAAATCCATCAGTCCTGATGGCCCAGAGCCACACGGCTCCAGACCGATGCCCCACTGGGCGTGTGTGCATGTGCATGCGTAAGGGTTTGAGACTCGTTTTAAGACATGTCACTTCTTGCAGCTGGGAATTCTCCAGCTGAGGATTTTAAATGTCTTGTGTTGTGGGAAAACCTGTGAGGTTGAACATGTGGATTTTGGAGGGTGAGAATGAGTAACGAACACTGATACATTCTGGTTTATTATTTTGACAGTTTTGAATTCCCACCATTCTCTTAAAACCAGATCTCGTGAAAGCGTTTATCTGTTCAGTTGACCAGAAGGAAACGCAAAGCTGGGGAGCCTCTGTGTGTTGCGTGTTGTTCAGGACTCAGCTGGGGCCCTTGGGCCACTGACCCCTGCCCTGAGCCTGCCATGCGTGGCTGACATTAGTCACCGGGCATGATTTGGGGAATTGGCTGAAACTCTGGATGGCAGATAGGGTCCTGGTGAGGGCTCTTACATAACATTCAGAAGAGACTAGGTTTTCTCATCCTTTGAATGGGTATGAAAGTAACAATGATCCCTGCCTGTTCTTGTGAAGCTCAAACCAGATCCTCAGTGTCAAGTTCTCAGCACACTGGCCCCACTCAACCCTTGACAGGTGACACGTCAGGTGTTGTAGAGCAAAGCTGGGCCTTCACAAGGTGGCTGCAGGTGAGTGTTGCATGTGTGTGTATGGATCACATGGTGGGGTAAAAATTGTGGAGTGAGGGGGGACAGGGAGTGAGATGGTGAAACCACGTGCATGCACAGGAGGTCGGGTGTGATAAACGTGTTCAGGAGTTGGTACAAATGTGTCATGAGACAAGAGGGGTCCCCCCAAACATTCACAATGACTCAGATCTGGAAACCGCCTGAAAGGTTACATGTGGGAAGATGTAGGTCAGGAAAAAGACTCAGTATGTCAACCAAGGGAATTGGCTTCTGGTACTTTGGCAGCAGGTGCCTTAGAATGTCCAGTTGTTGCTGCTAAATGTGGTTGCACCTTGCTCGTGAATCTGGTGCGCTCAGCACACGGAGATTTGCTTGGTACCTGGGCCTCATTCAGAAAGTTTCCCTAAGAGCCGAGACAGCCTCTTGGATAAGCAACGTTGTGGGATCACGGAATCGAAGACCCTAAAGACTACAAGGTGCCATGAATACCTTCTCATCCCATCCCTGAGGATCAGAGTGGCACAGATTACTGGGAACTGAGCAGCCGGCTCTGCTCTTCCTGGCAAAGTGCATGCCCATCATTTGCTCCTCCCTCGCTCCACTCAAAAAGCTGATGCAAGTCTCAGCTGAAAACAAAAGAAAGGACCATATACTTGTCAATGGTGTCACTGTCATCCTTTCATTAAACCATTTATTAAACACTTACTCTGTTCCAGGCACTGGAAACACAATACTGAGGCCTCCAGGGAATGTCCCACATGTTAGAGCACTGACATTCCAGTCGGGGACACTGACGAAGTAACCAGTGTGTCAGATGGCACACGTGATGGTGGAGGTGAAGCATGGCCAGCGGTGTGGGGAGCGCCAGGGTGGAGGTCACACTGCTGTTTGAAACAGATCATTGTGGAAGGTCTCAAGAGAATGAGCAGAGACCTGGAGGAAGTGGGGAGGGATACTCATCCTCTGGGTGGAGTCCCTGCTTGTCCTGGTCGCTTTTAAATCCCCTGCATGACTTGTCAAGGTTTATCCTCAGTCAGAGTCAGCAAAAATGTCTCAGGACGTTTCAGAGGACTTTCCCTCTGAAGGAAAATGCAGGATCACCTCTGTTTTACATGCGTGGAGGCGTGAACAGCCCCTTTGGCTGTAACCCTAACGTCTGAGATTTATTGTGTACCCGTCACGGGTGGTAACACAAACACACCACCTCCCACAGACACAGACGAAGCTTTGTATGAAGGTGGAGCACGCAGAAAGTGATCGGGTCTCATGAAAACAGCTCAAGTTGCCAGCAAGCCAGTTATGAGCTGTATGACCATAAGCAAGTCACTTAAAAATCTCTGGGTCTCCGGTTCTCAACATGATGAAGTGGGACAACATCTGCAGTGCCTGGAGCGTGGAGGAGCTGTGAGATGCGCAGAAATGATGAACGGGGAAGTGCGAGTGGCATGAAATCATCCCCTGGGTGTGCGGGCAGTGCTGGGTACGGGGGACTCAGCTGCAAAGTTATGGTCCCTGCACGTGAGCTGCTGAACAGGAAGGTGTCAACAGACGTGGAAAGGGTGGTGGCTGAGACATCTCTGACATACAAGGAGGGACTCCCATTTGGGGCACACAGTGGGCTATTTACCCTGGAGAACCTCCTGCTACATGAGGTTAAACATACACACATACATTTATAACAAAATAGCATTTTCAGTGTAGTCGAACTTCTACAGAAACAAGGAAGCCCTCACAACCCACTCCATGCTGAGCTGACGGCCGTATTGTCTCGATGGCATTTCAGTCCCAGGACTGAATTGTGGGGGTGGCCTGGGACGGGTCCCGGGTGAAGAGCTGGGCTGAGGCCCTGGCATAGATGTTACCCCTTCTTGGAGAGAAAATATCCCCCCAGTGGAGCCAGCAGGCAACTCCCTGGATCCTGGGATTACAACAAGGGCTCCCACAGAGAACGGGGAGCTGTATTCCAGGGAATGCATTTGTTAACACTGGTGTCGGCTGGTATCACTCTCAGGAACGTGGTCGAGGCAGACACACATCTTCTCTGGTGCCCCCCGACTCTCACCCATGAGTTCTGCAAGCTTTCAAAGGCACACACTCAATTTAAGACAAGACATAGGAAAACCAAATAAAACACAGCAAGAATGAGATAATAGGGGGAAAAAACAAAACAAACAAGAATTATACTCCCAAAGACTTCGTATTTTGGAAGAATATAAAATAGGTATGTTTAATATAAAGAAATAAATTTTTAAGTAAAGGTATTAAAAAATAAGAGACAGTCAAACAAATCAGGCATATATGAAAAACAAATAGAACTTGCAAAATGACATACCTCATCAATTAGATTTAATTCTCAGTGGATGGGTTAAATTGCAGTTTTGAAATACCTGAACAGAAGGCAGGTGGAGTGGAAGGTAAATCTCAATAGATTGCTTGAAATTCAACACAAGAGTGATTTGGGTATGGGAAATATGAAAGAGATTAAGAGGAATAGGGGATCGTGTGAGCAAGCCTATCTGCATGTAAACGTGACTTCTAGAAAAGGAGGAAAGGAAGGAAGGAAGGAAGGAGTGAAGGAAAGAGAGAGGGAAGGAGGGAAGAGGAAGAGAGGGAGTGAGGGAGGGAGGAAGGAAGGAGGGAAGGAGGAAAAGAAGGAAACAAATGGAGAAAGAAGTGTTGAACATGATGGTGAAGAACTTTCCAGAATTAATTAAAACCATGAATCATCCCATATTGAGAGCCTAAAAAAACCCTGGTCCAGATAAATGCAATAAATTTGTATGAAGCCACATCAGTGGAGAAGCACAAAATTCAAAGGAGAGTGAAGATGTAAGAGCGTCCAGATTACCTACAAGGAGAAACCTGAAAGCAGGTGCCAACAGGGACGACGGGACCAACAGGAAGTGCAACCCCACCTGTGAAGAGCCACCCCAGCGTTTCCACCTGTGGAACTCAGTCAACAATGAAGATGAAACACATGTTCAGATAATTCCTTCTGAGAGAGAGTGTGTCCCACGAAGGAACTTTCTAAGGTGTTCATTCAGGGAGAAGACAGGGGATGGTGAAGGGCAGCCGAGCATGCGGGGAACCCCAGCAAACCCTGATTGTGAGGAATCCCAGCAGCGTCTGACTTCTGGAGCCAAAAGATCGGGGGTGCTGTTCGCGCATCATGAAAACATATCCTTAAGGCACCTGCTCGTGAACAAGGGCGCAGTTCACCAGCAGGACATAACAATCCTATCACTGGATGATGGGGCACATGGTTGTGCTGGACACAGGAACGTCCATGGTGGAAAATGCCCCACGGGTTCCCCTGAGGTCATCCTGTTGCTTCTCATAACCTGACGGTTCCCGCGGGAGTGCTGACTGGCCTTCAGCCTTGCGTGCATCCGCCAAGTTCAGCTCGCTGCAGAGAACCTTCTCCAGTCCACACCCTTTGAGTTTCTTTTCTCTCGGGAAGTCACTTTGAGGACGCATCACTACCTGCAGGATCACTCCCAGCTCCTTTGTCTGGACCTCGCTGCTCTTCATGCTACCCTCTGGTCTTCCCAACCTCAACTCCCAGCTCTGGGGTTGGCCCCCAGACCCAGCTCCCTGCCTGCCACACCAGCATATGCACAAGCACACACACACACACACACACACACACACACACACACACACGTGCTTGCATGCATGCACATCACGTGCGTACTCACAGTCCAGCACTCTCGTGCACGCACCCACACCCACATTGTGACAGTCTTGGGATCCTCTATCACTGATCTGTCCACGGCCCAGGTCTCTGTGGGGGGCCTCGCACCCTAGGAAGCCCACCACGCTCTGCAGAGCCTTCCACGCCCATGTCGTCCCCTCCGCACCCAGGTTGTTGCTGTGGACTGAATGTTTGTGTCCTCCAAAATTCATGTGTTGGAGCCCTAATGCCCAGTGCGGCTACATTTGGAGATAGGGTCTCCTAGAAAGTAAAGTGAGGTCGTGGGGGTGGGGCCCGATGCTCTGGGATTAGTGTCCATATAAGAAGAGACTCCAGAGAGCTTGCTCTCTCTCTGGGTGCACACAGCACGGAAAGGTGTGGGGGATCACAGCGAGAATGTGGCCATCGGCAGCCTGGGGGGGAAACTCCTCGCCAGAAACCAACCCTGCAGGCGGCCTGACCTCGGACTTCCAGCGTCCAGAGCTGGCGTTTGAGCCCCCAGCCCGCGGCGCTCGTCAGGGAGGCCGAGCAGATGAGGACAACTGTGAACTCCCGTCTGGGGGCTCACAGCGTCCCGAGCTCGTGGCTACCTCCACACCAGCTGTCCTGCACGTCACTTGTCTAGTTACTTCTGTGTCCCCGTGCCCTGCAAGGGACCCGGAGGCCAGCGTGTGTTTTATTGACTTCGTATCTTCTGCACACAGCCGAATTCCAAGGACACAGTGGCCGGAGTGCTCAGAACACATTTAACGAGGGAACGAAAGGTTCCATAGGGAGGAAGGCAGTCTGACTAAGGTGCCCGGAGCCGAGACTGGGGCCGTCCGTTGGAAGATGTAACCGTGCACATGTTTCTCATTATATGACAAAGCTTCCCACGCACTAAAAATGATCTCTCTTCTTATTGGAATTCTTTGTGCTTCTTGGTTTCTTTGTCATCCAAGATTAATATTTATCTGAATAATTATTTTCAAATAAGATAAAAAGCAATATTTCAAGCCTGAGCCTTCCGACTCATGCAGGAAATTCTGCATGTTTCGAAGCCATTCATCAAACCCACTCTGGCTTGAGGCAAGTGGAATATAGAGTTCCCGAGCTGGAATTATCTGCCTGCTCATCATCCGTGTGCCCTCCGTGCATGGTGTATCAGAGGATGCAGGGGGACTCAGAGTCACAGATGCCCAGCGGACACGGGGATCCTTGGGACGTCTTGTAGGATGACATCTCAGAACACACCCGTCACCAGGAAAGCCAAGCTTTCATGTCTTCAGCATAGAAAATTCTTCCTAATGCGTGCATTTCAGAACGTTCTACTCTAGCCCAACACCTCTGAGGAAAAGTTCTTCCCTCTTGGCCCACATTCAAAGCAGTGACCCTTCATTTGGTGTTTAATGGCTCTAAATAGGTTTGTTCATTAGGGCTGGGCTGATTGAACCTTTCGCTGGTTTGAAGGAACGTGCCCTTTGCCAATTTGGCACCTAACCCACATCAGGTCTCTTTGTAAATATCATTAAGTGTATGTCCCTGTGTCGACTTCTCAGTGGATTGCACATAATTGCACAGTTAACAATGTATTTTTCACCTTGCAGAGGAGTACCGGAATGCACATTCTAAGATTTTTAAGGATTTTTTTTTAAGATACAAAAACTTGTTTGGAAGAGTGTTCCATATTAGGAGAATAGCCAAGAAAACCCCATCTCTGGGGAGGTGTTTGAAACCCAGGTTTGGGTAATGATTTTCAAGTTCAAAGTTGGGCCGGTCTTATTAACGATGTCCTCCAGCCCCAGGCTCTGCAGGTGGCTGCTTCAGCCCTGTTGAAATGGAAGCACCTGTTTCCTTATTAAAGTGTCATCTGTCAGCCCCTCTCCACTTGGGGTGAGTCAATTAGTATGGGCAGAGATGATTAAGACCACAATGAATCCAATTATCATCACCCCTGCTCCAAAGCAGGGAAGGGGAGCAGGGGAGGGGACAGAGGGGCAGGAGGGGACCAATACCCGCCTCCTCATCCCTGAGAAATATGGCTCCATTTTAGGGGAGACCTTTAAGGACACTCACTTGGTCATGACAAGCAGCCCCATGAGAATACAAACACATGTCATTTATCATAATTTTTCTCTTTTCAAATAGGCTCCAGTCTGGGATGGAAATAGCAGAATCCAAATAATTTCCCCCACTGTGGGGGGTGGGGGGCACTGCGATCATCATCACAGAACCCGGATTCTGGCCCAGAAATTGCCATTTCCTGCCATCATGCCCCGAGCACTTCATTGAAGAGTTCATTTTGCAGAAAGGCTCGGAGTGAAGGCTGCCTGCTTGTTGTGTGCTCGCCTCATGGAGAGAGGTCATCTCTCCCGGTGTCCCCCTGAAAGATCCCCGATCCTGGGCACGACCGGATCACCTCCCAACGCCATCACATCGAGGGCCCAGCACCTGTGGATGAGCATCCCCGTTCTGTGAGTTCTGTGGGTCCAGGTCGTGTGGCCCGTGTCCTGAATGCCTCCCCTCCCTGGTACCGGGCCTCACACGGCCTTCCTGGTCATTCCTCCCGGACGTCACCTCCATTACCGGTGCCCAACGGGATCTGACCCTGTTTCCTAGTTCACCAGACCCACAAATGCGGTCATTGAGCACCCACTGCTTATTTCCAGGGTGTTATGAGCTGCAGGTGAGAAAGGGCCGTGCACTGCGTTTGTGTCCCCAGCCAGATGCTTGGCTGTCTCCTGTAAGGCCCAGGGGAGAAGAATCCCGGGGATAGGGCGGGGCAGGACCTGTGTGAACCGCCAGGGAGGTCTGTGTCTTGGGAAGCTGGCACTCCGGTCTTCAGAGGGCGTGTCCGTGGAGAGGAGGAACCGCACACCACACACACACGTCCGCATTGTCCCATCTGCTGCAGGTGACAGCCGCATCATCCGAAGGACACTGACACTTGGTCCAGAGAAGCTCATGGGCGTCAACTCTGCCGCGGGATAGGACAAGGGGGGAGGCGGGGAGCAGCCTGCGTGGGACGTGTCCGCATCACAGCTCCCGGATGAGACCCTAACATTCCACTTGTCACGTACGGACACTGGGGCTGCACGGTGTGGTGTGGCTGCCGCGGACGGAGCCCAGCTTCGTCTGGGTCCCAGCCTCAGACCCCCCGGCCCCCGGCGGCTGATGCCGTGTGGCTGCGCCCAAGGGTGCGGCCAGCGCGTTGCAGGGTTTCTGTTACGGAAGTGGTCCCTGCACGGCCCCATGGCGCCGTTCCCCTCTGTCCCTGCCCCACGTGCATGGGATGTGCCCACCCTTGGACGGCTCCTCCACCCAGGACACCTCCCTCGGTGAGGTTGGCTTTGCTGAGATGGATCTCCTCTCATGTAAAATTTAGGAAGTCTTAGCAGGGAGGGAGGGTTGACCTTTCAAACACGCGTGAGCCTGCAGAGCGATGATCAGTCAGGAGGAGGGCTCGTTCCCGTCATCAGACGCCCCGGGGCTGAGCCGGCGTCCACACTGCCTGGGGCACCAGCACTGGGCTCCAGGGCACCTCCCTCCCTCTGCCATCCAACGCGGCTCTGTTTTGGGCTGTTTTCTGTCCCCTGAGTGACATCTGTGGGGGCGGTGGCCCCCAAGTGACTTGCCCCCCCAGAGGAGAACCCTGTCAATCTAAAATAAGTAGCTCTGGGTTTTCCAGACAAAGGAAGAGACACCGAAGGCATTGTTCTGACTTAAAGTCTTCAAAATGGAGCCAAGCAGGAACGTCCACTCTGAGTAACGCGGGGACGTGTGATGGCCTCCTCCCTGATCCCCCTACTGCTTCACTGGGAGGAGCGGCTGGGGAGGCCAAGGGTGATGGAGGAGCTCGCCCCTTCCAGGCCCTTCTGTCTCAACCAGCATGTAGGGCTGGGATGGAAGAGGGAAGGACCACGGCATCCTCATCCTCCAGTCCCCGTCTCTGTGTCCAGGGTGCTCACCCCCTGGCCTCAGATGTGCCCTCCGTGTCCCCGGGAGACACAGTGCATGTGCTTGGGGGCTTTGTGCCTCCCCCCACCCCTCAGCATGCATTTTCCCATCCCAGACCCCTGTGCTGGGAGAGGGACAAGTTGGCTGATTTGCCTTCAGTCCATGGGGTCCGAATAAAGGCTTCCTGCATTATTCTGGCTATACTGGTCACAGATTTTGCTGAGTTTTGCTAAGAATCTGTCCCCCTGCACCCCACCACCAGCCCCTGCAGCTGTGCTCTCTTTCAGGCACTGCTGCTCGTCCCCTCCGGGGCTGCACAGCCTGCTGGATGTCCCCCTCCAGGTGCCCACCATGCAGAATGGGGTCTGGCGTCCACAGAGCCTGGAGGATGCCCGTATCTCCTCCCACAGCTGAGGTGGGAAATCATGGTCGATCTGGGACTCCTAGGACAGATAAGAGCCCTATGGGAGCACAGATAAGGAAGTGCACAGAGTCTTGGAGAATCAGCAAGGGACCATTTGCACAGTAGGTTAAGGCCAGGTCCCGAGTGGACGTCAGTGTGAAGCTAGGGGTTTGGGTCGGCTGGGAAAGCAGGAAGGAAGTCTCCGGTGACTTTAGGATGAGAAGGGGCAGTCCCTGGTTCCCTCTGAAAAATTTCTCTCCAGCTGCAGGGTCACCTTCTCCCCACCCAGGCTCTGTCCTGGAACCTGACCCACTAGGTGGACAGTCCAGAG
>NW_022589722.1:32707777-32730551 GCF_004348235.1 Phoca vitulina | reverse complement strand
CCCATGCACAGGCACACTCACACACTCATACATGCTCACACCCACCCGTGCACATGCACACTCATACATGTACACATTCACACACCCACTCATGTGCACACACTCACACACTTACACAAATCACATTCACACCCACCCATGCACTCACACACTCACATTCGTAACCTACTCACAGTCACTCTCTTGCACATATGCTCATGCACACACACTCATACATACACAACTACTCATTCTCACAACCCAATCACACAATGCAAACTCATACCCAGTCACACACCCACACACTTATACACATGCACACTCATGCAAGTCACAGTGACACACATGCACTCACACTCACTCCCTTGCACACGCTCACATACATACACTCATGTGCACACCCACACATATTCACACACTCATATATACTCACGCATCCACTCAATTGCACATGCACAAATCCACACAGTCGCACACTCACACACTCCCACATGCACACATTCACACAATACTCACACACCTGTGCATTCACCCTCACACACCCATTCATGCTCACTCTTTCACACTCGTGCACACACTCACACACACCCACACTCACTCCGCCCCAGAGCCTCTCCTCTCGGTCGCTGCCACATTGGAATGTGTTTCCTGAATCACTCTGGGGAGACGTGACACCCTGACTCTGACAGGACTGTGGTGACCACATGTGAGGCCAGGTGGCCCCGCCAGCTTCACCCCGCTGCCCATTGACCTTGGACATGTCAGCTGAGCTCTGTGGCTCTGAGGTTCCCCAAGGAGGGTGGTTTGGTGAAGATCTCTTAGTCTCTGTCTAGCTGGCATCCCACGACCCTCCACCTGCAACAGAGAGCACAGCTGGATGGGGCACATCTCCTTGGACCCCAGGCTGCCTCTAACCATGTGGCCTGAAGGCACAGGCTCCAGAAGGTCCCCTCCTCAGTGCCTGGGGCTGCACGTGGAAGGGAAGCCCGCCGACCAGCTCGTCTGGTCGTGCTGCCAAACCCCGCCTCGGCTGTAACTCACTTGGGTTCTCCCATCTCCCGCCTCTTGCTTCTCCCTGTCCCATCCACCCTCCAGGCTACTGCTGCCTGGCTGAGTAGTTCACGGCCGCCTCGCCCTGGGAAGCGCCTGGGCTCGGCCCTGTCCTTCCAGACCTCTTTGCTGGGGGCAAGTTCTTACTTCCTTCCCTTGACCCACCAAAGGGAAACACCAGCTCATGCGTCACTGGCCAGTCCAGGGCACATCAGTGGATGAGCCCACAGGAGATCCCAGTGTTGTGGCCCAGGACAGGGTGGGCAGCAGGTACGGGGACAGGAGCCCATCAGCCTGCAAGCCCCTGAGCTGGTGCTGAAGGTGGGCGAACTACCGCTCAGTACAGACTCCTCATCACCTTTCAGAGAACAGCTCCACCATTGTTCTGGGCCAAGGGTATGTATGTGTGTATACACACACACACACACACACACACATATATATTTTTTAATTTAAGCTTGAAGAAGTGAGAGTTTGATATGTATATTTTTTGTGCTTACTTATTATTTCGTTTTTTTTTCCCCCTTGGGATCATAAAGTGAAAGTATTTAAATTCATCTTTCAGGAGATAAAAGAAGATGAACATCTTTCATCCACTTTATGCATTTTTACTAATTTTTTTTTATAACATTTTGTACTGGCATCCTGAAGGGTGCAATTTCATGAGTCAGGAGAATAAATAACAGATAAAAATAAATGTAGTTCTCAGCAAAGGTGTGAGCTATCCTTAGGGGTAAAAAAAAAAAAAACGCACAAAAGAGGCAACGCAGCCTCGGGACAGGACCAGCACAGAGCGGGCATGGCCCACGGACAGCGCACGGAGTCTGCTGCCTTCCAGAAGAAAGGCCGTGTCCCAGAAGGAACGGGCTCCCATTCTACCCTCCGACATCGTGCTTTGGAATCTCCTCCAGACACTGGGGAGCCGTCAGGCTCTGGCGGATGATGCTGATGACGATGGTGACTTTGCCAAGGGAAGCACATCTTGTCTTCCCACGTGCTAGATAATGTCGTGAGCCTCTATGTACGTTGTCCACTTCCATCTTCTTGAGCTTTGGTTTAGTTACGGGCTGAGTGGAAACGAGTCCCTCCCTGAGAGTGACACTGGGGACATTGGAGGAGGACATGCACATGCAGACACCTGTGGGTGGTGAACGTTCCACCAACAGCCACCCTGGTGACCCGGCTCGCTCCTCCCGCAGCCCCTGGGAGGGTCCCGGCCATGTCTTCCTGCCCCCAGGCCCTGAGCTCCGATGCCCCAGAATACCCGGAGGTTCTGGTTTATGAGAAAGAGGCAGATCCCCAGGTGATGCCGCCGCGTGGGCCCTGCTCGGGACGGCCCAGGGAACAGCGGAAATCCACGTTCCTCTTCCACTTCGCCCGAGTCAGGGCACTCAGAGTCTAAATTAGAACGGCCTCACCCGTCCTTCCAGGCCCTCCCATAAGGCCGAGCTCCTGTAAATGTAGGTGCCGAGGACTAAGCAGCTGTGGGTTCTGGACTAGGGAGGCGGCACCGCTTGGCCCCAGCCCTCCCCGCCCACCTCCCTGACTCCACCTGCGGGCTGGGGCCTGGGGGTCAGACTCTCTTCACTATTCCCGGGCTTAAGGTCATGGCTCCCGAACTAGATCACGGGGTCCAGTCCCGGCTCTCCCAGAATTGCATGGGAGGTGCCTCCACGCACAGCGTCAAAGCCGGGCCTCTGGTCTCAGGACCAGACTCCTGCCCCGGCCTCCTGGGCGGAATGGCAGAGGCCCAGGCTCTGCCACATGGGCGGGACGCAGGGGGCCGGCCCCGGGCCCAGAACCCGGGGCTGCTGAGAGGACGCAGGAGGGTGGCAGGAGGGGATCCCCAGGCTGACTGGGGGCGATCGCGTGGGCCCAGGTGAGGCCGAGCTCCGTGGAGGTTGACGGTCCCCACGGGCTCCTCGTCAGGGACAGCCCACGCCTGACAGCGCCGTTGTGCCTTTTGAGTGCAGGCTGAAAATAGAAGTAACCGAATAAGGTAAAAGCAGCCTTTGTGTTCCTATAACTGCGGGGAGATCGCTTGCGGGAGTAAAGCCCCAGCTGCCTTTCAGGGACACCACGAGGGAAGAACCTGCCCCAGGAGGAGCGCGAGGCCGGGGACCGCGGCCCCCCACCTGTGTCCACGGCTGGCTGACGTCCTGGGGGGACAGTGCCAGTGGGGTAGCACGTGGAAGACCCATTAGCTGGCACCTACTGTGTGCAGGGCACTTTACGAGGCTATGGGATCCCCGGCATCACAAGGGGCCTGGGGGAAGGGCCAGTACTGCAGACATGGGGCGTGGGCGGGTGGGGGGACGCAGTCCTGAGGGGTCCCTGTGCTGGCACGGAGGTTGATCTGAGGACCTCCGAGGTGCGTGGTGCAGCAGGTTTGTGACGGCCCCTTGACCCCAGGGCAGCGGGGTGAGGACCCAGCTAGCTCGCGTAGCCAATGGACTTACAGGAACTGGGAGCTTGCCCGGCTGGGCTGGCTGTCGGAGATGATTCTCAGAAGATGAGGGAATTGAGACTCACCACGGTTGTGACGGCAAGGGCGGCACAGTGGGTCACTCCCACCCCATGTGTCTGGCAGGGCGGACGGACACCTCTCAGCATTGCTTAAGGGACACCTCGAAGGTCTGCTGGTCCAGAAAGAGAAACCCCGATAGCAGTGGCCTGTCTTGACACGAGGGAGTGAAGGACAGAGGTGTTAGAAGCATGAAGCCGGGCCTGACTCTGCAGAGCCAGGAGGACCAGGGCCGGGGGAGGCCCTCAGCTGTGGTGGGAGAGCTCCCTATGCTCATCCCCCCCGGGGGCATCCAGAGGAGACGGGGGTGCCGCTGGGAGGACATTCCTTCCCTGACCCATCCTGGGCCCATCGTGATGCATCTGTGAGCCTGAGATTGCCTGAAGATGTGAGTGCATATCCACCCTTCCAGACCCAGTGTCCACAGCCGGTCAGCTCCTTGTGGCCTGTGGCCCCAGGAAGGGAAGGACCTTGCTGGTTTCCCTCCTCCCTGTACCCAAGCACCTGTGGACAGAGACAGACTGCAACGATGACCAGCGCCTGGAACCAGAAGGCACAGGGCCCTGGGGTCTAACAGAGAGGGGCCAGGAGGCCCCCCAGGAGCCGGGGGCTGGACTGAGGCCTGAGGGGTGAGAGGCCACAGTCACAAGAGAGAACACACGTCAGACAAAATCATTCCTCCCCACTCAGCTCCTGATCTGGAGACAGGGGTGGATCTGGAGGCTCTTTCTACCCTGGGAGGGCCTCTGCCGTCTGCTGAATGCCACGGAGCCCCTGCTTCTGGCCTGCAAGAATGGGGGTGCTCCCTGCCAGTTGTGCTCAGGGGGGCCGTGGGTGGACCTTCCCTGTCCCTGCATGCAGGTGCCATGCGCCTCCCACAGAAGCCCTGATCGCCCCCTGCCCAGACCCCTGTCCTTATCCTGACTCTCAGGCTGCATTGGTTTTGGGTTATAAGTGTCCCTGCTGACACCATGCGTTCATCTAGACATTCAGATAAAGCAACCTCCCTTGCCAGGATTTTGGCCTATTTGTTTTTGCGTTTGCTCTTTGGTTGAAATGAGGCACCAAACATCAGTTAGCAGGTGCCTGGGCTCTTGACATGCCCTTTCCCCCTCCACCTGGAGCAGGATTTCCAGGTAGTCATGGAAAGGAAGGAGGCTCTCTGAGGCGGAATGAGCTCCCTGTGGACGTGTGCTCCCCCCGTGTCGTATGCAGGTCTGAGAACCAACGGGACACACATGGGGAGGTGGGTCCCCCTTGGTGGGTGGGAAGTGTGGCTGCCCGGGACCCCTCGCTGGCCGCTGCCTTTGCCAGCAGGTGAGGTCCAGAGCCGGTCTGCGAGGTGCCTGTTTGGAAGGCGCAGTGTGCGTCCTCACCCCGGGTGCCACCAGCAGCTGCTGGGACCCTGTCCTGAGAGGACTTGCGTCCAGCCTGGACACAATCACAAAACAAATCAGCCTGGACGTGGCCTTTACAGACGGGCGCTGACATCGGGGGAGGAAGGCCAGCCCCCAGTCCGACGCTCCCTGCAGGGCAGCCAGGGAGTGGCCGCTGTGCCGACCCTGGGACCTGGTTCTCCTGCCCGCTCGCTCTCCCCTGGATGCAAGCGGTGCCGAGCTCCCAGCCCGGGCGAGCCTGCTGAGTCTTCTTGATGAATGCACTGGGCAGGCCACCTGACCTTCCCTTCCCAAGGTCATACAGTGCTGAGCAGCGGGCCTGGGGTGGGCACACCCCAGTGCTGCCATCCCCCTCCCGCGCAGCCCGCCTCTGGCCTCCAAGGAGTGGCCGTCTCCTAGGGCGCGAGGCTGACACAGCGCGGGATCCCCCAGGGACTCTGTTGGCACGCCTGCTCTCCGGGGACCGACCTCCCCAGCCCAGCATCAGGATGGGTGGATTTTTCTGGGGGCTGTGGACCCCCCAAATGAGGCCGAGGTCAGTGCCCTGGTCACTCGGCACCACAGCTTTCCTGGTCTTAACTCACCCTGAAAACTCCCGGAGTGCAAACCTGGTCCCTGGGGGCCTCCCCGGCCAGGACCACAGCCCACCCACTCCTTTTCCACTCTGGGGCCACTCAGGCCACCGGCAGCTGACCAGTGAGAATAGCACCTACACACACTCTGCTCTCTCAGCTCCCGGCTCTTTGCTTCCCTGCCAACCCAGACCTCCCAGGATGCCAGCTCTGGCCCAGGTCCCGACGCTCAGCTTTCTCTCACGTTTCTGTCCCTGCACCCGCCCTCTGGGTGGATGACCGCCCCTGGTCTCCATGGTCTAGCCTTTGCTATTTTCGCAGCAGTTGGCTTTCCCTGATGCCCCAGGGCAATGTTTGCTTTGCTGGCCAGTCCAGGAAGGTCCCCCGCCTGGGGCTTCGTCACTGTGACAGGGGCCTGCGGCTGGTCCTGTAAGGCTAGTCGTCCAGAAGCGAGCTCCCGGCCAAGGGCAGAAGCAGAAGGACCATCTCCTGCATCTGCCCCAGGACGATCGGGATGCAGTCCTGCCGCCGGATGTGGGTCAGTCGGTTCCCCTCTTTGAGCTAAGTTCACATGACCGTACCAGGGTTTGGGGATCATGTACTAACGGGATCTGGCGAGAACAATAGTGAGCCGTCCAGGAGGGCCCCGGTCATGCCGAGAGGGGCACTGAATGTGAGCTGTCCTCACCATCCAATGAGCCGCAGGGAGCAAGAGGGCAGGAACCACAGCTAGCAGGGAGGGGAGGGGAGCGTGGGTCCCGCAGAGGACGCGGGAGAGCAGAGGACAGGTGGCCTTCCTTTTGGGAGGAGGGCAGGACCCATCACTGCAGATGGACACGCACAGGGGAGCTCACCTGGGCGAGCACCATCCCTGGGCCCCCGCCCGGCCTCCACCTCCTCTCCAAGGAGACCGCCGTATTCTCAGCCTCCTCGTGCCCTGCGCACTCCATCCCATGCGTGTGCGGCACACACAACATGCCATCACACGCACCCCCTTAGTTTGAGCAAACGCTGGCTTGCTATGCCCATCATTCCACCCCTCCCGCTGTCAGTCAGGATTTATTGGAGACATTTTCTTTTTCAATAAATATGGCGTTCTTTTTCTTAATTAATGAAGCATTTCATCGTGGCATTGCATGACACTTCGTCCAGCCAGCCCCACTCTCTAGGGACATTGACTTCTTCCCTGTTCTTTGCTGCTATGCACGAAGCCACGTGAACGTCCCTGATCATATGCTCCCCGGCACACGTGTGGGGCGGCTGTAGGATCAATCCGCAGACGCGGGATTCAGTGATGGGAAGCGTGTGGGGAGCCCCCCGGGGGCGTGGACGTCTACCCGCTCCTCCGGGACGCAGAAGCCCACGTCACTGCATGGCGCCATGGGCGGACACACCAGTGGGTGCGTTGTTGGTCTTGGTTTTGATTTATTTTTATTTTTCAATCTGACTAGTTCAAAACAGTATCTTATTACAGTTATAATTTTTTATGGCCTTTATTAATGGATCGGGAGTCTCTTCATTTGCCTAACTGACATCTGCATATCCTCTTTCGTGATATCTGTCTCCATGTCTTTTAATTACCTTTCTATTGAGTTCTTAGTGTTTTCCTTAGTGATTTGATACCTATCATTAAATTTTATGAAAACCATCCCTTCGTAATACGTGTTTTATCTACACCTGTTATTTATATAGAAACATATCATATGTATCCATATTTTACAGTTTTACTTTTGTCTATTGGCTTTCTTTATATTATGCTTTTTGTCATGCTATTGAAAATATCAAAAAATTTACTAGAATTCATTTTTTTCTTTTATTTTTGGTTTTATTGTTGGTCTATTGGAAAAGACTTCCTTACTCTAAAATTATTTCAAAAAACTTCCCATGCTCTTTAAAATACTTGTATTAGATCAGATTACTTAGAAGCAGGGATGTGGAGGTCCCTGGGCGAGACAGTTCCTGAGGGAATGTGGGGAACTCAGGGTTGGAGTGAGGGAGGCAGGAGGTGCACAGGGAGGAACAGGGAGGAGCAGGGAGGAGCTCAGGGAGGAGCAGGGAGGAGCAGGGAGGAGCGGGGAGGAGCAGGGAAGAGTGGGGAGGAGTGTGGAGGGGTGATGGAGGAGTGGAGAGGAGCAGGGAGGAGTGGGGAGGAGCAGGGAGGGGCTAGGGAGGAGCATGGAGGGGCGATGGAGGAGTGGGGAGGAGCAAGGAGGAGTGGGGAGGAGCAGGGAGGGGCTAGGGAGGAGCGTGGAGGGGCGATGGAGGAGTGGGGAGGAGCGGGGAGGAGCAGGGAGGAGCGGGGAGGAACAGAGAGGAGCAGGGAGGAGCGGGGAGGGGTGAGGGAGGAGCGGGGAGGAGCTGGGAGGGGCGAGGGAGGAGCGGGAGGGGAGAGGAGGAGCGGGGAGGGGCGGGGAGGAGCAGGGAGGGGTGATGGGGGGCAGGCAGGCAGGAGGAGCAGGGAGACAGGAGGAGCGGGGAGGCCAGCTCCTGGGAGCCCCAAGGAATCCGGAGATCGGCAGCAGCACCTTGTGCCCCTCTCCGTCCCTGGGGCAGAGGATGTGCTGCCCTCCGCCCCAGGTCCCAGCCCCCACTACGCCACTGGCTATGGGCGGGTGGCAGCCAGGCGCCGCTGGGTCCCCAGAGGATGGGACCCCCAGAAAGCCCCGCAGGAATCCCAGTAGGAGTGCACAGCGCGCCCACGCTGTCGCCCGCACCTCCAGCTCCTGTCTCCTCCCCTGTGTGTCCCTCACCTTCCCTCAGTCAATCCACTAAGCATTTATGTTGTGCGTCTTAAGGTGCAGACCCACATTCTCATTATCGTTTAAACAGATAGCCACCCTGTCGCGTCAGCATTGTTACTGCGTTTTCCCATCTTTTTTCTGCACTGTTTTAAGATGATGCTCTTATTGTGTATTAACTTGCTGTGTGCCCTTGGGGCCATTTTTATATCGCGCATTTGATTTGACTGACAGGCCCCTTTGTATCCAGTGCCACATTGTTTTAGTGGGTGTGGCTTTATGTTAAGATATTTGGTGAGTAGTGCAAATTCCGGCTCTGTACTCTCTCTTGCTAGCTTACGAGGATAGTTCCACTTGAGATTACGCAAGCACGGACACGTGTGCACAGGCTGGAGGTATAAATATGCAAATTTGACAGAAGCCGTATATACATCAGTAAGGTTCCTTTCAGCTCATACATACATTACTTCAGGAAGCGTTGAAATCTGGATGTGTCTAGGCTGCCTCTCTAAGGCCATTATATGACTTTCTATTTGTTCCAAGATCTGGGGTGGATTCCTTAGTACTGTTTAATACTCTTCTTTACATAATATTGCACATTTCTATTTTGGTTTATTCTTATACACTTTAATAATTTTATGTTCCTAATATAAATAGAATATTTTCTTAAATTGTATCTGTCTATACTTTTGAAATATGAATTTTTGACATGTCAAAATGATACGTTTTAGCACACCCACATAGACATATGAAAGACTTTGGAAAATCATGAGCAGAATTACAGAAATGAGAGAACAGACATAAAATTATGGAAAGATAAAAATAGAAGGTGGGCTGGTGGAAATTTTAGTGTAAACTTCGACAGGGAAAAAGAAACCAGAATTCCTGGGGGCAAAAGTAAATTTAGGAGCAAGGAAGTCACCACGGGAGCCTTGGGAGCAGGGTGGATGTGAGCGGGCAACTCGGCTGATGTCCCCTCAAGTATCAGCCTCTGTGGCTTTTGTCCCCAGTGTGTGTGGTCCTCCCTGCCGGCTCGCTTGACACTGAGCATGGGACCAGCCCCCGGATACGGGGACGCAGACCATCAGCGGCAAGCTCCCTTTGGACTTCGTCTTGAAAAAGACTGAACAACTTGAAAGACACGTCCAGACTTGACTTGCTCACACTGGAAGATGAAGGATGGGAGTGGAAGGTTCAGTAAAGGAAGATTTTGAATTCATAATAGGCGGATCCATGGAAAAGCTGTGGCAGAATACTTCCATGCCCTGGACACGGTTTTGGAGACAATTAGGATTACAGGGAACCCCGAGGTGGAGCTACGGATAGCACCTGCCATTTCAGAAGTGCATGGGGAGAAATAAGAAGAACAAGGGATCATGGTCTTGGAAAGAAAGCTTCTGGAACAGCAATGCTGAGACATAACTGTTCAAGATTCAGGAAAATTTTCTAGAAAAGGGAAGGATGGAAACAAACCCAAGGCAAGCAATGCAAACAGTAGAGCTTCGAGTTCCTAGATTCGTGTCTCAGCCGGACCTGAGGATGTGACCACTTTGGTGTGGGGAGACATCCAAATATGTGTCATATGAAAACAATTTAAAAAGCAACATCCGAGGACAGAACAGAATAGTGTTCGAAGGTTTTTGTGAACCAGGAAGCCCCACCAACACGGCAGGAAACCCATCTGTGATTATGCAGCGGCTTCCCTCCCCCAACCTCGCGGAGGTCTGGACTCTGTTCCGGGACCCGCTGCTCCGGAAGCGTGGTGCGGGCAGAAAGGCCATCGCTGATGTTGTCGTGGTTTCAGGAACAGTGGCACATGAGAGGTTGACAGCCAGTTTGCACAAGAAGAATGAGGTTTTCACTGCAATGAAGTACCTTTCTGGACGACGTAATGGGGATCTTTCCTACGCTGATGTTCTGAAAACCCTATTTTTCTCCTTTTGTTTTTGTTTTCTCAAGTAGCAGAACAATTTTAAACTCAATTTTCCTTTTCATACAGAAGGCATGCCTGTCGTGGTAGCATGGCGCTATGGGGTGCGTGGCCCCGGACACCAGTCTGTCCTGTCCCTCCACCTCCTCTTCCCTCCCGAGGTCTCCCCGGGGCAGCTGGCTTCCCCTCTTAGAGCTCTCACCTTGTTTATTTGTCCCTGAGTTTCTGAGTTGCATGGTGATGCGGCTCTATCTCGGTTTTTGGTCTACGGCGGGCAAAAAGCCAGTGCAGAAAGGGCGCGGCCGACGGCGGAGCCTCTCCTGCGTGCCCTCACCCCACCACATGCCAACCTCCCTCCTCCTCCGCACCAAGACCATGGCCACACAGAGGCATTGGTGGTCGGTATCTGCTTCAACAAGATCACGAAGCTACTGCAGGGTGCCATACTCGCCTCACCTATTGGTGGTGGCTTCTATTTTCCTTGGAGTCAATCATGTCTCATTTCATTGTTCCACATATGACCACGAACCCCCGGCAGACCCCTCAGACGACGGGAAAGCCAAACGCCATGATGTCACGTCAGACGCACCAACGCATCACTAGGGTTCATTTTGGGCCCCTCCATCTGCGCCCCCTTCCCCTGCGGCTGTCACCTGAGACTTCTCTGACTTGCTCATGCACTGGTTCCCTACTTCTCCTGTGGATTACTCCCTTGTTTTCTTGGAGCTCATCCTGGGAAAATAAGGAGTTGCTTATTCATCCAACAAATATTGATTGAACACATAGTAGGAACGAGCAGTGTTCTGGGGGCCAAGCATGTATATTTGACAATGATATGTTACAAAAGTTTATAATGAAGTCAGCACCTGGCACTCACCTCCCTTCTCAGGACACAGAGCAGGAGAGAATATTTCCCGTGTGCTTCTTCCTGATCCCAGCTCCACCCCCCCGGCAAGGTGCCAACTAGTCTGATGTTGTTTCTACCATCCTCTTGATTACCTTCATCACTTCACCAAATCAGTACATGTCTCCAAGTAATGGATTGTGTAGTTTTTCTTGCCTGTGCACATCACATAAATAGCACTGTCCTTCTACAATCTTCAGTGATTTGCTTCTGTCACCTGACTGAAGGTCCGAAATCCATCCCCAGAAAAGGACATGACAGCACGTTGTCCAGGGTCCCCATTCCCTGGCCCAGAATCTTCCAGTTATGATGGATTCCTTCATCCTCCTGTTGACACTTGGGTGGCTCCTGAGTTTAACATGATTACAATTAATGCTGCTGTGAACATTTTGTTTCCTGCTGCATTCCTATAAATTTGTGTTTTCTGATTATTCACTTTTTTGTTCAGGGATATATAATTAGAGTGTTTTCACAGGGTCATTAGGGTCATTGGTTATAAATATGTTTGATTGTTTGTTTTAAAAAATAAAGCCTAATTATTTTTCACTACTGACGTGTTTGAAACAAGCAGAATTTAAGCGAGCCTATTATTTCATATGTTTGTCTACAAATGTCAAATCTTTAAAAAATGATGTCATTTTCTTAGCTTGAAATGTCTATTTAATTTAATTCTCATTTCCCTGGTTATTAATCAGGTGTAACATTGACTCACATAGTACTGCTCTTCTACAAAATGCATCGTCGTATGTCCTGCCTATTGGCGTTGTTTTCAAACTCTTGAGTGTCGAAAAGACTTTTTTGGTTTCATATTTTGAATTTCATCAGTCACAGGAATTGCAATTGCATATGTCTTGTGGGTTGAATTTGCCCTTCCTTTGTGGACTTCGATGAAAAGTTATTTTCTTTTACGGTTTGTAGTGTCATTGTTTTTAGTTTCTGGTTGAGGCGTTGCTGACATGTGATACCGTGTTGGTCCCAGGTGCGTTTTCAGTTGCTCACTTAAGAACACTCCTCCAGGCATTATTCTCTGATAGCTTTTCCTAAGTGCTTGAAGTGTGTCCTCTACATCTGAGTGTCTAAAGTGCCTGTGCACGCGGATCAAAGCAGAGACCTGGTTATTTTGTGGTTTCCTGTGGTCCCTGGTTGACCTGGTGCAGCGCACTAAGCAGAGATTCTCTACGCTCATCTGCAAAGTCTGCTCTTGTATGTCAGGTGGCCGCAGGCCCCGTGTGCTGACAATGGGCATCTGTATCTTGTGGGTGTGTAGATAGCTGGACATTAAGTTCTAGTCCCTCACTCTTTCTTCCAGGAATTTGCTTTCATTGTGGTGCATGCTACTGTTGAACGATCTTAGGCAATGAGATCTCTTTCCCCTTTCAGAAGACTTACTCTTTTAGCATGCATTTTCGAAAATCGTTTATTTTAAAATCCAATGATTACAGTACATTGGGGAGCTAACTCTTCATCAGTTTTTCCAATTTTCTTTCCTGAAATATGAGGTGCCCTTTTAAAAATGTAGATTAAAGACTCCTTTAATGTCTAAAACAATATTTTGAATCATTTCCCTAAATATTTTTGAAGACATTGTTTCAATTCTCTTTTTGGAGACACCACTTATCTGTATGTTGGGATGAGTCTTTTCTGCCTCCCACATCTATGAGTTTTCTCTCTGTTTCTGAACTCTTTGGTTTTCATTTTTTGTCCTCCTCTTGCTCCAAACTATTTTTAGCAATCCTCATTTATTTATTTAATGAATGCTTATTGAATTTTACTCTGTGTCAGGGGGGTGCTCTATCATCAGCGAAGGTAGGGCAGCATACAGCCCTGCCAATACACCTGCTTTTATGGTGATTAATCTTAACAAGGGAGGCAGACAATGAGCAACCAATGCGTTATGCAAATTCAGGTCGATTAATTCCTTTCAGACAAATGGAAGAGGTTGGATATGGAGGATGATGGGGAATCTCTAGAAGAATGGTGGGGGGGCAAAGCTTCTCTGAGATGCTAATTGGTAACAAAACCCCAGGAACTGAGAGGACCCTGGGTATCCCGAAGAACGTGCCCCAGGGGCCCAAGCGAGAACTGGCTGCACGCGGAGTCGGGCCAGGCAGCCTGTGCGGCCGGGGGTCCTGATGCGTGGGTGCTGGTGCCAAGGCCGCAGTGAGGACACAATACCAGCACCGAATATTTATTTTACGCAAGACCAAAATGCGGATATCCTATTTGAAGTGTTCAAAAATCATTAAAAAATGGAAACTAAATAGTATATTTAACTATCAAAAATGATAAAACATATTAAAAAAATCAACTGAATATAAAATTTAAAAATATAGAAGTGAAGGAGCGCCTGGATGGCTCAGTCAGTCAAGCGTCTGACTTTTGACTTCAGCTCAGGTCGTGCTCTCGGGGTCGTGAGATCGAGCCCTGTGCTGGGTATGCAGCCTGCTTGTCCCTGTTCTTCTCCCTCTGCCCTTCTTCTACAAATTATTAGGGGAAAAATGAACAAGATTAAAGTATTTGAGAGAAACACTAAACGTGATAAAATTAATCATAAAAATGAAAATGTATCTAGTTCTTTAAAATGCAATCACAGAAAACAGTATTTGTCATTGATTTCATGGTGAAGTCTTGAGTTCAACGTATACATATTTTTTGGTGCAAATATTTCCGTCTGTTGAAAACCTCTCTCTGACTCAGGATAATAGCAAAGAGAATCTTTACCTTCAAATACCCTATTCTTCATTTGATAATTTTGAGATTATTTTGACAAATTATTTTTTTTTCAAGGGCTGGTTTCTTTTTATTGATGGCATGATATTTCTAGTCTGTGTCTGTCTTGGTTTCTGTCATGTGCAGATGAAGATTCTCCACCATGTTGATTCCAATTCTGTCATGTCTATATGCCATTTCTCTGAGAAGCCTTTGAACGTCTGTAGGAGGCTTTGTGCAAACAGAAGCGTGGAGGTGCCATTTGCGACATGGAGAGCCTCACCCCGCCTAGACCTGGGGGCCGTGTATTTGTTTTCCCTTGATGCCTATGTTGGATGATTAAATCATTGATCTTGATCTCAAGATATAAATTATTCAACTGAAATGATACCTTTGTCATTGTTAAGATGGAAGCATTGGTACCCAGCACCTCCAAAATAAACGGCTGTGTTTTGATAATGAAAGTGGAGTTCTGGTCCCCCTGAGAGATTGGTAAGGAAGGGACTGCGTGGGGCCCAAGGCCCGGGGAGGGTGTAGGACTTTGCTAGGGCTTATTGGGTTACAAGCGGGAGGAAATATATATATGTACACCACGCAGGGAACAGGCTGCAGGTGGGATGCAGGAAGGGAGGTGGACCGTGAATGCAGCAAAAGACAAGGAGATGTGCTCAGAGTCAAGATGCCTGTGGGTGGCCCTCTGGGTGGAGGCCGGATGTCAACTAGATATGCAGGTAAACGGGGAGGAGAGGAATGGGTGTTTCTGAGGGTTTGCCTCAGCAGTTGGGTAAATCTTGGAGCGAGGACGGATGGAGAGGGGAGGATACGAAGAGGTACCTGCATCCGCAGAGTTTGGATTTGAGGGCGTGGAATTTATATTTACTTCTTTATTTATTAGGGGCGTGGTGGAGGGACGGAAGAAGAAGAAAGAGGGAATCTCAAGCAGACTCCAGGCTCAGCGCAGAGCCCAGTGTGGCACTCAATCTCAGGACCATGAAACCACGACCTGAGCCGAAATTGAGAGCCAGAGCCTTGACCGACTAAGCCACCCAGGCGTCCCGAGGGTGTGGAATTTATAAGGTCTGTTAGACCAACAGAGCAGATGGGGTGTGAGCTGCTGGAAGAGTAGGGACGCATCCCATAAACTCGGGCCCCTTCGCAGGACCGGATGAGAGGTCCCCGAGACAGGAAACAGAGACAGGTGGGACCCGGAGAAGGCAGCGTCGAAGACAGGGACCAGGACCAGGGATGGTGCACGGAAGGAGAACCAGTGGCCACTGTGCCCACAGGGGACGGGCCGGGTCTGCTGCCCTGCAGGCAGGAGCAGGGACATGTCAGGGAAGCCTGGATGAATTCAGCATTCAGGTTCTGGGGCGTCAAGGGGAGCCAAGCCCCACACTGACCATGGGATATGGTAACACAGATGCGGCTGTGGGGTTGAGACATGCGACAAGGGTCCAGAAGACACTCGGGAGAGAAAGCAGAGAGACATGCCTCCGTAGCTGGGGGCCGCGGCACATTCCCGCGGACCTGGGGACGAGCCAGAAGGGACCGAGGGCCCCATGGGACGGCAACGCCATGGAAGGCCACGTCGGCCACACCTCCAGTCCTATACTCCACGTGAACTTTCTCTTCTCACTCCACCTTGTTTCTTCCCCCAAGTTTTAAGAACACTCCAGTTTCCTAGGATATCTGGTATTTGGTTATCATAATCTCCACTATCTCTTTCAATGTTTCCTTTCCTTTCCTTTCTTTCTTCCTTCCTCCGTTCCTCCCTTTCTTCCTTCCTCCCTTCCTTCCTTCTTTTCTTTCTTTCTTTCTTTCTTTCTTTCTTTCTTTCTTTCTTTCTTTTTCTTTCTTTCTTTCTTCTTTCTCAAACATGTTGTCCCAAACTGTTTTTATTGGGTTCTTTGTGTGACCAAGCTTCCCAGTTCTTGCATTCCCAGGGATACTCACCACACCCTCCCGGATGAATGACGACAGTCCGTGGATAAATGTTCTATTTTCCAAATCTGAAGTGCTTCCCTTTGATGCTTTGAATAGGCTGCCCCATCACTGTCTTACATGTTCACATATGGTAGTAAAATCAACGTATAAAAGAGCAAAGGAAATTTCAAAGCTTGCGAAGACAAAGAACAGATCACCTACAAAGAACCAAGAATAAAACTGATAGATTTTTCAGTAGTAACACTGAATGCAGGAAATACATTTAGGAGATGAATTTTTAACCTTTTTGATCCATCCCCATATTGTTATTTCGGCGTCACCTGTAAGCCCTGCTGTGGCTCCTCCTCTGACCTAGCTGGGCTCCTCGACGCTCTGGCTTCAGCTCCCTTGTTCTGGGAAGGGCCAGGCCCCGCCTGCCTTAGCTCAGGAGGCTCAGAGGACAGGGTGGTGAGTGAGTGAGCCCCAGGAAAGGGCGCCCCCCCGACACGTGGCCTGTGGGTCAGGAGAGCCCAGTTGGGTGTCCCAGGGAGTAGCTTCCGCACCTCCATGGCCCCATCCCGGGCCCCTGGGCGTGAGCTTCCAGGTGCAGCAGGAGACTGGGAGTCATCATTGTCTGCCCCAAGTCTGTGTTCTAAGAGCAGGCGTAGACGCTGCCAGCTCGTTTCCAGGCCAACGGACCCCCAGCCAGGCCTGGCCACCCACTGGCCACCGCACAATGTTCTCCATCCCCGGTGTTCCCCACTGTGGCTGCAGGGAAACCCGCAGAGAGGCTAGCGGGGCTCCTGCTGGCTGATGCTGCATCCTGCGGCAGGGGGGCTGACTCAGACCTGGTCCCTCTCTCCACCTGCCACTTTGGAGCTGGGAAGAAGCCTTTGGTTTCTGGAACGCATGTGTCCAGGATATACGTAGACCCAGTAAGCACAATCGAAGCAAGTCGGGCAGAAGGTGCTGGAATGTGTGGAGCCCGAGAGCTCAGGCCCAGGGACTCGGGCCTCCTCTGCTTCTGCTCCAGCAAAGGATCCGGGGGCAAGTCTCAAAGCCCAGCCTCACTCTCCTCCTCCGTGAAGCAGGAGGTGGCTGTGCGGGGTGGCTGGGATGACGGTATCATGCCGTGCGTGTCCTAAGCACTCGATAATTGCGACTATTGCCTTGAATCATCATGTAACTTTTGCTGTTGTGTTTTATGTCCCTTTGGAGACCAGTTAGGAAAATGTGTCACTTCTCAACTATAAAATTTTACAATGTACCAACTGTACAAATATTGATTCTCTGTAATAAAGTGCCTTCACTCCCATGTAAACGAGGGAGCCGGTTAATCTCCCCCACCCCAGCGAGGCTCCCCAGAGGGGGCTGTTCCCCACCATGCACAGATTGACGGTTCCCACAGGCGCCCCTCCCAGGGAGTGGGGGGAGAACCATGTGCGCAGATCTGGTAAATCACAGAACAACCAGGTGAGGACACTAAGGCCCAGATACTTGGAACCGAGCAACGCCCAGAAGTATCTAGAAATTATGGCGGTTAAAGAAACGTCACCTGAGAGATAGGATTCATTCATTCCTTCACTGGTTTGTTCAACAAAACTGAGTGTCTTCTGTGTCCCAGGCTCTGTGCTAGACCACGGGAATAAACTGGGGAACAGTTGATGTAGCCCCTGCTTCAGAGATCTGAGTTTGGCATTCTCATCTTTATTCATGCATATACTCGCTTCGCAAATATCTGTTGTGCTCCTACTATGTGGTAGGCAGTGTTAGGAGCACAGTAGTAAATAGAAGAAGTTCCAATTGTCACAAAATGCACATGTTATTTGGGGATCCAATACACAATAAAAAAATAAAGCGAGCCACAGTCTGGCAAGGACCTGCACGTCTGGGGTGCGGATTCAGTCAACCAACTTGGCTGTGTGTTTGTGGGCCCTTCTCTGCGGATGGAGCCAAGGTTCAGGCATGACGGGACTAAGCATTCCCGGGCAGCCCGGGGGACATGGAGCACGCACCTGCAGACTTGATGCCAAGAACCAGAACTTCCCGAGCTGTCCTGAGATCCAGGTGTTGATGAAATGCACCCAAAGTTGCTCTGGGGTTCAGGAGAGGGCTCCATGCTCTGAATGACGTCTGAAGGCAAACACTGGGCTCGTTTCCACTTGTCTCAGTCAAAATAGCACAGATTTCTCATGATGCTTCCATCATGAAGTGAGGGAGTTAGTTTTTAAAGAATCTGCTGTGATTAGAGAGAAATGACATGTAGGTGCACCTGTAAGTAAAGCATTTTCGTCACGCTAGCGTGTGCCCAAAGTGCCTACGTGTGTGTGCATGTTTGTCTGTGCATGCATGCGCCCGTATGTGAGCGCATATATAACTGGTATATATATTATTAAAAATATGTACTTATTTTCAATTATTTTTACACAAGTGAACCTGCATGACTCTCATTAATCCCTGTACGTTTCAGGAAGCCAAGGTCCAGGTCTCTTCTTGGCAGCGTGAAGCATCATCCAGTTTCCAGTTATAGGAAGAGACACCTAAAAAAGCCCCTCCTTCCTCCCCCCTTCTCCTATTTCCCACCCTCCCTTCCTCACCTCTGCCTCCCTTCCTCCCTTCCCCTTCTCTCCTTCCTTCACTTCCTCCTTCTGTAAGCAAACTTCCCCAAGTGATGGAGTGAGCCAGGCACCGCACAAGGCGCTCGGGACGCTGACATGGACCCCGGAGGCTCTGCTCCGCATCTGCAGGGGGGCGCGATGGACTCCCCATCCACTGGTGTGGATTCATGAGCTCATGAGTTTATTGGCACACATGTGCATGTCGCCAAGCCGTCAGTTAGAGCCCAGAGTGTGTGGGGAGTGAGTCCCAGGCAGTGGCCTCTAAGCCTGGCTGGCAGCTTTGAGGAGCACAGAAAGCGGGGGGCCATCCCAGAAGGGATCCTAAGCAGGTGCTTGGATCACAGGAACTTCATGTCAATAGGAACAGAGACATGGTTATGACTTAGGGCAGAAGATGGTCCACCTACTCCCCTCCTCTGCCTTTCCTCCATCGTATGTTTAGACACAGACCTAAATCAGATGCTCCAGCCCACCTAGAGAAGCTTCCAGACAACATCGGAGTGGTGGAGCCGGCATTCCCTCGCTGTGAAGGACAGGACACCAGCCGTCAGGCAGCTTCCCCGGAGGGTCCCGGACCCACCAGTGAACAGGAAGGTCTGGCTTCTCCACCTGAAGAGGGAAGAGCTCACGTCCTAGTACTGAAACTGAACTCACGGGAAGACGGCGGAAGACTCCAGCCAAGCTGCGGGAGTGTGGGGACGCCTGGGAGACCCTGGAGGAAAGACGTGAATAACAAAGGACTCATAGGCTCCGTTTCCTACTTTCTCAAACGGCTGATGAAAGAGCCCTCTGGAAATGCATTTCTAATCCATATAATCAGCCTTCCCCAGCTGCCAATGAAGTTTCACACCTCACTGCCATCTCGCTAACTAGGCCGACCTTTAATTTTATGTCCCCTTTGCTGAGAATCAGGTCAAGGGGGAAACTTCCAGATGAACTCAGAGCTATTTGTGTTATTAGTATGTAATTCTCATTGGCAATTATTCTCTATCTTTGGTCATAAATTATGGACTCCTTCTTCTCTGATAGCATTTACGAAGCACCCATGCAGTTCCCAGTGGCCTGCTGGAGCCAGAGATGGGGGACAGTTAGGGTCGGGATCCCCGGTGAAGTTACAGACAGGGACGTGCCAGAGCAGGAGGCAGGCTGAGGAGATCCGGAGGGAGGCCCCATTCAGAGGCTGCAGGTTGCGTCCGCTGAAGCCATGGCACCTTGTCCTGCCCTTCGGTCCCAGGGCGGCAGGAGGGAGGAAATGCCTGGCAGCTGAGCCGGAAGGCCTGTGAACCTGTCCAACGGTCAGCCGCGACCAGCCGGAGCCGCCCGAGCCGGTGAGTGTGCCAGGCCCTGGACCAGGCCGGGGGGAGGGGACGGCCCGCTCAGCATGGCCAGCATGACAGGCCCGAGAACAGCTGCTCCGGGGCCCAAGGAAGGCCCACGATGCCAGACATGAATCACAGTGGCTGAGTGAATTCTTTCTGGCGTGAGGGCTCGACAGCATTCGTGGAAGACTGGATGTCAGCTTGGTCTTAAAAGCGTTTTATGTTTTCGAAGGAGGAAAAATATGATAGGAGCACTCCAGGTGGAGAGACCACCACTGGGAGGGGCTTCTGGGCACGAGAGCACACCAGACGTTGAAGGACAGTCTGTGGATTTGGGTCAAAGCATCCCGGAGAGATGATGGGCAGCACTGCAAAATCTCAAGGCGTTAGGGCTGTGTGGGGCCGTGGGGGTCATCTCGTGGGTAAAAGGACCAGGCCCAGGCTTTGGAGGAAGGCAGGGCTCTGCAGCAACGGGCAGGGTCGACAGAAGAAGAAAGCTCCAGGCCAAGATGTGTCACCTGGGGTAAGTGACAGCGCTGGGACAGAGCCTCAGGTGACAGTGGTAGTGGATGCCATGGCGGGGGTTACCAGGAGGAGCCAAGTGCTTTATGTACCGGAACCACAGAACCGGGCTGGCTGGGCTGGCGGGGACGCCGTGAAGGAGCCAGGGGCCATGTGGGAAAGGTCAGGCGGGAGAGGCGGTCAGCACTGTCGGGGCCAAGGCCACGGGCTGCGGAGCCAGCCTCCTGCTCCGCATTTTTCTCCACCACTTGACACAATTGGGCAAATTACTTGTGCAGCCTTTCCTGGATTTTGAAAATAGCACTTATTGTTTCTTAAATACCAAATCACGTGCATCCATTGTGAGTGTATTAGGAAATATGGAAATGGACCAAAAGCACTGTGACAGGAAAAATACTAATCATAACTAGATATCTCCCCCAAAAGGTGCATCGTGTTACATAAAGGGGTCTCTCTCTGCTGAGACCAGGCCAGGTTGGGGTGGGGATGGCTGGGGGCAGGGCTGTGCGGTGCTGGGCTCAGCAGGAGGAGGAAAAGAATGTTTGAGGGGGGTCACGTAGGAAGGAGGAGGTGAAGAGCTGAACGGGGACAAGAGAGTATGAACCAGCAGGAAGAGTAGTGCTGCGTGCCCCGTTCTGAGCCCTCTGTAGCCCCCAGTTTCCCTCCATGACTAGCAGGTTCTTGACGCACTGGGTGATTGTGGGCTTATAGAAGCACTGTTAGAAGGGCCCATGCAGGTCACACTCTGGGATTCATGAGGGAATGAGCCCTGCGGTGGCCGGACGATATGGGAAGCCTTGAGTTTCTCGGTGCTCATGGACTCAGGCTTTGATGGGTCGTAGCTGGGAGGATATAGCTAATACACGGATTACAACAGAAAGCAAAAATTCAACCATAACTAATTGGTTTATTTATAGTTAAATTATCCATATATAATTTGGTGTATTGTATTTACTCAAAATGTTATTAAACACAACTTATACCATGCACTACTCCGGACAGAGAAAACGCAACAGCGAAAAGTGAAAAGCATGTCACCACGCACCCATAGAACTTAGATGCTGGAAGAAATGTAAACAAATGTGCAATAAATATGTAAAACCCTGCAACAGCAAAGCCAATAATAACACAAGACACATGTAATGGGCTTGGGATGACTCTCCTGTCCTACCCAGCTTCCTTCTCAGGTGGAAACATACTGAATTTCTCAGCTTCCACAAACAGGGAGAAATGGACAAGCCAGGTGGGAAATTGTGCCATAACCCCATCCAGGAGTGGGGCGGAGGGAGGATCCTCTGGGTCTGATGTCCCTGGTTTGAGCAGCTGGAACATACGCCCACTAACCAGCATATCCCCAGAACTGTGGCTATTGTCAGAAGACCGAGGGACCCGTATGATGATGATGGTTGATTTTATGCGTCAACTTGACTGAAGCATGGAGTGCCCAGATATTTGTTCAAACATCATCCTGGATGTTTCCGTGAGGTGTTTTGGTTGAGATTAGCATTGCAATCATGGTGGGTGGGCCTCATACAATCAGTTGAAGATCTGAATAGAAGGAAAAGGCTGACCCTCTCCCAAGGAAGACGGAATTCTTCCTGCCTGCCTGCCTTTGAACTTGGACATTGACTTTTTTTCCTAACTTAAGATGGAGACTACACCATCAGCTCTCCTGGTTCTCAGGAATTTGGACTCAGAGTGGAAACACACCATCAGCTGTCCTGGTTCTTCACCTTACCAACGGACTCTGCAGGTCTTGTGGCTCTCCCACCTTCAAAATCATGTGATCCAATTCCTTAATAAATTTCTTCATAATATACACATCCTCCTAATGGTTCTGTTTCCCTGGAGAACCCTGATTAACACGTCACAGGGTCCAAAATCATCCCCACTGATATTTCAACCACAATGGACAGACACCATCAGTTGGCACCAAGTGGATGGAGTCTGGTTGGGATACAGATTATATGGTCAGACTCCCAAACATCATGATGGCGGCCCGTATAGATGCACCAGCAATTGATCAACTTCACAGGACTGTGATCCTGCAATTCACACAACTGGAGTTTCTGGATTTCACACCTGTTTCATTTGTACTGTACCTGGTATGTCAGAGAGGGTAGGCGCTACAACGACAAACAAAGTGAGATGATCTTGGACCGCCTCAATGATAAAGTGACATTTCCTTTCAAGTTTCCCATCATCCATACATGCAAACTTTATTTGCATAGTTTATAGCATGCTAGAGATCTAATTTCATTTTTATAATGTAATTTAGTTATAATTCTCATATCATAAAAATCACTCTTCTTTTTTTTCCTATTTTTTAAATTTTTTATTGTTATGTTAATCACCATACATTACATCATTAGTTTTTGATGTAGTGTTCCATGATTCATTGTTTGTGCATAACAGTGCTCCATGCAGAACGTGCCCTCTTTAATACCCATCACCAGGCTAACCCATCCTCCCACCCCCCTCCCCTCTAGAACACTCAGTTTGTTTTTCAGAGTCCATAGTCTCTCATGGTTCATCTCCCCCTCTGATTTCCCCCCCCCTTCATTCTTCCCCTCCTGCTATCTTCTTCTT
>NW_022589722.1:32683550-32707377 GCF_004348235.1 Phoca vitulina | reverse complement strand
TATATATATATATATATATATATATATATATATATATATATACCACATCTTCTTTATCCATTCATCTGTCGATGGACATCTTGGCTCTTTCCACAGTTTGGCTATTGTGGACATTGCTGCTATAAACATCAGGGTGCACGTACCCCTTCAGATCTCTACATTTGTATCTTTGGGGTAAATACCCAGTAGTGCAATTGCTGGGTCGTAGGGTAGCTCTATTTTCAACTTTTTGAGGAATCTCCATACTGTTTTCCAGAGTGGTTGCACCAGCTTGCATTCCCACCAACAGTGTAGGAGGGTTCCCCTTTCTCCGCATCCCCGCCAACATCTGTCATTTCCTGACTTTTTAATTTTAGCCATTCTGACTGGTGTGAGGTCGTAACTCACTGAAGTTTTGATTTGGATTTCCCTGATGTCAAGTGATGTTGAGCACTTTTTCATGTGTCTGTTGGCCATTTGGATGTCTTCTTTGGAAAAATATCTGTTCATAAAAATCACTCTTCTGATGTGTACAGTTCAGTGGGTTTTAGTAGATTCACAGGGCTGTGTATGCAGTTAGAGAACATTCTCATCACCCTGAAAATAAATGCTGAACGCTTTGGTAGTTGTCCGCCTCCTCTCAGCTCCTGGAAACCACTAATCCATTTTCTGTCCCTATGGATTTGCCATATTCTGGCCTTCTCATGTGGTTAGTCATACAACATGATCTTTGGTTATTGGTTTCCTTCAGTTAGTGTAGCGTGTTCAAGGTTCGCCAATGTGGAAGCATGTCAGTATTCCGTTCCTTTCTTATGGCTGAAAAATAGGGCATTAGCTATATATTCCTCATCGTATTTATCCAGAATCCAGTTGATGGATATTTGGTTGTTTCCACTCTCCAGCTGTTAGGAATCATGCGGCTGTGAACATTCATACACACGTTTTGAGTGGACATGTTTTCATTTCGGGGGGGCATTTACCAAGGAGTAGAATTGCCGAGTTGTATGATAACTGTATGCTTAATATTTTGGACACTAGCCAAACTCTTTTCCTGAGGTGACGTTACCATTTTGAAATCCCACCAGCAATGTACAGGATTCCCATTTCTCCACATGCTCACCAGAACTTGCTGTTGTTCACCTGTTTGCATTTTGACCAACCTAGTGGATGTGAAGTAGCTTGGATTTGCATTTCTCTCACGACTAATAATGTGGAGCATCTTTTCCTGTGCTTATCCACCGTTTGTGTATCTTCTGGGCAGAAGTATCTATTCAAATCCCTTGCCCACTTTTAAGTAGATCTATTTGTTTTTTTATTGTTCAGTTGTAAGAACTGTTTGCATGTTCTGAATGCAAGTATCTTATCAGATATATGATTTGCAAACATTTCCCCCCATTCCTTAGGTTGATGGTGTTCTTTTGAACCACAAGTTTTGGGTTTTGATGAAGCCCCATCTGGTACGATATCTAAGACACAATTTCTTACACCAGGATCACAAAGGTTTACCCTTGTTTTCTTCTAAGTGTTATAGTTTTAGCTCAGTAAGAGCTTACCATCTTGTCATAACCCAGGGTCTGTACAGAGTTAATTTCGATACACCATGTGAAGTTAGGACCCCAACATCATTCTTTTGCATGTGGATGCTACTTATTATTACACTATTTATCGAAAGGACCATTCTCTCTCTAGTGAATGGTCTTGACATCTTTGTCAAAATCAGTTGACCATAATTGCAAAAGTTTGTGTCTGGATTCTTGAGCCTGTTGCATTGACCTATATTTCTATTTTCATGCTAATACCACACTACATTGATTACTATGGCTTTGTGGTAAATTTTGAATTTGAGAAATGTGTGCACCAATTTTGCTCTTCTTTTCCAAGATTGTTTTGGGTATTCCAGCTTCCTTGCATATCCATATGAATTTTAGGATCGGCTTGTAAGTTTCTGCAAAAACAACAAAAAAAAGACATTTGGGATTTTGATAGAGTATATGTTAAATATCTAGATCAATTTGGCAAATGTTTCCATCTTAACTGTGATCCTTCTGATCCATGAATATGAACCATTTTTCCCACTTATTTGGGGCTTTCTTAATTTCTTCTAACAATGTTTTGTGACTTTCTGTGCATGAAATTTGAACTTTCTTTGTTAAATACATTATAAGTATTTTATTCTTTCTTATGCTACTGCAATTGGATGTGTTTTTTTTAAAATTTGGTTTTGGAGTGTTTGTTACAAGTGTATAGAAACACTATTTATTTTTATATGTTGATCAGGTACCCTGCAATTTTGTTGAACTTGTTCATTTGTTTTTGTTTGTCTGTTTATTATTTTTTTAGTGATCTCTATACCCAACATGGGGCTCAAACTCAACACCCCAAGATCAAGAGTCACATGCTCTAGCGACTGAGCCAGCCAGGTGCCTCTGTTCATTGGTTTTAATAGTTGTGTGTGTGTTTGTGTATATGAGTTTCTTAGGATTTTCTATAGGCATAATCATGTTACCTGCGAATAGAGATAATTTTACTTCTTCCATTCCAATTTGTGTGCTTTTTGTTGTTTTTTTTCCTGTCTAACTGAGCTGACCAGGCCCTCTAGTGAAATGTTGAAGAGAAGTGGTAAGAGCAGACATCCGCGTCTTGCTCCTGATCTTGAGGGGAAAGCAGCATTCTGCTCTTAAAATATGATGTTAGCTGTGAGATTTTTGTATATGTCTTTTATCAAGATGAGGAAGTTTCTTTTTATTCCTAGTTTCTCAAGTGTATTTTATCATGGAAGTGTGTTGGAATTTGTCAAATGCTGTTTCTTCATGTACTGAAATGTCATGTTGTTTTGTCCTTTATTCTATTGGTATGATGTATTACATTGATTGATTTGGCAATGTTTAACTAACATCGAAATCCCAAATGGTCATGTCATGTAATCCTTTTTATATGTCATTGGATTAGGTTTGTGAGGATTTTATTGAGGGTGTTTGCTCCTATATTCATAAGGAATATTGATCTGTAGCTTTCTTTTCTTACAATGTCTGCATCTGTTTTATTTATGATAGCTGGTTTAAAGTCTCTGCCTATGAAACCCAATGTCTGGGCTCCCTAGGGAGAGTTTCTGTCAACTGCTACATGCCTCCTACCCGCCCTGCCCCGTGGATCGGCCATATGTTTCTGTTTCTTTATATGTCTCGTTTTTTTTTTTTTTTTTGGTGAAACTACATTTTAAATAATATAATGTAACAACTCTGGAAATCAGATTGCTCCTCACCTGCCATGCTTGTCATTGTTTCTGCTGCTTATTTAGTGGTTTTCCTGAACTCTTTCTGTAGAGTTTGTGTTCCTTGTTGTGTGGGGTCACTGATTCGTTCAGTTTTCACCTAATAACTGCAGACAATTGACAGTCCTGCCTCAGCCTTTGCCTTCTGCTTGCACAGAGCCTCAAGGTCAGTCAAGGTGTGAGATGGGCCCTCTTCGGGTCTTTTCTGGGCATGTGCCCAGCCCTGCATGTGTGAGTGGTCTTCTGGGTCCCTGGGAATATTTCAAAGTTTTCCAAACCACTACTTTGGACATCTCATTCCCCCAGTTTTCCTTTTAAGATTTTTAGCCAGTTTCTGTTTTTTCCAACTGGTATCATTGCCTCAGGCAGCTCAGTGTTGAGCAATTGCTGCTGATTGTTTTTGACAAACACCCTGGGTATATAGTTTGTTTGCACAGAATGAGTTCTGAGTCAGGTCAAATAAAGACAAGCCCTTTGAGTTGGTAGTTTCCAGTTAACTGTCAGACAGTTCAAATAGTGATAGTCCTATAGCTTTGGAGCCCTGTGGGAAACTCCAAATTCATCTTGTCCCTGAATGGCTGTCAGGCTAGTTTTCACATCCACCATGGATCTGCGGCTACTGACTTCTACCACGAGTGATGATTGATTCTATGTATCAACTTGACTCGGCCGTGGGGATTCCTAAGCATTTGGCCAAACATTGTTCCAGTGTATCTGCAAGGGTGTTTCTGGGTGAGATGAACATTTGAATTGGTAGACTGAGTTAAGCATACTTCCCTCTGCAATGTGGGTCAGCCCCATCCAGTCAGTTGAAGACCTGAATAGAACAAAAAGACTAAGAGGAACTCCCTCTTAACAGCTTGAGCTGGACAGGAGTCTTTTCCTGCTTTCCGACTAGAACTGAAACATTAGCTATTCCTGGGTCATAAGCACACCGACCTGCAGACTAGAACATACACTATTAGCTCTCCTTGTTCTCAGGCCTTTGGACTTGGGCTGGAGCACCACCACCAGCCCTCCTGGGCTTCCAGCTTGTAGACAGCAGATCCTGGGACTTCTCAGGCTTCATAATTATGAGAGCCAATTTCTTATAGTAAATATATTTCTGTATATTTTATATATAGTAGGATCTGTATGTGCTTGTCCCATTGGTACTCTTGGTTGCTGTTTTTCTGGAGAACTCTGACTAATGCAGCATAATTGTCATGCTGTCGGTTTTAAAGCTACCACGGAGGTGGAGAGGGGGAGGCAGAGTGAGTACAAGTCAAAAGGCCTCGAGTTTCACCTGTTACAACTGAGACTCAGCCATTTTTCCTGAGCAGATGCTTCATGGGTTGTTGCAAGGCTTTGTTTAATGTACAGTCTGCAAAGGTTGATTTTGACTAATTTCTCCTGTGTTCTTACTGCTTTTATGAAGGAGTGGATTTTCAGAGGTCGGTCCCTCCTCACCCCAGAAGCGCCTCTCTGCTGTCTTTCCTGTTATTCTCCTAGTTCTCCCCAGAGGGAGTGAATGGTGCCTTGGGTGGATTAACGCAGAACCCAAATGCGGGATCTAAAAGAGCAGAACGGACTTGGGAGCAGCCTGACTTGGAAAGGACTTGGATCATCTGGCAAGGAGGTGATTAGCCCCAGTCTGGGGTAGTGTGTGGGGAAAGCAGAAAGACCAGTCGATGAATGGCTTCATATCCTGGGCAGGAGAACAAGGCCCCTGACGCCTGCAGGTTTGAATGCTGCCTTGGGAACGACGGCCTACCGCTGGGACGGGAGGTTGTGGAGTCACGGTGGACTGAATGCGCCTGGACCGGCATGGGCCGTTCAAGGGGGACGAGCTTATGCAGCTGGGTACGTAGGCCCCGAGCGTCGTGAGTGCAGGTCACTGGTCAGATCTGGGAGCCGTGCGTAGAGGTGACTCTCCAAGGCGGGTCTGGCAAGGCAGAGGGTCCCAGGCCTGGACGGGGTTCTATGTTACCAGCAATCAACGAGACCCCAAGAAGCCACTTGACAAGCGAAGACACTGTGAAGAGGGAGGCATGACAGAACATGAGACACTCAGAGGACACAGGCCTCGAATGTCAGAATCTCCGATGATGTGATTGGAAAGCAGGATGTGTGACGAATGTCAGAATCTCCAATGATGTGATTGGAAAGCAGGATGCGTGAGGGTCTGCTGTGGATCTCCCGAAGTAGGTCAGATTCCAAACGGACAAATGGTGTTTGCCATTTCAGCAGACACTGCAGGTGTGACTCTGAGTTCGAGGTCCTTACGGTTATTCCTGGACTCGGGTGAGATCCAGCTATTCTTCCCATAGGCTTCCCCGGGAGCCTCCCTGTGCTCTGGACACTGGTGATGGAGCCCCGAGGAAGGCTGAGATGTGCCCCATTCTCGCGGGCTGTGGGGACAGACAGAAAACCAGGGCAGCGGGTGAGTAGCATGGCAACAAGCATTGTGGGGGGAAGAGGCAGGTGCCGGGTGTCGCTTTGTGCAGTGACCGGTGAGCGGAGGCCTGGGGCGGTGCTGGGGAGCCAGGCAGCTGGAGCAGAAAGCCCCAGAGCAAGGGGCTATGCAGGGGTGAGTGCACGCTCTGCAGCCACGGGGTCCAGTGTGGGCAGAGGCATGCGGGCGGGGGGGAGGGGCGTGCATCGGGGGCGGAGCGCGGGTGGGCATGTGAAGCAGGGCCTCCTGGGTGGAACGACTCTGGCTTTTACTCAGAGTGGCCTTTGGAGCTGAGCAGGGACATGATATATTCTGCATTTCATGCTGCGGTGTGAATAGATGGTGGGGCAGAGAGCAAGAAAACACGTTAATTTTCTCTAAATTGAGGGTCTGGTGTTGCGATGTATTGGCTGTCAGCATCAGTCTGGTTAGTGGTGAGCAGAGCTGAGCGGGAGCCCTGGGAGCTGCCGGCGGGAGGTGGTGGGGGGCCAACGGGGGGCGGCGGGGGGCGCTGGTCCTGCGCTCTCCATGATCTGACCTGTGTGACCCGTACAGAAACTGGAGATCCACGTCCAGGGAAGGAAGCCGAGTTTCAGGACTTGAAGCAGATTTCTGGGTCCCCCTGGCAACAGAATGGCAGCACCCGAATTCTTCGCTGTGCAGACACACACCTCTTTCCACCGTTCGATGTAATTAGCGAGAGGTCAGAATTCATCCTCGTACAAGTTCATGCACGCAGCTGTCATTTTCTGCACACCCCCTGCAGGCGCCTCGCCATGGAAGGGGCCCTGGGGTGGGGTTGGGGGAGACGCTCGGGGCCCTCCCCTGCAGGACAGAAGTCAACTCCGACGGGCAGAGCTCGCACGGCAGGCTGGTGGCTGACCTCGAGTCTAGAGCATGGGCGGGTGTGACATTAAACAAGCTAACTCAGGACAAGCTCAGCGGTTCCCGTGGTGGTCGCTACAATCGCCTCAAGGAAGGGTCCACTAAGCACCTCGCCAGCAGGAGGGTGGGGAGGCCGTGTCGCGTGGGGACAGGCCTGGCTCTGCCCTGAGCTCCAGCCACATGGACGTGAGCAGCGGTGGCTGGTACGGGTCCCCTGGTACAGAGAGGCACTTGAGAAATGCGTGCTCATGTCCTTGAACAACACAGAGGGCACGTGGGAGGGGAAAGAGGACACCTTAATGGGACCGCAGCTGGTGCATGCCTCTGTCACTTGGAGGAGGCGCAGGTCCTCCCCCAGGCACACTGGTCAGCAAGGTGGCCGGCCAAGGTCACATTCCAGTGATGACCCTACTTCTGGGGGCTCAGACTCCAGTGAGAGCCCCTGGTCCCATCTGTCCTTGTCTGAGCGGTGGGAGGCCCGGCTGCCCTGCCTCCTCCCCATCTCTGGCCATCTCCATCCTGTCCCCAGGGCCTCGGGTCAGGTCGGCTGAGTGTCTGTCCCTCCATCTACTGTCTGATCCTGACCGAACCTCTGGGACCGTCCGACTGACCGGTCCTGAATGGGGATGGCAGGAATAAGCCAGTCACCACAGCCTCCCAGATGGCAGAGCTCCTTCCGGCCGGCGGAGGACGTGGGAGCTGCCCACAGCACCTGACCGCTCTCGAGCAGGCATAGCCCGGGGCGTGGGAAGCAGGGAGAAGAGGAAGCTGGCTCCCAGGCCACCCATGGCAGCTAAAAAGCTGACCTCAACACCTCAGGGGGTGAGCAGGTCTCTTTGGGGAGGGGCCGTATGATTGACCGCAGCCCTTCCTCGGGGCCCAGCACCCTGCCCCCCAGGGCCCTACATTCGTGCTCCATCCCTCCACCTACTTGGCAGCGAGAGGCGGGGGCTCGGCCACATGACCGACAGTACACCTGTTTCTCAGGACACTCGTGACCAGGGAGCAACTGGCTCCGGCCCCTCCCCAACATCCAGCCTCGCGGGGAGACCAGTGGTCCGGGCGAGGGTGGCGGATGTCACCTCAGCTTCCAGGCCACACTGAGCCCTCACGGAGGACGAGGGAGCTACCAGGACCCAGCACGGCGGCCCCTGCCTGTCTGAGGGACCTGACCATGATGCCCACCACCTCTAAGTGCCACCGAGTCTGAACAGAGCCAGGACAGCGTGCTTCTGTCCCTGGTGGCCCTGTGCGTGTGCCACCCGCCCTGGGCATGCGGTTGGGTGGCCCAGCAGCTGGAGGCCCTGCGCTCAGTGTCTGGGGTCCAAACCCCTTCTTCGTCCGCTTCGAGGGGTGCTGTTCTTGGGCAAGGAGATCATGTGAGCCTGTGAACACACGTGGCCCCACTGAGAGCTGCCTCGTCACAGGTGAGGGGGGCCGGTCCCCCGTCTACCCCGGAGCTCCTGGCGCGGGCGGGCCCACAGCAGTCCGAGCAAGAAGGAGGGACAGGAAAGGAACTGGAGTGGGGAGCGTCACTGATCCAGATGCCCATGTTCTTGTCCATGTGGGGCGACGGTGGACGCAGGGACCTCACTGTTCAGACAGAACTTGCCTCCGCTCTTCTGTGTCACCCGCACGACCTTTCCTGTGAGTCTCCCGTTACTTCCCAGAGCACAAATTGGGTCACGTGGCTTCCCTGTTCAAACCCCGATGGCCTCGTGCATTGGAGCAAAGCCCAGCTCTTTACCCTGCGGCCCCCCACTCCCAGTCCACCCTGCCACCTCTCCATCATCCAGCATGGCTTCCACTGCACCCGCCGACTGCCCCAGCCCCGGGCAGGACCTCCAGCACGCCAGCCTGCCTCTCCCCCTCCCTTCCTCCAGGCAGCCCTCCCCTCCTGCACCGCTGGCTCCCCTTTCCCATGTCTCTCTAGCCACCTGACCCCCACCGCACTCAGGCCCTTGGCCCCATGGTTCTCTCCTCCTTTGACTTTATGCCACTTTTTCACGATATGGCCTTATTGTCTGTGTCCTTGTCTGTCTGTCTCTCCCCCAGTTAGATGGGATTTCCTCGGGCTGCCTGCATGTCTTACCCTGCCCCACGTGGCCCTGCTCCAGGTCCCTGTTCTCTGCAAAAGGGGATGGACTTAGTCTGTGGGTGTTTGCTCTGCCTGTTCTGGGCCCACTGTCCCCAGGAGCGGCGGCGAGCCTTTCTCGGGCCGCCAGGCAAGCGTGCGGTTTTGGCTCTCAGACGGCAGGGCGTCTGCCTCCATGGCCCACCTCCCCTGCCCCCCTGTGAGACAGCGCAGAGAAGACACGGCCACACCTGTCCAACAGGACTTCACTGAAGGATGCTAAAATTTGAATTTCGTATCACTGTCAATTTTTTTGCAACCATTTAAAAACATTAAAAAAAAAATTCTTAACTCACAGAGCATACAGAAACAGGCACAGGCCACATTTGGCCACGCGAGCCACAGTCCGTGGTCCGTGCTCTACGAGGTCCACATGAGCATGACCGCTTTGGTCAGGCGCTCCTCTGGTACCTGCTGGGTGACTTGTCCCTGCGTCCCTGGGCCTGGGGGACGAGCCAGGGACCAGCCGGGAGCCCCACCCACTTGCCGTCTGTGTTGCGCCTCGCGCATCCCACCTCCAGCGAGGGGATCCTGGAAGGCCGGTCGCCCCTGGACATGTTGGACACATCAGGGGTGACCCCTCGGAAGGCAGCGCGCAGGCTGCCACCTGGAGGCTCTATGCGGACACGGTGATGGGGGCGACCACAGGCCGGCTGAGGGGGCGACCAGGACGAGCACCGAGGACACGGCCCGCAGAGACGGTGCGGGCAGCCGGGCCAGGCGGGCCACAGGGGAGACCCGGCAACGTTCCCACTCTGTCGCCCCGGGCCGGTCGCAAGGCCTCTGCTGCCAGAAGGCGGTGCCCGCGTGTATTGATTAATGGATCATTGTCAAGTCGGAGAGAGGCCTCCGGTGGCAGGCCCCGTCCTCGCCCAGCCCCGTCCGGCGTTTCTATCAATGGCTTTGATGAAGGCATAACAGGCCTGCTTGTCAAATTTGCAGATCAAAGCTCGGAGGGATGGCTAATGTGCTGGAAGAAATACTCTGGGTACAAAGCCTCTTGACAAGCGGGAACAATGGACTTAGGTGAACAAGATGGAATTTAGCAAGGTTAAGTGGGAAGTCCCGCTCGCTGCTTAAGAAAACCAACCACAATCACGAGTGTGCGGGCAGACGCCAGAAGCAAGGCCTGGCTGACGGGCGGTTCCGCCGTGCCGACCGGGGGCCTGTGGCCCTGCTGCCCGCAGGCCGCCCCACACCGGGACCCCAGCCCCTCCGCAGGGCGGCGCCCAGGCAAGGGTCCGCACAGGCCCGCCCTGTCCGGGCCTCACACCTCCTTCCAGGGGCCACCGGGGGAGGCGTGCGGGGCAGAGGGAGCACGACTGTGTGCGCCACGGGAGGGCAGCCCGCAAGTCAGTGGATGAGGTCAGCCCGTGGAGGAAAGGCTCTCCGGAGCCCCAGCGCCCTGCCAGGGAGCGGCACCGCTGCTTGGCGGAGGTCACGGGGCGGCAGATTCTTGGCTGGATCTAAGGACAGACGTTCTGACAAGAGCTGTTAGCCATGACGCAAGCCGCCTCCCCGGGCAGCCGGCCGAGCTGTCCCAACCCCTCCTTCTGTCAGGAGCCCCGGAGGGCTTCCTCTTGGCAGATGGACCCGCAGGGAGCGCTCATCAAGCCTCCATTTCACAGATGGGACGGCAGAGGCAGGACGGGCTGGGAGGGCCTGGGTGCTCTGAGAACTTTGGGATTAGCTTCCGGAATTCTTCCCTTGGGGCCAAAATGAGGTTTATTTAGGACACGTCAAAGGGGAACGAGTGTGTGTCTTGGGGTTTGAGGTGTGAAAGATGGATTGAGCCCATCCCTCCTCACTCTGAGCCAGGATCCAAATGAGAGACAGAAATGTCATCAGGATGTCAGTCCCAGCATCCTTCCCCGCATCCTTCCCCGTGGAGGTCACGGGCGGGCTATTACTTCCCCTCAAGTGAGGCGGACATCTGGAAAACGGGCGTCCTTTCCAGGGGTGTGCTCCGCTGAGCTTGGCGTGGGGGGGTCACCTGTGGTCCCCGGGGGCCAGTGGGGAGAGCAGAAGGCCCCGGGCCCTGGGCATCCCCGCCATGCGCTGGCCAAGTGTGACTTTCTGAGAAGTGGGGTGAGCAGGGAGAAGGGTGAGGGCTCTTGCCTGTGTCTCTGGAAGGTGAAAGTTCCAGCTTTATCCCCAGGGGTGGACCAAGCTCTCCCCATGGATCCCACACAGGCATGTCCTCATGGGCTCCCACAGTGTGCATGTGCATGTGTGTGCAGAATTAGGGGGTCCAGGATGCCCCAGGATCGGAGGAGGAGGGGGGAGGAAGGAAGAAGAGGAGGGGGAGGGAGAAGAGTCGGCGTTACCGGACTCCCAGTAAAGGCAGATCAGACCCAACCTAAGAAGGACTTAGTATCTTCCAGCCCACGTCCAGGTCACCTGAGGGAGGGAGGTGACAGGGGAGGGATGGTGACTCAAGGGGGACATGGGCTGCTGGAGGGAAGAGAGGGCAGAGCTAGGGCTGGGCCCCGAATCCAGAGGAAGAGGACGGCAGGGCTCTGCAGAAGAGCCCCTGTGCCCCTGGACTGGCCCTGGGCCCTGGAGAAGGTCTGGGCGTCAGGTGGCAGGGCTGCAGGCTGGGGGCCGTCCAGGGGCTGGGCGGGCTGTGGCCCATGTCCCGACCCCGTGGCTGGGGCTGGGGGACCCCCTCGGTGCCACAGGAGCCCGGCACGTGGCCGCAGCTGTAGAGGCCTCCGTCCCAGCGAGGACGCTCAGGCTGCCACAGTTGGAGTCAGAACCCGGGAAGAGAGAACCATGCATTTTCATTCCCTTGGGTTTTATTTACAAGGGAAGGAAAATTTCAGTTTGGATTGTCATTGTTCTCTGGGAACATAGTCGCTGGAGGGAATCTCACTGCTCCGTGGAGGGAATTATTCACCTCGGTGTCATGAGAGCTCGTGGAAATGTCCCTGAAGACTGGCCCCCGGGGACCGGCAGGGCCAGGGTCCTGGAGGCGGGTGGCCTGCCGCCGGGGAAGTGGGGGTCTTGGAAGCTTCCCCAGGACTTCAGAGCTTGGTGCCCAAATCCCAGCTGAGATGGGCACAGGGCTTCGGGCGTCCCTGGCCAAAGTGCCAGCTAGCTCCCGAGACAGGAGCTCACGCAGCAAGCACAGGAGAAACAACACGCTGTGTTCACCTTAGCATGGGAGAGGCTTCTCGTTTGTTTGTTTCTTTTAATTTTTAAAGTAGTAACAGTTGATTCAAAAAACATCCAGAATGGAAAACATCAGTTCTGAAACACAGAACTTCACACCCCGCCCCAAACACATTCCTGCAAATAATCATTGTTAACGCGGAGATGTGGATTTCTTTTTTCTAGTCACATATTAACACACACACACCTTTTTTTTTTTTTTTTTTTTAAGTGAAGTTGCATCAAAACAAAGCTGCGCGCGAGCGAGCCAGCAGACCCACTTGCTTGTGGCCACGATCCTTCTTTTCTCAATTGCTGGTATTAAAACTGGCGTTGCCGGGAGCATGCGGACGCGCTCCTCTCCGAGCGCCGCGTTTCCGTAGGATGGACCTTTCACCGGGCAGCGTCTCCCATCACTTAGAGATTCGTGTATGCCATAACAATATACGAGTGCCCAATTGCCCACCTTTCTTTTGACGCGATCGGTGTTTTAGTTGTTCTGAGCTTACAATTTGGAAAAATCGTATTTTATTTTGATTTGCATGGATTTGTTGATTTTGAGGTTGAATTAGAGAGTTATTTTTTTCTCCATATTACTTAAAAGACAGGAAGCGATGCGCTGCAGGCCCTCTCGCGAGCTGGGGTGTTGCCTGTGGTCCCCGTAGGGCTGCGCCACGTCACGGCCGATCCGCCACCCGGCCAACTCCGCTGGGCAGCCTGCGCTCGCGGGCACTTTGTGTCCTGTTGACTTTAAAGGAACTACCCTCCCCCCCAACTCCACATAGCATCAAGGAGCAGGTGCCAAGAGCCTCTGGGAGTCTGGGAGTCTGCCCTTTCCAGGCAGAGACTGTCGAGACTTGAACTCAGGGCCGTGGGGAGCAGACTGTCCTTCTTCAGCTGGCTCCAGCTCTGTAGGATTCCACTCAGATGCAACCTCTTCTGGAACGTTTCCTGACCTTCTGGAGCACGCTGACCGTGCCCTGCTCTCGACTTCACCCCCTCCGTGAAGGTCGCCCTGCACCTTCAGTTGCCCCCAGACACTCCCGGGACAGTGCTGGGCTCAGGTCACTGTCTGTGGGATGAATATGACAGGCCTCTATGGCCTTATTTTGAAATAATCCCAGGGCCAGCAAGGGCTGCAGGGGTGGTGGGAGACCGATGGGGATCCATTAGGAAGACTTCAGAGGCCCTGGTTCTAGGGTCTGGGCCATGCCTGGCCCGTGGGCACGGTGGCCACCCGACGTGAAGCCTGGTGCAGGAGAGGCTTCAGCTACAGAGAGTCTGGGGCAGGGGGTCTGGGTGGAGGGACACGCCCCTCTGCAGCTCTGGATGGGGGGCTGGCTCCTCTAGGCTGGTCACAGGCAGGTGAGCTGGGGTCCGGGCCCTCTGGCCCTTGTCTCCCGCCGAGCGCTCTGCTGTCCACATGCTGCAGGGGTGAAGGGCTGCCGGCGCCTCTCATCCTGCCCATCCTCCTTCCCACCGTGGGAGGACACAGCTGGAGCTCCCCACCCCTCTTTCTAGCACAGATAAAAGCGAGCACACATAACGAGTGCAAGCTGGCTGGAGACGCCCACCTTGGAGCCGCGGGGGTGCCCGGGAGAGGCGGGCTGAGAGGCGGATCTCGAGCTCGCCTGTCTCCAAGTCTGGGGCATATTCTTGGGCTGACTTTGTCGTCTGCAAACTGTCCTCATCCCCACCAAGCACGCGCCCTGCTCACTGCACAGAGCCTCCCCGCCCGGACCCTGGTAGCACGCACCATGCCCTGGTCGGCAACCGCAGAGGCGCCCCTAGCACAGCGGAGAAGGGCCCACAAGCCAGCCCGACACTCAGCGACCCTCCTCCCGGTCACCTCCCTCCAGCTGCTGCTGGCCCCCGCCCCTCATCATCCCAGCTGCTGACTGTCCCCAGACACGGGCCTCACCAAGGGCTTCAGAGAGCCTGCCTACACTTCAGGAGCCCAAGAAAGGGGATCCCCCCAGTTCTTAATTTCTCACCTGGCAGAGGCTGTTGGATAGGAAAAAAAAAAAAAAAAAAGCAAAACACGTCCCCTTTGACTGGGGCCTGCGGGTCCCTCCTGCTGGTGGCGGCACTGAATTCGGAGCCCTCACCGGCGGTCTCATGAAATCACACCCCCACGGCCCCACTCCCCAGCGTGTTCCAGCCCCAAATGCTCCATGACGGACACGTCCTGTTCTCCAAACTCAGCCTCCTCTCCTCTCCTCTCTGGGCACCTACTCTCCCACGGTCGGTGCCGGCACGGGTCATGTGCCGAGATGCTGAGCGGACACCAGAAAATGCTCTGGGTCATTGTGATCTCCACTTTCTAATGACCTGTGGGGTTTCATGCTCGTTATGATGATTGTTCTGTTTTTGTTAGAAAAGTCAGCTCTGGGAGGTTTCAGGACCGCAAGGCGTCTGGTCACTCTGGGTCCCCCTACCTACGCCTCAAGCGAGTCCGATGGGGTGGGTCCACCCGAGGCATGGGGATCAGCTGCGTGGGGTCCCAGCTCTCCTGCCCAAACTGCTCAGGTTCCTCAGTGTGGCCACCATCCATCCACCTGCTCATTCCTTCCCTCTTCACACTGGCCAATGCCACACTATCCGCCCCATCAGACGCTGGCTTCCTCAGCAGAATTTTCTAATGGACAGTTCATACTGTACCCCAGGAGGAGGTCACAGTCCGTGGAAACCATAAGGACTGCCTTGTCCCCGATGGGAGTCCCAACTCCGCCATTGCAACTGACGAAGTTCCCTTGATCAAATGCCTTCCACGCTCTCCAAGTGTCTTTTATACGAGCTTTGCTCAAATCAAGATCATTGGACGCAAGTGTTTGGTTATTATGTCCCTGAGTCTCATTTCACCCAAAAGCGTCCCTCCTCCTTTCTTTGGTTGTGGGGAGGACTTGTAAAGTTTGTCGTGCCCATTGTCAGGTTCACGGGACCTGAAGACTCTTTCAGTTTGGCCAACCACTTCCTTTTTGTGTTATTCGAAGTGATCTGGAGAAGGAACTTGGTTTTGGTTCACATGAGCCACGAAACGTCTGTTTGTCCCACTTCCCTGCATCAGGGTCACAAGTGCGCTGCGTGCTGTGGGCCCGACCCGTCCGCCTCACTGTCCCTGTCGCCTCCTGCCCGACGGCGGACTGGTCTGGTGGTGACCGCACCCTAGATCCCCTAGTTCACTGCTGGTTACAAAATAGTGACTTTGTCATTCCTTCCTTCTTCCTGAATGGATAACCTGGTGTCTTTCTATAAAGAATTCTTTCTTCAGACCCTTAGTCACCCTGGAAGATACTTTTTAAGGAGAAACAAGGTCAATTGTATTCTTCCTCCCCTTTATCATCAATTTTCAGAGGAATGAGTGGGTATCTTAGCAACCCGTACGATTTTATTTTGTTTTGGAGTGTCCTTATGAAAGCCTTTCAATCGATGCCACTCACATTCTCTTGGATGCAGAAATGGTCTCCTTCACCCCCGTGTCCCTTCGACACCGCCACAGGGCCCCTGGGTGCCTTCTTCAGTTCCCGGCAGAGCCATGTTCCCCAGGCTCCTTTGCAAAGTTCTTGCCTGGAATTAGCTATTTTCCAGAAAATTCCTGATTCCCTCTAGCGGGAAATTGTGTTTGCAGAACATAATCCAAGTCCACGGGTGCTGGGTGCTCTCAGCTGTCCATGCTTCTGGGCATTTCTACTAGGAAACACAAATAAAATACACCTTTAAAGAGGAAAAAAAAGTATTAGTTTATACTATTTCCGACTCAGATTTAGGACGGCTGGGTTTTTGGTAACTTCTTTTGTCTTATGCTGGCACCTGCTTTCTCTCCTGTCAGAAATATAACTCCATTGACATCAGTTTAATTACAAAATACATAAGATAGTTTCAAAGTAACAATATTGCTTCTAACAACAAGACTTCTGACAGGAGCTCATTTATACATAGGATATGTTCCTCTAGGGAGGTACAATCAAAATACCGAATTTAGAGTCAATTATAATAATTATTTTTTTCTGTGTGTGCCACCAACTTGAAATATAGTTTATTGCAGGTTGTTCCAAATTACTAGAGTTTCATTTTCTCTTTAATTTAATCCTTAAGAATTATTTAAAGATATAATGGTTTCAAAATCAAATCTTTATTATTATTTTTTTTAAAAGAGGCATTTTCGGCAATGTCTCTCTTTTCTCCCTCCTGGGCCCTTCCTTCCCTGTAAGTAACCACTTTAAATCATATTTGATTTATTATTTCATTTGTTTTCTTCCATTTTTTTCCATTTCTACAGAAAAAAATAACATTTTTAGAGCATTGTTCTTTTTTTTTTTCTGTTTTTATTTTAATTTAATAATGTATCCTGGGAAGAACTCCCTATTAGTATAGAGAATTGTTTCTTAATTCCTGTACCTCTGCATGGCCCTGTGTTATGTGCATGCATCAGAATTGACTCAGTAAGTCCCTACAATGGGCATTTGGGATCATTCTAGCCTCTCGCTATTGTTAATAATATCTCACTGAATGAGGGGCGCCTGGGTGGCTCAGTCAGCTGGGCGTCCAACTCTTGATTTCGGCTCAGGTCATGATCTCCGGGTCATGAGATCGAGACCCATGTCAGACTCTGAGCTCAGCAGGGAGTCTGCTTGAGATTCTCTCTCTTCCTCTGCCCCTCCCCCTGCCAAAATAAGTAAAATCTTAAAAAAAAAAAAACCTCTCACTGAATGATTACAGGATAATTGTAAGAAAATGACATGACCTAATGGATGCTTTAAACTATCATTCTGCTTGGTATGTGGTGTCTCCTTTGGGGATAAATCAGAAACAGGGAGCCCCGCTGGGAGGCTACTGCTTGCGTCCAAGCAAGATGGTGGTGGTAGTCCAAGCAACTGCTGGTGGTGGTAGCCATGGCCGTTCTGTCCAGACTGGGTGACGTTTCAGAGGAAGTGTCAATCAGCGAATGATTCAGTAAACAGGTAGCAACACCCACATTTGGTTCTTGTAGCTCATGTCCCTCCCAGGCATCCGCACCTGGTCATCTCAGTCCCTTGTCCTGGCTTCCAGCCACACGTCAGGCCATGGTGTCCATTTCTTCTCTTTCCTGTTTGCTGGCCGACCAGAGAAGGAAGGCCTGGCTGATTAAGGGAGAGATGCCCTTTGCCTACATTAAACATGACTTTTCTGTCCCTAAACAAAATGCTTACCCTCTCAGTCTGCAGGAGTTGCATTTGGGTTCACCTCCTGGTAGAACATCTCCCCTAGGACAGTGGGTGGGCACTTGCCTAAAATCTCCTAATAGACAGAAATAACCCCAGAATAAAGGGAGGCCTGGTCCAAGACCACTGTCGTGTCTGCCACGGTGGACTTGGCCAGCCGACCACCAAGACCTGTGGTCCTTCCCACGGTGCAGAGTGAGCCACGGACATGAGAGCCTGACCCTGGGACACGTCCACCCCATGACACCACTGATATTTGGGGCTTTATTTCTTAAACCAGCCTACGTTACCCTTACGGAGGTTTAAAGTGCTTGTTAGCAGTGCAATCTAATGAGAACACCTGATATTTTAAAAACCACTTTATATAAGTACAAATTCGAGCACATTCCCTGGCCCACCGCATCTCACCTGCATTTTCATGGGCTCTCCCCCCCACTAGACCCCAGGGCACGGCAGGCTGTCTCGAGCTGCCAGCACACAACACACCCCGTGCAGAGAAAACGAAACAAGAAAACCCACATGCGTGTAAGGGATGATACTTTAGAATAAAATGATTTTTACTGATTATTTTTTAAGTAAGCTGATAGAAATAAAAATTAATCTAAGTAATTCAGGCAGATTAAAACAGAATCCAAGATAGAAGGATGGTGTGAACACAGAACTCCTAAACCCCTGGCAGGATCAGCTGCTATCCCAAGAAGGAAGCTTCCAGCTCACGGCATGGAAGCAGCTGGGAAACGGGGTCTCCGGGCGGGCGGGCCAGAGCCGGCTCTGAGACAGAGTCAGGTGGAGCAGGCAGCCCTGTGGGACAGAGGGGCTTCGGGTCTGCTGGGATTGCTTTGCTTCACAGGTGACGAGGGGACTTGGAGGCACAAGCCCGTGCCGGCTGTGAACCCCAGAGCTGCTCCCCGGACCCCGGGCTCTTCCTCCAGCTGCGCGCCGTGTGAGTCAGCCTGGGGCGCGAGCAGGGCCGCCTCGCTTACTCCTTTCCTGTTCTTCCATCCTGGCCGGAGCACAGCGCGGGCGCGGAACGGGGACCCTGGGGAGGAAGAAGCCATAGTTTGTCCAGAAGGGGGCTGCACCCAGAGATATTCTCCAGGTCTTGGCATTTAGGCCCCGGCCCTGTCCTGGGTCCCCACAAACACACTGGTGCGCAAACAGGAAACACACTGCTTTGGGCACCGAGAATAACGGAGTGTTTGCTGCGTCCTTGCTTGGCAGCCCCGAGAGGTAGGTGTTGTTCGCAGCACCCTTTTACAGAAGGAGAAACCTAGGAAAAGCCGAGGCGTACCTGGCCACGCTCGGGCGTCTGACTGGGGACTGCTCTGGCTGGCACCCCACTGTGGGTAACCACCGGCTGCTTACTGCTCCAGACCCGTGGCGTGTGATAAAACTAACCAAAACCAACCAGAGCCCCTGGATGATCTGATTGGTGGTTTAATTACACGCCTTTGGAGACAACTTAGGGCTTAGGCATGAAGCACCAGCCCAGGCTTCTGTGACTGTCCTCGGCCTCGGGGATTCTGTGAGGGATCCATGTCCTTCACTCAGAGAGCCACTGGCCCAATGCGCCCGGCCTCCCTTCCAGAAGGGCAGGTGCCCAGGACCATGCAGAGGGCAGTCCTCCAACTCTGCGTCTGCATGGTCCCTGGACAGAGCCCAGCAGCCATCATGGCTGAGTCTGGGGCCAGCACCACATTGCATGGCCCTCAGCATCAGATGACCTCAGTTTCCCTGGCCACTTGGAGGGCTGTGATTGAGCCAGAATTGGGACAAAGGAGAGCTCCTGATATTGTGGGGAAGATGAGCGACCCCCTGTCTAGGAGAACTCAAGGTCCAGAAAGCTGGACACCAGGAACAGATCTCGTTCCCTGAACAGGATGTGTTGGGCTCCCACGCGTTGTGGATTTGCATGCAGTGTGCACAGTCTAAGTGAGCTCCTTAGCATGCGTGGACCCCTATGACCGCCCCGGTGCCCTGCCTCCACTATCTCCCCAAACTTACCAAACCCGCAGTCACCTGTCCTGCCCTCCCCTCCCCCAGCGAGCGTGCTCTGTTCTCCAGAAACACGCTCTGGGCTCTCAGACAAGGCACCCAGCCCCTCTTCCCTCCCCGTCAGCCCCGTGCCTGCCCCAATCCAGAGCCCAGCTCAGCCTCACCTGCTCCGGGAAGCCTCTCCCAGCCCCTCTGGTCTGTTTCTGGGTAGGAGGGGAACTAAGAAGCAGCTGAACATCCACGGTCATAGTTCGCATTTCCAACCACCCTGTGGAGCAGGAAGGAGGGGGACCATGTCCCAGACATATCTCCGGATACCTTGAGGCCGCAGGGTGGCAGCCAGGTCACTGCTCACCCCAGGGCAGTGATTCTCAAACATTTCAGTCTCAGAAATAATTTCTACTCTTTGACATGAGTGAGGACCTGAAGAAGTTTTGTTCACTTGGGTTATACCTGCCGGTTTTTACCAAAGGAGAAATCAGCCCTGAGGAATGTCCACAATGTTTGCTTATTTATGTATTTAAAAATTGCTGTAAACCCATTAAAACTGAGTTTTAATGAAAATGAAGCATTTTCTGAAACAAAGAAAGAGTCCATGAGCCAAGTGGCATTGTTTTATGTTTCTGCAAATCTCCGCGGCGTCAGGTTTAACGGAAGACAGATGCGCTCACGCCGTGGCAGGATGCTATTTGGGGACGTAGTTGAGAAAATTCAGCCTCATGTGGATATGTAATTGGACACGGAATGGAAGAGTATTTGAATAGACATTGCAGATAACTATGAATATTCTTTTTTTTTGGATATCCTTTTATGATGCTACACCCAAACTTCCCAAGAGGTAGGGAACGGCCATTTGGAAAATACTGGCTCCCTGGTTTATGCAGATCTTCCAAATATCAACACATCGCCTTATCCACATAAAAAGTCACATTCTTAAGTCACCACTTACCTCATCAGAGAAGGTTTTAAATATCGGGAAGGTGTCAACTCTCAAGGGCAGACACAAGTTTTCTGAAATTCCAACTATTGCTTTGACGCCTCTAAACCCATCATGGGTGGTGGGGACTGTCATCATTTGCCTTGACTTGATGGGCTCCCTCCGCTCATTGCGGAGAACTGTCTGCCGAATACTCGGGTCTGAAGACCTGTGGCTTGTGCTTCAGACGTTCTTTCCATAACACTGCTGTCCCTGAAGGAGGCGGCCGGGTCGGCCCGCGAATGTCACACCTGCTTTTCCCTGGGTCCACCTCCTCACTTCCGTGCGCAGCCCAAGCGCTTTGTGTCTAATTCCCACTTTATCAGAAAAAAAATGTTTAGAAAGATGTGTACCCCAGGGTCAAGAGTTAATTAAAATTAGTATTTTGTTACTGCTCAATCAAGGACATTCTTACATAAAACTGGTGTTTTCCCGTCTGTCCGTCCAACCGCCCACCCACGTTCCTGACTGCCCATGGCAGGTGTGCGGTGCAGGGGCAAACAGCGGCCCTAATGCAGCTGGGGACGTGACTGGGACCGACACCAAGAGGTCATCAGTGTGGCCGCTGCCGTGGGATTTGGACAGCAGCGCAAACCTCAACCCAGCGAGAAAGTCAAATAACTTCTTAGAAAGGTTAAGAAAATGGTTGTGAGCTCATGAACAACCTGCAATTTTCTCTGAGGTCCCCTGGGGCCCAGGGAACACACTTTGAGAACCCCTGTCTCGCAGGATTTCGGAAAGGGCATGTGAGTAAGCCACAGGCCTGCGTTGTTCCAGAACCCTGACCTCTGAGGCTGGTGCTGGGCCAGCGCGAGCCAGCATCTCCCTCCCCCCTCCTCCTTCCTCCTTCCTTCCTTCCTCCCCCTCCTCCCCCTCCTCCCCCCCCCCCCCCTCCCCCTCCCTCCTTCCTTCCTTCCCCCTCCTCCCCTTCTCCATCCCCCCTCCTCCCCTCCTCCTCCCTCCCCCTTCCTTCCTCCCTCCCCCTCCCCCCCCCCCTCCCCCCCCTCCTTCCTTCTTTCTCTAGCCGCTCAAGGAGCAGATGCCAAGGCTCCAGCTAGGGCTGCAGGCCATGAGCAGCGTGCATGGAGGCCCTGGCTGGCCGTGGCTGCTGGCCTGGCCTCCCACAGCTGACAGCAGAGGAGGGGCTCCTCCAGGGAGGCCTTCCTGTGGCCTGCTTGGCCTCTCTGTCCGGCTTTGACCCTTCTCATTTGAGTCAGAGGCAGTGACCTCTGGGTCCCGCTTGAAGGTTCAGTTGGACCCAGCCTACAGAGTCGGAGCCCCCTCGGGTTCAGCGTGGCTCACTGAGCCCTGACGTGGGGCAGGCTTTGCAGCAACAAGCACGCTGCTAACTTGACAGCCAGGACCCCGGGGCGGGGTGGCTGGGGAGGCCCTGGACAGCTCTACCCCCACTGGCTGGGTGGCCCGCGCAGCCCCCGCCCTCCGGCACCTCTGGGCCCCCGCCCTCAACGTGCACATGCTACTGTCTGTCTCTGGGGGCTGTCGCGTGAGCGGGGTAACGCGTGTCCGGCCTGGCAGAGCCCGGCTAGACCGTGTCCTACTCCAGCTGCGAAGCGTCGTTATTCCGACGAGAGCCTGGACGCGCCCCGAGTGCCGCGTGCGTCATGGGGAAGGCGCGTTGTGCCTGATCCCCGCGCTCGTCGCCACCATCTGTCTCAGCGCGAACGCCGCGATTTTGTGTTTTTCCCCACATGCATTTTTTTCAATGCATTCTCTTTGAACAACTGAGATCCGTTTGTTTTAGGGCCAGATAATAACTTAGCTGAAACAGAACGTGCTTCTCACACCGCTCCGTGTCCGGCGACACAACCTGAACTCAATCAAGCCGGTTCGAGGACACCGCTCCACGTGCGTCTCATAATGCGAAGGGGACTAAATGAAAAAGTAATCAGTATAAATATGTAAAATGGACACCCTCATACACATCAGGTCATTGCTAAAATTAAAAAGCTGGCGCACAGGCCCCCACCCCCTCCCCCCGTTTCCTGGTGATGCACCGCGGGGCCGCGCAGGCCTGCAGCAGGTGCTAATTAAAGTGGAGCAATAATGGGATCAATAGACTTCGGTCACCTCGCTGAGTCTGGAAGTGGGAGGGCACTGCCCTCATGACAATGGTTAATTTTCTTCTTGGAGTTCAAAGGTATAGAGACCAGGGCCTTTTATTGATAAATTCTCAGACACCTAGGTGCACATTAATTTCCACTGGCCATCTTGAGCGAGGTGGGAATGGATGCACACACGGTACAATTAAATGCATTTTTCATCATCTGTGAGCCTCGCAAGGGAAAAGGCACTCGCAGCCTTAATAAGGAGAAGAGGATCTTCCCGGCAGCCCTGTTTTCTCAGTCAGTGCGGGCATGAAGGTCCCGCTGGGAAAATATAGGACCAAGGGCCTCCCTCAGGCCGTGGACACGGGTGCCGGGTGTAGCCAGAGCCCTTGGCAGAGTGGACCCACCACTGACTCACCGACTGGCACTTTGTGAACTTGAGGTTCACCCTAGAGCTGCTTCCTGCAGGTAGGTCTTCCAAGGAGGAGGACGCAGGCCCACGAGCCGGCCAGGCTGGGCCCTGGCACTGCCCGAGGAATGGTGGCCATTGTCACTGTCCTTGTGCCTGTCACTCAGAGAATTATCCCCGGGTCAAGAGGCCTGAACATACCTCCTCTGACTTTCACGGTTTCAGGAAAGAGCGGCTTCCCAGCTCTGAGATGAACCCCGTGTTTGACTGATGCACCTGTTCAAATCCGCTAGCTGCATGGATTCTGCCACCATCGCTAACCAACGTCTTATGAAAGACTTGATATTAAGACGTGATGTTAATCAGAGCGCAGGCTGGGAATCAATGATAATTAAGGACGGTCAATACTTGCCGTATTCACAGAAGTGCGGAAGGTGAGCCTGCGGCTGGCTTCGCAGGGACACGTACCACCGCCGTGGCCAGAGGTGAGCGAGGACTCTTTCTCACCACGCAGGGAGTGGTGCCGTCGTTGGGCCCAAAGGCAAGGGTAAACAGGTGACCCAGAGTGACGACCCACAGGAGGTCACTGCGGTCAACCCGCTTCATTCCTCTGGTCCTCTGTATCTCCACTGTCCTCACCCTAGCTGAGCCCCCGGGCACCGGAGGACAGGAGTGCTGGGGACGTGTGTACACAGGTCAGCCTGCAGGACACAGGGCAGGGCGGTGCTGGGGGAGGGCAGGCGAGAAACGGGGGCACGCCCTCCCCCGCCGTGGCCCCACCTTGCCCTCGGCACACACGCTGGCAGGTGCATCGAAACCTCTTCTCAGGCACGTCCTGGAGCGTGCACTGGGCGGGGGAATTTGTGGGATGCTGGGGCCAGCCTCCCACGTTCTTCTGCAGACCCTAACCGTTCTGGAATGTTCCCAATACGGGAGCAGGCTTCTTTTTGCTGATTCCATCACCTTTCCAGGATGGGGCTCCAGGGAAACACCCCGTTTTACTTACCTGGGACAAATCAAGCCCGTAAGGTCTCCTTGCTGATGACTTCGGGTGGGGTGGTGGGGGCCAGGGGGCGGGCGTCTGGAGCTCCCACTGAGGAGACGCAGGCACACGGCCGATGACGACGCCCTTGTGCAAAGGCACGGCTTTGACAGTTATGCTCTGGAGGGACACGAGGATAAACGGCCGAGAGGACAGGCCTGAGGACCAGCAGGCAGCCAGCTTGTGGAGGGCGGGGCTTGGCGCACACCTGTCCCGGACCGCCTGCCTACGGCCGTGCGACTCAACTGCCCGAGCGCGGGGCGGCCCCGTCTGTGTGCAGGG
>NW_022589722.1:32570524-32673550 GCF_004348235.1 Phoca vitulina | reverse complement strand
TTTTCAAAGTGCTGGAACAAACAATCCTAAAATTTGTATGGAATCAGAAAAGACCCCGAATCGCCAAGGAAATGTTGAAAAAGAAAAACAAAGCTGGGGGCATCACGTTGCCCGATTTCAAGCTATATATGGTTTTCTAATTTCCGGGTCTGTGGTGCTCTCACGGGGTTCTGAGTCATCTAGACAGCCGGTCAGTGTCGAGGACCCAAAATGACGTGTATGCCTTGGAGGAGCCAACCAGCTCCCTCCTCTCTGAGAAATTTTGTGCTCACTTCCAGGCAAAGCATGCTCCCTTTTTAACAGGACACAGGATAGCGCTGTCCCCCTAACATGAATGCACACTGACCAGCATCAGGAAGACTAATGGGACGGCATAGGGGCTGAATGTGACCCCTCCAAGATATCCACATCCTAGCCTCAAACCTCTAGATGTGACTTTATTTGGGAAGGAAGGTCTTTGCCGATACAATTAAGTTAAAGATCTTGAGAGGAGATCATCTCAGATCACAATGGCCCTAAATTCGGTGACAAGTGTCCCTATAGGAAGAGGAGAGGGAAGTCAGACACACAGGAGAGAGGCCATGAGAGAGACTGGAGTGACATACCCACAAGCCCAGGAGCCACCAGGAGCTGGAAGAGGCAAGAGGGACCATCCCCTGGAGCCTCGATTGTCAACTTCTGGCCTCCAGGACTATGAGAATCAGATACCTGGTGTTTCAGGCCACAAAGCTTGTGGTAATTTGTTATAGCAGCTGGGAGGAGTTCCTACCGATGGCAGCCACAGAGCTGTGGGCACGTGCGCGTTCTCTCTACAAGGAAAGAAGAGGGTGACGCTGCCATGGTGTTATGGCTGCTCAACAAAAAGAAAAAGGGACGAGGAGGAGATGGGGATGGATGGGCAGTCCTAGAGAGAAGTGCCTGCAAACAGCAGTCACGTTCTGCTCCTGATCAGCCCAAAGCTGTCATGCCCTAAATGAGCACTTTCTTGCTATTCCAGAAAGTACTCAAACATGTATGGAAAGAATCACATTTTCAATGAGCTGGAGGTTGAAGCTCCTGTTCCAGATGATTAATCAGTCTTTATTTGCCTCCCAGAGTTGGAGTGTATGTAGTTTTGGAAGTGGTTTCATATTTTATGTACCATCTGCTGCATTTTTAATAGTGGACAGATCGAGTTGGCAGCTAAACAGGAGAAGTGAGGGACTCAGAGGAGGGAACTGGGGTGCTCTGGTGCTTGAATGTAGGGGACAGATGAGCCCATGTACTCTATGTCTGGGAGTGGAGACCTCCCTACTGACAGCTTCCCAGCCCTCCCGGGAGTGGGGCATGCATCCCAGGTGGGGGCAGCCTGTTCAGACTTCTGGACCAATAATCAAACTCCACAAGCACAGATTACTTCAGGTAGATGTTAGGATGATTGTGGATTTTCAAACTCTTTCCTTCTGTGAGTAGGAAATACAGCCATAGTATTAATCTGAAGAAATGTAAGCTTTTGCCTGTATGTTCTGTTTTCCCATAGAACAAATTCTAAACATATAAACGCCTGGGCACATTTGACCCATCGCTCAGAATCTCATGCCCAAACACCCGGAGCCGAGCCCCACACCCCACGCACAGGCACGCAGCATGGAACCCTCCCTCCCTCAGCCCACAGTCCCCCCAGTGACCGGTCAGGGTGACCAGGGCAGCACCCACCTAAACTTGCCACCATGGGAGAGCCCTGTGCATAGAAGGTCTGTCCGTGTCAGCTGTTTGCAAACATAGCCTGTCACATGGGGCTATTCCCAGGATCAGATGGAGTGGCCTCTGTGAGGAGCTTCATCAGCCTAAAGATGGGGTCAAGGGCTTCCGGTGGGGTGACCAGCAGAGGGCGTGGATGCAAGACTGACAGGGACATGTAGAGGGCATGCGGAGGGCGTGTTGAAGTGACGTGAGGAGCCGGGGGACAGATGCAGAGCACATCACTCGTAAAGTCATTAGAGTGAATTTTCTTATCCAGTTATGTAGTTAAGTCTCGGTGAGACCTCAGAAAATTAATTAACCTTTGTTCCTTGATCTTCTCCTTGGTGATGGGGGTAATGCCCTCATTTGCAAATGCCCTCTTTTTCTTTAGAAATTCGCAAGGCTCAAGGCCCCCACAGCTCTCTAAATCACTGGATGTCCCATGAGACAATGTTCTGGGCCCAGAGATTTCCAAAGGTCAAGGAAACTCCACAATAGTCTGCATCCGTGGAGCTGGGAGCAAGATCGGGCGCAGGCGTGAGTCTCCCGCTCAGCCAGGGCGTGCCTGCCTCCCCCAGTCGTGCTCACCCTACCTGTGCCCTGGCTGTCGGGCCAGCTGAGCTGCACCTGCAACCTCATCCTGCTCCATCTACTCCAGAGACACAAAGCTCATGGCTTTCTCTGCTGCCTTACAAGCTCAAGATGTGCATTCCTTTACATGGCCACCGTTCACATCTCTCCGTGGCCCAGCATCCACCTAACCCACCTTCCCTGAGCCCCTAGCATGTGCCTGAGTCTGGAGCAGGGCTGGCCTAGACACCTTGGGCAGCTCCTGTCCACCTCTCAAGGTCTCCTTATCACCTGCAAACAGGGGATCATGACAGTCCCCACCCCAGCGGCTGCTTGAATGCTGAAATGCTAACGATGCCGAGTGCTTACTCACCTGTCCTGTGCGCCAGTTCTTGTCCGACAACAGCAGCGCGGTCTGCGATCTGCCTGTGATTCTTCCTCAACCCTGGGCGGTTCCCAAACCCCTGTGGTTGTTCTGCTCTGTCTAACTTCAACCTTTTCTCAACCACCTTCTTCCAGAAACCTAAAAAATGGGACCTGGGTCTGTAAACTGACTAAGGTCTGGAAATTGGGAAGGGATCATCATTTTCCAGTGTGGTGGCTGAGAAAGCCATCAGTCTATGGCTTACAACACTTGAGTTTTCTTTTTTTGATAATAGTAGATGTAAGTAGTGCCTGGCCAACTGCCCAGACCTCACGTCCAGGAGCACAGAGACCCCTGGGCCAGCACCGGGCGTCCCTGCAGCCAACACCATTGCCGGGCTGGCCATGCTGCCCAGGACTGTGGTTATGTCCACTTCGCCTCCGAGGGCTCAGCGCCCCTCCTGCTTGTGCTGCTATGGATTCCGTGGTCCCCGTTCACACCTGGGTGGTGTCTCGGGCTGCCAGCCCTGGCTTGGAGGACAGGCACCACCAGCGTTCTTAGAAGGCTGACCCCCACTCTCCTGCACACCCTCCTTAGCCTCTGGCCCTTCCTCCTGCTCTGACAAGGGAGCTCTGGCCCAGCCACTCCTTGTGATCGCCCATCACTTTTCTAAGCTTCACTGAGCCTCCCCAACAGACTGTAACGTCCGGTCTCAGAGGCCTGCGCTGCAAGCCTGAATTCCATGTCCTGGGTGAGCACCCATGGTGACTCACTCTCCCCTCCCCAGCTTTGTCTTCTGCCTCCCCTGCCCGAGCACCCATCAGTCACCTCCACAGGCCGTCCTGAAGCTAACACGTGGTGCCTGTTAGCCAGGCCCTGCCACGATCTCCAGGGGAGGCAAGGGGGAGGGGCTTCTGCTAAAACCCCGAGGGTTCAAGGGTTCTGGGGCCCATCCAGAAACACCCCCATGCAGGGTCTGAGGACCCCACACCCTCCCATCAGGGCCCTCCCATCATTGTAGGGGGCCTGCCAAGTCCCATCCACGCCGTGGCCGAGGGAGCTAGGTACTCTCAGAGATGTGCTAGGTGAACAGCTTTCTCGGTCTGCTTTGAGTTGGTAGATGGCATTTGTACACTTGTTTTCTTTTTTCTGGACTTCCAGTGCAATTAATGCAACCTGGCGGCTATGGCATTTGGGGGCAGTGATCATTTCAAGTGGGGTGAAGTAGGAGGGCCCTTAGAACCTGAATCTGCTGAAGCCAAGGCTGTCCCTCCCATCACTGGCAACAGATTGGTGAACAGCCCGGCTTCAAAATCCATCCTGTGATGCTGCCTCCCCGAACCCGAGCCCGAGCCACTCTTGGCACTAAATGGGTTAGCCTGGGAACCCCAGAATTGGGAGCTTGAGGACCACACCTTTAGGAGGGGTGCAGTCCCAGACAGCAGGAGTGAGGCCTGGGCTGAGGTGGGCAGGAGGGCGAGCCAGCTCGAGCAGACCAGTGCCAGACGACTGGGCTTTGCTCCTCACATGTCTGTGCTTGGCAGGGAGGGCAGTTGTGCGGGCTGGAGTCTGTGGACAGCCCTGCTTCAGCCTGGACACCTGCCTGGGCTTGCCTCCCATCTGCGGCTGGGCTCAGACCCTCTCTCTCGCCCTCCGTGGGGTGCAGGCCTCTCCCGCCCATAGCAGAAGCACCTGAGCACAAGTGGAATCAAGCAAGGCCCCCCAAGGCCTCACTCAGAACCAGCACCCTGCCACCCCACTTACTGCCACAGCAAGTCATGTGGCCTCCCCAGAGTCGAGGACCTGGGGTCACCACCGAATATAAGAGAGAAACTGAAAAGTAAGTGGCAAGGTGCACAGACCCAACGACAGGCTGAGCAGGGGCCTGGAGCTCCAGGGACATGGTGGGAATGTGGAATGGGGCTGGTGCTGTCCGGCGTCAGCAGCCGAAGTTCGGGTGAGGACTGGCTGTGTGTAAGTGACAGCACATGTCTCCATGGGTCCAGCGTCCCTGCATGGGCGCCCATGCCTCTCGCTTCCATGCGGGCGCTCCTGGGCCCCGACTGGGTCCCTGCAGGGCCTCAGCAGAGCCCAAACAAAGACAGGACGAGGGGGCGGGTGTGACGCACCTGGCCGAATCCCACACAGGCCATTGCCCCAGTGGTGGCTGGGACAGGGAACCATGAGGCCCGCAGTGTCTGGGCTGGTGCCCCAGAGAGGTCCAATCCCCCCCTCATCCTGGGATGAGGGCTGCTAGGTGGTTGTGTATCATGGTTTCCATGCCAAACACTGCTGGCCTTTGTCAGCTGTCTCCGCAAAACCTGTCATCCCGAGGCCTAGCAACGGCTCATCCTTGCTCCTGAGTCTGGCTGGGTGTGGGCTGGAAGTGCTGCCGCCAGGGCTGGACTCCAGCTGGGGGACCCAGGAACCCACAGGGAGTTACTGGTCTCAGCAGCAGCTCTGCTGATCCCGCATGAGCATGCTCTGCGGGGGGGCCTGAGCTGGGGCAGGCGGACCCCCCAGCCAGCCCACCTGGCCTGCCCACAGGGTGTTTCCGGGTTTCCAGAGAGGGAAGGAGGGCTTGTGAGGAGTCTTGAGGCTGGTACAGGACTGGCACTCACCACTTTTGCCGCCACCCTGGACCCTTCCGATAAAGCCCCACAGCCAGCCCAGATTCGGAGGGTGGGACACTGACCCCCCTTCTTGATGTGAGGGTCTGCAAAGTCACATCAAAACAAGGCAGGGTCTTGCACCCATTATCATCAATGAGATCATTTTAATTCTATGCATGTACATATGTGTGTGCATGCATGTATGAGTGTATGTGTGTGTGCATGTACATACGAGTGTGTGTGTGTACTAGGCATGTACATGAGTGTACGCATGTGTCTGTGTACGTACATATGAGTGTATGCGTGCATGTATGAGTGTGTGTATGTGTATTCGTGTGTGTGTGTGCGCGCGTCTGTTTCTCTTTCCCAGTTCTAGCATCATGCTTACCCTGGCCTTCTATAATGATCTGGAGCTTCTCCTTTCCTATGTCTGGGGAACCTGTTTAGTGTTGCAGTTGGGGTAACTGACTCCCAGGAGAGGCTGGATCAAAGGCCGCTCAACTCTTGTTGATCTAACTGAACAGAGGCTCACCCAGCCCCTGCATAGGCCGGCGTGTGTTGGGCCGGTCTGATGGCAGTTCTCCCCAAGCGGAGAGCGGACTTGGAGACCAGGCAGGCACACCCACCCACTAAGAAGAGGGAGGGGAGAGTACCCCTCCACCCTAAAATATAAATGTGTGGCTGTGCACCATTTTTTGTAAATAATTTCATTCTCCCTGGTAGTCAATGATGTGCACTTCATTTAACTTCAAAGATAGGCGTCTTTGCCCACGAAAATAGGATTCAAACCTAAGGGGTTATTAGGAAGGATTCCTGAGGTGTGCTCTCCAGCCCCATCCACGGGATGAAGTCAGGACAAGCATACCAGGCAGCAAGCCCTACTCGCATCGCGAGCCTCACAGGACCCAGAATTGGGGGCTCAGGAGGAGCGAGCTGGAGGGACTTCAGGGGGCAAGACTGGTGGTCGAAGGGGGACTGAGTTGCCCGCGTGTGGCGTGGAGCACCGCCTGGTTTCCCCCGCAGCCTGCCACCCTGCAGGGAGGCTCTGCGCCAGGCCTCTGAGGGAGGCCTTGTCCCCCGCCTACAGGTGCCACGTTCGACACCGGGGACTGTCCTTTCCCCAAACAGGAGGGAAGGAAACGTAAGGACAGCACTTCCTCCACCCTCAGAAGCCCCACCCCTCCCGGGCCCCCCGGTGCCAGCACTTCAGGGCTCGTCAGAAGCCGCGACCAGAGGGCACCTGCTTTCAGACAAGTTAATCATTCTTCTTTCTCAAGCTTAGTAGATACAGCTCCAAGTGTTCTCCTGAGCACATTAAACATTTCCAGACTCCATAACCATTCAAGTCCCAGGGAGCACTGGCTTTCTGGGTTTCCCGAGACACGTTGGTAGTACTTTCTGTCCTCCTTTGTGATTCATAAAACCTGGAGGCTGAGTGCAGTTTGACTGATCCATTGTCTTAGAGAAACAGAAATTCCCAACAAAGAATTTTAACACGGAGTGGGCTGACACGGTGGGTTTGTGTGTAAGTCACTCTCCACGGAAAGGTTTCCTCTGTGTGTGTGTGATTGCGTGTGCACACGTGTGCACGTGCGTGTGTTGGGCAGCGGGGAATCTGATGACAAGGAGCGCTCGAGCGGAGGCAGAGGGCCGGGGCGCGTAGAGCCCCGCACCTGCCGTGGGCGGGCCGGGTCCCCGGGGGACGGCCCCCGCCTCCGCTGCCGGTGCCACCGTGGGCAGAAGCACGTCTAAGTCCCCAGGCAAAGGATGGACACGGCACATTCTAAGAATCTGAACTTGTAATAAATGTGGGGGGAGGGAAGAGGCTCCCCCAACCCAAAATGTAGTTGTGGGTGCATGCGCATCATTTTGTAAACAACGGATAGCAATTCTTCCTTCTTTCGTCTTCTCCTTGGGAAGCATTCACGAGCAGTGTCCCTGTGCACACTCTTTCTTGGGCTTCAGCACACGAAGAGGAGCTGGACAGAGCCACGCCTTCCGGAAGCTCGGGGGGGAGGCTTGGGGGCGGGGCGGGGGCGGTAACGAGCTCGCAGAGATGTGGCAGAACCTTCGCGCTGGGAGGACCGTCCGAAGCCGGCGCCTGGAGCCAGCGGGCGTGCGTTTCTGGAAGGGGCTGGGTGTGGGGGGGAGCGTGGCAGGGGGGCGGTGTCAACGGCTGCCAAGCTTCGCGAATGTGTATTTAGCACTAGCTGTGGGCCCGCCACCAGACCGTTCCCTCTGCACAGAGCCTCTCCTTTAAACCCATGAGGGGGACCGTGAGCATCCCACCCCCACTGCAGTGGGAACTGGGTCTTCTCGGAGCTCACACACCTGTAAGAGCAGATCTGGGGCCCCGACTCTGGCCCGACGACCCCGTCCCTTCTACAAGACCTCCCCTGACAAGAGTGAAACGCTCCTGCCGGCCTTGGCTGGGGGCAGGGTCCTTCCTCTGGGTCCGCACGGAATCCCAGGTTGGAATGTGCACAGGACTCTCAGGGGGGTGTGCGGGGGGAGGGGGTTCTCGTGCTGGAGCTTAAACCCTGCAGGTCTCACGCTCCGAGGGGAGGCCAGGCGGATGGTCCACCGCCCACATCCGAGTGGCTGGTGTGGGGAAGTGGGCCTCCCAAGGGTGGGGCTGCTAGTCTCGGAAGACACCCCGCTCCTCTGGCCGCAGAGGCCGCCGGAGGGGTCTCCCGTACCTGAGACTCAGAGATCCGTCCTCCTGGGCTTAGCCCTGGACAGGCTCAAGCTCAGTCCTGCCTGCCTCGTGGGTCTGCTCCCTGGGGGTTGGCTTGCAGGTCAGAGGCTGCCCCTGGTCTGGTCTGCGACCCTCGGCCAACTGACGTTGTCTGTACCCCGGGGTCCCCTCCACACGGGGGACTTGCTTTGTATGGAAAGCACTTCCTGGGGCTCCGTCCTGGGGCAGGTGGAGGTCGAGCACTTGGCCCCGGGCTCCGTAGCGGCAGGTTTGCCGAGCACCGTCCACGGCCACGGCCCCCGCCCGCCTGGTGCTCTCCATGAGGCTTCTGCCCGGGCAGTTTCTCTGGCCCTCCCTTCAGAGGAGAGAAAGTAGCTTCTTTTCTTTTCTTTTTTTTTTTTTAACCTATTTTGAGGGTTTTTCTCTACTCTGACTTTCTCCAGCAATCAGGCTCCACCTCCCTCTTTTTCCCAGAAATCTCTAAGTGTTCTGTCTGCTCCTGGTTTTCATTTGTTGGTTATCCAATTATGTCATGGACTTTCTTCGTCTCTCTCTCTGGCTACATCGTCCCAGTGCAGCCGCATGGGGAGGGGGGGGCAGCGCATCTGGCCCCGGCCTCCCTCCCTTTCTCTCCACTCCACAGGCCATTTGTGGGGAGTTTCTCAGCCAGGTGGGGACAGTTTGCAATGCTGCTCCAAAGTCCCGGGACGCCCCCCAGCTCCACGTGGCCACGTGTCTCCCAGCCCCTGATATGGACCATGGCTCCATGCAGACATCTCAAGTCTGCAGGCTCAGACCGGCCACCTTCTCCCCTCAGCCCTTACCCTGCCCCCAGCCTTTCAGGAACGGTGCCGCCGTCCCCAGGGGCCCAGCACGCAACGCCACGCCTCTCTCCTCACCAAGCAGCCATGGGCCATTGACTCAGGCGCTCTGTCATTCCGACCTAAGTGTCCCTGAAGAACCGTCTCCTCCCCTCCCTGCCCATGGCCTGGGGGGCGCCTGGCCGAAGAGCACCTGCTCAGCCCCACGGACGTCAGTTCACAGGTGCGGGAGGGCCTGGCTCATTTCCCGCCAGCTGAGAGAGATCTTTGGCGTCCTGCGTCCTCTGTGTTCACAAAGCCCTCACACACTCAAGATAAGATTCTAAGTGCTGGGTCAGAAAAACGGCACACTTTCTTCCAGGGCAGAATTTGAAAATAATCCCACCGTTCAGCCGGAGCATATTTTCTTCATTCATTAACCTCTAGGCCATAAGGAAATGGCCAAGACTTGCCTTTCCCTTGATATGAAGTCATTTTCAGTATTTATTTTAAGGGACACTATTGCCTTTGAAAAGACCAGTGATTCAGGTCAGGCCGGGAACTGACGGTCTCATCTGGGATGCTCTAAACGATCACTCTTATTACATCATGGTTAGACCTCGCCTTTGCTCCATCACAGCAAGAAAAGGAGTAAGTACATCTTGGGTTCTGGCCGCATTCCCAACGTCTGGGCCTGTCTCCTGCGCCGAGAAGCTTCCCTACACGTTCACCAAAGCACAAAGCCTGCAGCTGGTGCCTCTGGGCTGAAGGACAGGTGCATTCTGCTGAAATTGGCAGTTGTCCCCTGAGCCAAAGGCCTTCCGGGGGGCACGCCCTGCGGTCCCTCTGTCGGGATTAGTCTCCCTCTCACACGCACGCACACGCACGCTTCCAATATCAGCTAGAAAGCGATGCCAGAGGAGGTCCAGGTAAGATGTGGGGATCAGGAATGCGCTCCTGGATGCAGGGCCTGCTATCTTATCCCTGGGTTTGTAGGCAAAGAAATAAAATAAGCAGAAATGCAGAATGAAAGCAGAGGTGCTCATCTCAAGCCAACCACGGGAGCAGAGCTCCAAGGGGCCCCTGGAATAGCTCAGAGCATTTGGAAGCTAAGCTATTTTTAATGGCAAGGGAAGGCTTCTGAACCCCCGAGTCCGGTGGAGAACCACAAGTGGAGGTGTGTGTCTTCGGCAGTCACGTCTGTTGCGCCGCGTAGCCGCTGCGGGGGTCTGCTGCCCCCGTGACATTGGCGCTGGGCATCCTCACACCTGAGGTTGCAGAGAGACGGGGAGCGGGGGGGGCATGCAACCCCCCCCCAGCGCTCAGAGCAGCCTCCTTGCTGATGCTCTGCCCTGGGGAGGTTTCTCTGCAGCCCCGTAAATATTCAGAGTGTCATGCCGTTCCCGTTGCTGAAATCGTTTCGTGCTCTCTCAGGATAATGAACATGGGTTTTCTGTACATTTACTGCTTTCTTCATTTTTGCACAATTCTTGCTTGCTCCTGGATTCCCCTCCCTTCCTATTTCATGCTAAATGGTTTCTCCTGCCTTGGTATTGCCCAGATTCTGCGTGTGTGTGCCCGCATGATGAGTCAGTGCTTTCCACCCAGGGCCGCGCTCGTCAAAATCTTCCTGCAGCTCAGACTCGCGGGCTGCCCGTCTCACTGCTTGCTGCTAAACACCCGGCTCTTGCTTCCCCCAGCTTGGGCGCCCCACTGCCTACTCGCTCATTTTAAAATATTTATTAAGGACCTACTCTGTGCTAAGCTCGGGTCAGACTGCTATGAAGCAAGTTGATGTCAGCCCTACTCCTCTCGGGGTGAAGGCTCGCGGGCATCCGGTGCAGCCAGGGCCGTGCCTGGCGACCTGATGTGGTCACGAAGAGCCGCCGTGAGCGGTGCAGAGAGCGTACCGCGTGAGGTCGGGCAGACCTGGTTTGCCTCGGCCGTAGCGCTTACTGGCCGCTTAAGCGGGGCCAAGTGGCTGAGCATACACGCTCACGTCCCCAGCTGTAAAATGAGGATCACGTACCCACCGCCCTGGCAGAGGACCCAGAGCCCCCGTACGTAAAGCCGGCGGGACCTCCAAGGTGGTGGTTTTCCCTAAGAGTTTTTATTTGCGGCCTGTCTCTGGCCCAGACACCTCTCGGAGAAACAGAGGCACTAACAGGCACGGTCCCCACACTGAGTGCTCAGCCTCTCACGGGGAGAAGGACAACGACTTTGATCCCATCCAGCGAGTGTCCACCAAGTCCTCGTGTTTGCGGAGAAGGCAGGTGGGCTCTTTGGGGGAGCTGTGAGCACACACAGGCTGACGCCCCCGGGTTCCTGGACACGATCCATGAGGTTCGAATGTAAATTGCAAGACGGAGCTTCAGACCCGTGGGTGTTTTATGAAGGAGTTGATGTTTATGCTGAGCCTTAAGGTAGACACGGGCTGTGTCGCCCAGATCTCACGTTGAAGCCCTAACCCCCAGTGGGGTGGTCTTATTGGTTTGTTTCTGGTTTTTTGCAGGTTTGGGCCCTGGGTGTCCCTCAAGTGGCCTCCGGGACCCATCAGGGGCTGGAACAGCTGGGGGCACACACTCCTGGGACCCTCTCTGGTTCCCTTCCATGAAGGGGAGTTAGGTGACATGGGGCGGAGGCACAGGGAGACTGAGACCCAGAGAGACGGAGAGAGACTGAGGGATGGAGGGACGTGGGAGGGAACACGAAGTCACAGCAGATGCCCACAGAGGCACGGACACTCTGCAGGGGAGAAGTAGGGAGAAACGCAGGGTCCCAGGCACTCCCCAGTAGGAGACGGGCCTCTGGGAGGCCACCGGGTGCTAAGAGGTGACGGGCATGTGAGGACAGAGGGAAGGCGTCCGTCTGCAAATCAGAACAGGCCCACCAGGTGCCTGGTGTTCGGCTTCCGGCCTCCGGAACAGCGGGGATCACAGGTCTGCTGGGTGAGCCGCCCAGTCGGCGGCTGTGAGCGGCAGTGGCCAAGCAGACAGTGGGTATCACGAAGCAGGATGACATTCAAAGTGGAGGCCACGCTGCGAGTAGAAGCCGGACTCTGGAAAGCGCCAGGCCCGTCTGGACGTGCGGACCGGTCAGGGTGCCGCTGGTGAGCAGAACGGCCCTCTGGGCTGAGCCGCAGGGGCGGGAGCCTACGTGTGGGGCCTTCACACCCGGCCGGGGACCCAGCAACTGCTGGAGATGGGGAGTGGCTTCATCAGACCTGGGCTTCAGAAAGATCTCCCTAGAAGCCATGGAAGGAGAAGAAGGAGGAGCCCAGGTGGGAGCCGGTGGCAGGGGTCTAAGCAACACGAGGCCCGGACTCAGAGGGGGCGGCAGGAAAGCAAGTTGGGGACAGAAGCAGGAGACCCTCCAGAGACACAACGGGCGTCCCCGAGCAGGTGCCGACGGTCTTTGAATGAACCCGGGCGGGCGACTGTGGAGAGCCGCGCACTCAAGAGTTTGCTGAATCTTGTCCACATGACCGCCCGATGACACTCAGTGTTCAAGCCGATTTGGCCAGAACCCTTAAGGGGGACTCCCGTGTCCATCTTTACAAGAGGTGTGTGGGATCATGCTCTGCACCCGCGTGGGGTCCCGAAGGACCTGGGAGCCTCTGCGCCCGTGCTGGGGTCTGATCGCTGGCTGCCTGGGTGGATTACCCCGCTTGGGAGGTTTCACAATGGGGCTATATGAGATAAGGACACTGGGGTCAGAGATGTGGGCTGCGTCCCCCAGGGTCTCACTGGGGCTGCGTGGTAGAGCATGGCTGACCTCGGGGGCCACACTCTGAACTGCATTTGCCGCATCCCATGAAGCGGAGGTGAGACCCAGGGCAGCCCCACAGCCCACCACATCTGACCGCACCTCCGGGGCCCCAGAGCATAAAGGCTGTTTTTAGGTCCAAACTTCAGAACCTGCTGCACAGTCTCTAAGTGTCCCCTCCTCCTGGCATCTGCGGTCCCAGCCTCCAGGAACAGCCCAGGAAGGACTCAGGGCACAGAGGGACGTCCCCACGGTGTCTCCTTCCTGACATCCAGGCCTCCTGCAGGACAGGATCTTACCTCCCCTGGTGCGACTCAATGTCTCAAAGACAGAAAATGGAAATGTTACTTTTTTTAGGCAAAACTCACAGTTTTATACATTTTTTCTGTAGGCAGAAATAGACCCTTTTTTTTTCTTTCAGAAAAATCGAAGGTGGCTTTCAAATGTCAAATTTTCAGACTGAGGACAAACTGCCTTTTAAATATCACATTTTCTAAAATGCATACGTTTTTTCTTTTACCTCTTGTTATCTTTTCCCGAACACGTCCCAAGTCACAAGAGTGAGAGGCATCAAAGAGCGTGCATTTTCGGCACAAGCACCTGACAGGTGTTCACAGGAGAGGGAAGCGTTCTCCTAATTGGCCAGGACGCTGCAAGGGGACCTCACTCCTGGGTGAGGGGTCAGGAACCTTCACTGCTCCCTGCGGGAACTTGCACGGGCTCGCGGCCTCCAGCGTGGTCTGTGAGCACGGGTGCAGAGCTCCCGGGCCACTGGGCGGGACCTGCCCACCACGCAAGCCTGGCTGACTCTTGGGGCTCAGCGGGCGGCCCCCGGGGCTGAGCCTTGCTCTGCTCCTTCCCAGAGCACGGCCTTGCAGAAGAGACTTCATGTCTGCACGCATCAGTGTCTTCATGCACAGCGAGGACAGCCTGAGGACGTCACCTACTGCTGGACTGCCCCAGGGTCAAGCCCCTGAGGCTTAAACAAGACTCCAGGTGGGGCCCAGTTCACCCCGCCACTGTCATCAGGTCCCACCAGGAAGGCCCAGAGTTGGCAAAGGGGAGGGGTCCTAGGAGCCGGCCAAGGGCAAGCAGTGGTCAGGATCCCAGGCAGGACCTGTGGCCTGCACTTAGCTCAGTGTCCCCGTGGTGCCGAGGGGCAGCCCCCACTGCGAGCAGGCAGACCCTCCCCCAAAGCGTCCCAGAGACAGGTGAACCCAACAGAGAGTAGGGAGTGCTGGGAGGAGGCTCCACTGTGGCTTAGGGCATGTCAGTGTCCTGGGGCCACCGTAACAAATTCACACAGACGCGGGACTTAAACCACGGAAGTGTACCCTCTCACGGAGGCCAGATGTCTGAGAGCAGGCGGTCGGCAGGTTCGGTTCCTTCTGGGGGCTCTGAGGCCTCTCCCAGCTCCTGGGGCTCCCGCCAACCGTTGGTGTTCCCGGGGTGTAGACACATCTCTGCAGTCTCTGCCTGTGCCCTCTCTCCTCTCTCTCTGGAAAGTCACTCATCACTGGACTTGGGGTCCAGCCTGATCTAGGAGGATCTCATCTCTAGGTCCTGAACTAATTACACCTGCAAACTAACTACACCCCATTTGCAAATAAGGTCACAGCCCCCAGCACTGGGAGGTAGGACTCAGATGTATATTTGGGGGTGGGGGGCACACTCAAGCCACTAGAAGGAGCAAGACCGAACCCCACTGCAGGGAGAGGGATGACCCCCACACCCCAGCCCACCCCCAGCAGGCAGCTCTGAGCCTCAGTTTCATGACTTGAAGGATGGGAGCCATTATTAACAGTAATATAATAATAGTAAATCTTGCCTCGGTTTCCCATCCAGGGGGATCACGAGGAGCGTAGCAGTGCGCATGCGCAGACCAGCGTCTTCCATAATAACCTCATCTCCGAGCTGCATACCACACTCAGTGGTGACTCACCGTTTTGCAAAACCACGGGGGCTGCGAACATCGATTTTAAAGTCACACAGACCGCCATGCAAGGAGTGTCCGGTGGCGGAGAACGTCACTCGTACACACTCCAAAGTAAGGTCTTGGCGCTGGCCACGAGGCGGCTAAGGGCCACGCCGCTCTGTGGGAACCCCAGTGGGCGGGCGGCTGTCGCTACTTTGGCAAGGAGGCTTCCAGGGAACAGCCGACCGCCGGGAAGGCAGGGGTCCGGGGTCCAGCCCTGAAGGGCAGTGCAGAGGGGCTCGGGTGGGGTGAGTCACCCCCTGGGCTCACGGACTCTGAATCCACACCCAAGGCCCCAAATCATGAGTTTCATGGACTGTTTTCCACATCTTCTTATCGTGAGAACAGGTGCAGTTATCATGCAGAAAGGGGAATTACAGACGGGGAATGTTCCGGATCCTTAGCTCGAAGCAGCACCACGTCCTTGCCAGGTTGTGGATCCTTGCATTCCTGAAAAGCAGCCATGGAGAACACTGTCACCCCAGGGTTAGGCCTCCCCCTCCCACCTTCCTCCTGCCCACGTGTGACAGGCAGAGAAACTGAGGCCTGAGAGAGGGAGCCAGCCCCGGGGGTCACGGGCAGGTAAGCCCAGGGCTCAGGTCTCTTGCTCAGCGGCCCAAACGCACTTGCTGAGCGCTGGGCCCTCACTGTCGTGGGGACCCAGGTGGCTGGACGGGACTCACCCTCTGGACCCGCAGTCGGCCCGGCTGGACAGTGCCAGGGTCTGGGCGCGAACACAGAGTTAATAACAAGTGTCTTCAATTTCGAGTCTACTATGTGCTTGGCGCTGAGCTAGGCACTTGGAAGATTTTCTCTCTTTGAATCTCAGGACACCCGTAAAGGTCATTACGAGACCCATTTTACAGATCAGGGAACAGTCGTGGCAATGGTGTGTTTATCAAATTCTTTCATCTGAGACCCCCTCAGCCTGAGACTTCAGGTTGGTTTGGACGGGAGGGGTCTGTCTGGTCTGCTTTATCATCTTCTCATTTCCTGGAAGATGAAACTGAGGTTCAGAGAGGACCAATATCTCCTCGCCCACGGCCTTGTGGGTACACGGGAGCGGCGCCAGGAAGCGAAAACCAGTCCCCGTCCCCCCATCCAGCCCCATCTTCCCGCCAAGCTCTGGCATGAGCGCCTGGCGCCTTCTCCCACCTGCTGCTCTGGGAGCTGCAAGGAGGAACACGCTGTTTGCGAAGTTCTGGGAGTTCTTCTCTGCTCCGTGTCACATAAACACAGGCCTGGGGATTGTCACCACCATCAACATTAATTACAGTAAAGGGAAAACAGCATTTCACTGTCACTTCACTGAAGCCGTAATTACTAACGGCTCTGGAAAATACTCCTGGAACCAGCATCGCCCCACTACCCTGGCTTTCTTTATTCTATATTAGGGAAAAAAACAACACACAGCCACCCCACTAAACTCGGGCTCCGTCTGGGGGCCAGCGAGGCGTCCGCCCCCCGGCCCAGGACTCGAGGTCACTATGCGGAAAGGCACGGGAGTTTCGGGGGTCCCGACCTCAGAGTCTTCGCTGGTGCCACTGAAAAGCTAGGGGTGTTGATGCATTTTATGTATTTGTTTATTTGTCTCTTATTTTCATGGGGAAGGAGGTCATTCTGAGAAAGAAGCATTTAGAAGCCAAAGTAGTGCCTGAACCCTGTGGGGAGGCCTGGGTTCGACCGTCCACCAGTCACAGCTGAGCATCGGCATCAGCCGGGCCGTCTGCCTCCCGTGTGCACGGAGCCCCTGCTGTCCTCGCCCGCAGGGTGACAACGGGGCTGCCTGGGCCCACCACCTCCCACTGTCCTTCCACCGCCAGCTTCTCCCCGGGAACATCCTGCGTGAGGCCCCGTCTGGCCCGGACACGAGTCCTTCGGGGAATGTGGACATGACAACAGCGGGAAGTCATAGAAGATTTTGCCGATCGGAGGCAAGGGGATGAAACCCACCACGGAGCTGCTTCTGCTTCTCCCGCAAAAGGCAGGGGTGGAGGAGACCGAGCCCCAGTGGGTGGGCGTCCGCGGTGTGTCTGGGCCACCTCAGCCGTCGGTCTGTCTTGGAAGCGTTAGGAGGAATGCAACATCCCAGGAGAGCGGCAGGCGGCGGGCAGAGACGCAGCTTCGCGGGGTTCCCATAGGGGGCGAAGGCCGGGCTCTGCCTTGGGGCCTGGAGCCCAGGCCTGTCCCGACACCGACCTTCCTGCCCATGGCCTCACACATGTACCACACGGGGCAGAGAAGAGCCGCCGTGGTCCAGGCAGGGCCCAGGCCTCAGCGGGTCCGCCAGCTCAGCGTCGTCCCAGGAATGGCCCGTGTGCGACCCCCAGGGGAGCCAGCAGTCCCGGCTGAGCCGCCAGCAAAGGCGCGGTGCTGCTGAAGCCCCCGGGATGTGGGCCGTGAGCCACGCAGCCGGTGGTAACAGGGACTGGCTGGACGGTGACGGGCCTGGGACGCCGCACGGCCAGCATCGACGCCACCTTGCATCTGTGGCCCGAGGGCGGCCTGAGCCCCTTCTGTCTGGGGTCCGGGCACCCCCCGACGGCCGTACACCGAGACAGGCTTCCGTCTGTCCGAGGGCAGGACCCGGGCTTTCTTGGCACTTCCATCTCTTTACAAATGTGACTCCGGGTTCTGTGGAGATGGGTCTGAGAATTTACGGCCTCAGCAGATCGCCCACCCCGGGCTCATTCCCTTCCCCAAAGCTCCCCTCACCACAGGAAGGGAGACCAACCACGTCCCGCGAAACGATCCATCCACCTCACGAGCTGTGTCTGCCGACCGATTGACATCCACAGGCCTGGATTTGCAATTTTGCAAGTGACCCCTGTAAGACTCACGGAGGTGAAAGGAATCCTGTGGGTATTATTCAGCTGTGAGCTGCAGACAGGAGAATATCTCCGACAAAGTAACCAAGGCTTGCATTTGTTTAGAGCTCTATAAATCTTAGAGGGCTTTCGTACCCAAGACGATTCCGGCTCTTTACGGCATGTCCCTGAGGTGGGACGAGGACGCGTTCTCGTCCCCTCTCCCTAGACAAGGAGGACGAATCGCTGGGCTAACGCAGGGGCACTAATAAAGAGCTATCCCGAGCGGACTGCTCAGCTCCGGAATAAAACGTCGACCTGTCCTGGCCAAGTTCACTTCTCCGTCTGGAGAGCCGGGCACGTCAGAGATACTCAATACCTATTTGATAAGTATGTTTTGCCATAAAAGTAGCTTGTTTGATGGGATAGCCCTAACCCCTCACAGACAGACCGGGGCATGACAGGTGCTAGTGGGTCTCTTAAGCAGAACTGACTGAGTTAATGTTAGAGCACCTTTTATCCCTGTTTCCTTTATTGAAAATTTAAACTTCATGCTTTTTAAATTCCATGCTAATTGAGTCCTGCTCACCTGTTGGATATCCACAGGGGACCCATACGGGGCCACGTGGAAAAGTGCAGACTGACATGGAGCCTGAAATCAGCCCTAAAACTCACCGGTGGTACGTTTGGCAGTTCAAACACACCCCCACTTGCAGCTCTGGGTGGATCTGGACTGCACTTTTCCCACCTGACAAGGGGATGACAATCCCACCTCACTGGTAGTTATGGGGTTTAGGAGTCGAGCGAGTCAGGCGTCTGCCAAAGGGCTTGCTCTCAGCGAGGGCTTGACACATGTCGGGGTGCCCTACCTGTTCACAGGCTGCCTACCCTCCGCCAGGGCCCGGGAGTCTCACAGAACAGATACTCTCATCAGAGATGAAGGTGCCACTATTCTCTGCTTCATGGATTGGAAGTTTCCTTCTCATTTGTGGAGGCTCGGTTTAAAGACAGGGGCCCGTTCCTGCTCCCAAGGCTCCTGGTGACCCCCCAGGCTATGTACACTTTCCCACTGAGGCTGTGACTTCCCACCTCTGTGCCGTGTCCCGGCCGCGTGGACCGCCCCTTCCCATCCCCCACCCACAGGCAGGGAGCTCTGGACGGGCATCCGAGGGTGAGACTCGTGCACAGGGGCGTTCCCACCTCCCACATCCAGGGAGAACCTTGCCCACCCCTTCCCACCTCTCTCGAGCTTTCCTGCTCCAAGCCACTCAGGCTGGTCTAAGTCCATTTCATCTCCCTATTGCTGAGCTGGGTTGGGCGGAGCCTGGGCTTCAATGCTTGTGGGTCTGTCACTGGGTCTCGGAGCTTGAGGTCTATAGTCCCCTTTCTTGGTACTTCCCAAAATGGAGATGGATCTTCCCACCCCAAGGTAAGCTCTCCCCTGGTCATCTTGCCAAACACTGTGCTAATGCTGAGTGTGGGAGGAAATGTGCATGGAGGCAGATATGCCCCAGGTCCGCACCAGCTCTCGAGTTCGCGCGTCTGCGAATGGGAGCAGCTGGTGCTCCCACCGCAAGGTGGACCTGAGGTTGCCAGAGGCGCACCAGGTCTCGTTCAGGGTCAGACTGGGATGCGGTGGCCAGGGAAGGGCCTGGGATTCTGCCTTTCTAACAAGGATCCTGGTGCTGCAGATGCTGAGGCTCTTGGAACATCCATAGCACCTGGCCTGGGTCCTGGAATCGGGATAACAGCTATGTGGCTGTGGCATGTGACATCTCCGCTCACGTCCCCAAACGATGGCAGGGACGCCGGTCTCCTGGGCTTGTGGGCAGCACGGGAAGTTCTGTGTGTACCCGTGCAGTTGAGGAAAGGTCACGGTATCAGGCGGATCACACCGCTTCTCTATACAGGCAGGAGATACGGGAGCTTCGGCAATAAAAATAAATGAGCTGTGAAGCCACAGAAAGACATGGCGGAAATGTAAGTGCACATTGGTACGTGAAGGCGGCCAGTGTGAAGAGGCCACACACACGGTAGGATCCCACCTCTGTGGCATTCTGGGAAAGGCAGATCTGTGGAGACGGTAGGAGCAGCGGTTGCCTGGGGTTTAGAAGGAGGGAGCGGTGGCTAGGCGGAGCCCAAAGGATTTTTAGAGCCGCGAAGGTATTCTGCATGGTGCCATAACGGTGGATTTGTATCGTTATACACACGTCAAACCCATAGGATGCATCACACGTCAAACCCACAGAATGCATAACACCGAGTGAGCCCTAGCGTAAACTACAGACTTTAGTTAACAAAAATGTATCAACATGGGCTCATCCGTCCTAACGAGTGCACCCCACCGATGCAAGATGTTCATAAGAGGACGACTGTGTTGTGGGGATATATGGGAGCCCCCTGCTTTCCTTTGATTTTTCTGTTACCCTAAATGTGCTCCAAAAAAAATAAAGGCTATTAATTAAACAAAATGACCTCTTCCAACGAGACAAAAAGATACAAGAACTTAGCAGCAGAAAAAGTGGGACGAGCACGCTGCACAGAGCAAGGGCAAACTTCCTCGGCCTGCAACTTCATCTTAGCCCTCCACCCACCAGAGGAAGGAAAAAAAAAGCACCAATAATAAAAATGCCACCAGCCCATAGACCCAAGACTTCCCTGGGTCTGCAGAGAGCGGCTCTTCGCCCGTCATATGGAGGTTTTCCATCACCCTGGCGCTCATGGGTGTGCGGGTGGAAGTAGCTGTGTTAACAGCACCTTCCCGAGGGCCTCCTCCACGGCTGGGCAGAAGCAAGGTCCGGTGCCCAGGGAAAGCATTCTCCAGGCGTTCTGCCCCGCAGGGCCGGGCCTGCTGCGTTCTGGGCCCGGGGGATGCCTCTCACAGCGCGCCAGGTCCAGTTTAGTGCCCTGGAGATAGGCGATGCTATTGATCTTTGTCCAGGAAGTCAGGGCCCCACCCGCGGCCCTGCTCCGCCATCTGGTCCGGAGCCCCCACCTAAACAGAAGTGTAATTTGACATTTTCAGGTGGAATAGAGAGTACTTGTCTATGGAAGCAATCATTAAGAATATTTTCATTCTCGTGGTTGCTAGAAAATTACAGGTAAGATGACCATATAATTTATCGGTGAAACTAAGACGCATTTGAGAGTAAATGGCAGGGGAGCATGACAAATAACCATATATACATGATTTAAAAAAAACAAAGATGGGTATGTGTCTGTGTGTATATGTATGAATATGTATGTATACATATAATATATATGCATAGACATGTACACACATACACAAATCAATTGGTTTTATTATATTGATAGGCCTATATAATAATTCTGTGCAAAAATCATTTTCAAAAATAAAATATACTCTAAAAATAGCATACCATTGTGATCATTAAAGCACAATTTTTAGAGTTTCTTTATATTGATTGTCTTAATTTTAAAATAACACAGCAGCTTAGTAATACTGGTACGTATCCATGAGCTTTCTTAGCCGTATCTCTGTCAAGCATATGTTACTAGTATTTTTCTGAAGAATGTTTTTTTAATGTGTTTTCAACTTTTATATATTTAAAACAGTGTCCATAATTTTTCAAAGTTGAATTTTGGGGGTAATACACTAGAAAGTGCTGAAAAATTCATTTAACCCTTCTCTTTATACCTTAATACTCTTTATTGACAAAATATTTTCTCTACGGGTACTAAAGTACCCAGTTGGCTCAGAGCAATTTCTGCTAAATGTGGATATTCTCATGCCTCGCTTTTCACTGCCATACCTAAATATGTCACCCCGTGTATTTTCAGTCATACTCTGTGTCTGATGCTTTAGGCTGAGTGGAAATAATGCATACAACATGAAGCCTTGAACGTTTAGGAAGGAGTAACGAGAAAATATGTGGATCAACGGAAAAGACTATTTTCTCTTGCTTTGAAATACGTGTGGTGGTTTAACGCAAAATGTAGAGTATTGGTTACGGGATTTGTAACACCTGCAGATGGGTCTGGTACGTGTGACAACTGTCACACAAAAGGCCAGTGGACTGTAAATGGACCTCCAGGTTTGCAAGACTCGTAGCGGATACGAAGTGGTGCAGTTGTAACATGAAGTTTACTGTAAAAAAATTCGAGACGTATGTAAGAACGTCTAAAGCAATCATGACAGATAGACCAAGACATGCCTCTGCACCTGCATCCATATCTGTATCCATTTAACGTAAGATGTGAAAGGCGAAACGGAGGGGAACCGGGTGGGGAAAACAGCAAATTGATGGAATCATCAAGCCATTTCAGTGACCACATTAATGTAAATTGACTAAACACTCAAGTGAAATTCAGGGATTTTCAAAATACTATAAAAATGCAAGTCCCCAACTATATGCTTTCTACAGGAACTGTTCTTTAAATATAATAGCGCAGGTAGGAGAATGGGTGGAAATATAGACCATGCAAACAGCATAAGAAGACTGGAATGGCTGTATTAATGTCAGATAAAGTCCACCTCGAGATGAGGTGTAGTCACAAAGATAAAGATGAACATTTCATAAGGAAAAAAGGGCAAATTCTTAAGGAAGACATACAACCATATGCATGGATATGCCTATAAACAGAGCTTAAAAACGTAAATTATAAAAATCTCACAAAATCAAAGGGAAAAATAGACAAATATACAATCGTAGTTGAGGATCTTAGTACCTCTCTCTCAGCAATTAATAGACCACATAGACCAAAAAGATCAATATTGTCAGGGAGGATCTAAACAACACTATCAATCACCTTCACCAAATTGATACTTACAAAGCACTACACAAAATGACTTCTTTCTAATATGTACATGGTGTAATCACCAAGATAGATCATATGCTGGGCCATTAAACAAGTAATAGTAAAATTAAAATGATTTTAATAATACAGAATGTGTTCTCTGACTAGAATGGAGTTGAGTTAGAACTCCACAGTAGTATAATATCCAGACAAATCCATACATGTGGAAATTAGATATTACACTCCCAGATAATCATGGGTCAAAAAGGAAGAACAGAGGAAAGAGATAGTTATTTTTTTATCAGAATGTTAATGAAAATAAAGCATATTAAAGATCTACAAGATGTAATTAGAGCAGTGCTTTTAGGGAAGCTTATAGTGTTAAATTCTCATATCAAAAAATAATAATGGTATACAATCGATTTAAATTTCCATCAGTAGAAGCTAAAACTAGAAGGAAAGTTAATTCAAAGTTAGTAAGAATTAGGAAATAATAAAGACAAGAACTGAAATCTGGAAATAGAGAAGAAAATCAAAGATATTCATGATTCCAAAAGTTGATTTTTTGAAGAACAAGAAATTGACAAGCTTCTGGAGAAAGAGAGAGAGAGAGAGAGAAGGGCAACATGAATGCAATGGAGGACATAACCATAGATTCTACAGATATTAAAAGGAAACAAGTGAGTATTGTGACAATCTTTGCCAATACATTTAACAAATCAGGTAAACTTACTGAAACAAAATGTATCAGAATCAACTCAAGATGAATCTGAATAAGAGAGGCCAAAATCTGTAATGAAAGGGAGATGTATCTTTTCCATGAATTAAAGACTCAACCCATGCGAGACATTATCACTTCTCCCTGAATCAAGTTTTAGATTCCATGCAACCCCCAAAACAATCCTACAAGGCATTTTTGTAGAATTTGCCAACTTGGTTTGAAACTTTATAAAGAGATGGAGAACATCTAGAATACATTTTAAAGATCTTTTAAAAAGAACAAAGTAAATTTACATGCCTGACTTCAAAACTTACTCTAACACTATAACAATGAAGACTATATGGTACTGGTGTAAGAATAGAAAGGCTGATTACTGAAATAGAACAGTGAGCCCCCAAACAGAGTCCATTAATTTTTGAACACTGGCATCAAAGCAATACAATGTGAAAAGGAAAGTCATTTCAACAATGGTGCTGGAACCACAAGAAATCTTTAGGAAAAAAATACAAAAAACACACCTCAACTCTTATCCCACACTATACACAAACATTTAAAACTATGAAGTTTCTAGAAGAAAACACAACAGTATGTCTTCATGAGTTGGGGATATGCAAAGTTTTCTTAATACACAGAAAGCAATAACTATAAAAGAACAAAAAGTAATTAATTTGGCTTCATCAAATTTATACCTTCTTACTAAGAGACAGCATTAAGAGACTGAATAGACAAGCCTCACATTGCAAAAAAAAGGAAAATATGCTGACAAGGACTTTTATCAAGACTATAAAGATTAACATAACAATAAAAAAAAAAAAAAAAAAAAAAAAAAAAAAACCGAGCGATGGATTTTAAGCAAGATATACAAATGGTCAGTAAGCACTCACATGAGAAAGTGCTCAACATCATTAGCCCTCAGGGAATGGAAATTTAAACCAAAATAAAGAGATTCATTCACTCACCAATAATAAAACAGCTGAAACTAAAACCATTCACAACACAAAATATTGGTGAGGATGCAAATCAGTCAGAACTCACATATTTTTGGTGACATTTTAGAACGCTACAACCACTTTGGAAAATATTGGGCAGTTTCTTCTAAAACAAACATATGCCCCATGAAAGGCAGTCATATGTCTACAAAAATGCTTACTCAGGACTGTCCCTAACAGCTTTATTCATAATAGCCCCACACTGGAAACAGCCCACGTATCCATCAACAGGGTAACTGAGAAACAAACCTTGGCAGTAGATTCATCACATAAACCCACTGTTTTATATTCACCAATGAAAAGGAAAAAAAAAAACACACAGTGATACACAACCACATGGATGAATCCCAAAGTCATCATGCTGAGTGAAAGAAACCTTTCCCCCAAAAAGGTCTATTCCAGATGATTCAATGCATATGAGGTCCTAGAACGGATTGCACTCATGTATGGCGAAACAAATCAAAACAGTGGAAGGAAATGAGGAAGTGGAAATATTCTGTATCTTTATTGGCTTAACCAGTGAATTTATCAAAATTCATCAAATACTACCCTAATAATTGGGCACTTAACAGTATGCAGTATGCAAATTCTACCTGAAAAGAATATATATATATATATATATATATATATATATATATATATATATATAAAGTTGAGTTAGTAATCTTCATGTTAAAATATTTAAGGATGAAATGAACTGAGTTCTACAACTTACATTAAAAAGAATCCAAAAAATAAGGGGGATGGATGAGTAAAGAGATGGATAATTTTGTGAAAAGCAAGTATAATAAATTGTTAATGGTACAACAGAGGTTAGTACACGTATGGGTGTTCTCTGTAAAATTCTTTCATCTTTTCTGTATGTTTGAAACTTTCCGTAATTAAATGTTGAGGAAGCAAGAACTTCTTCAAAACTTCTTCTCACATATTGATAAACCCCAAGTCACCATTGTAGCGTTCCAAAATTAAGTCTTAACTACCTCTCGGTGTTCAATACCATCAGTTTCTTGCTTGCTTCAGGACCGGTAAACATCTAAATAATCACAAATTGCTGAGAGCTTTAAATCTCAAATTATTTTTGGAACTTTGCATGTAGAATTCTTTGATTAAAGATTTCTAAAATCCAAGAATTTTGAACATAATGTACCTGGAATGTAGAGGATTTCTCTGCACTTAGCTTGATTTATATAACACCTCAAGGGTCAAATATGTTTAAGACCCAAGTCCAGGCTACACCAGCAGTGCTGATAAAGTTTTCATACCCACAGTCAGCTTCCTTACAAAACATGTCACAGTTTACTTGAATTGCGTACATATATTGAGTATTGGTAAATCTTTGGTTGGTGTGATATCACAGTGCAGATGCCATCAGGAACTGGAGATGCACCACAGTCAATTCCAAGCTCCATGGTTCCTTAGTCTAGTGAAATATTCTTCTATCATAACTCTGTGCCCCATCAAACTTTATTAAAAATTTCTGTACGAAACCAAATGGCTTTCTCTTCAATGTTAAAGTTTTAACAGAATTATAATGATTTTCACAGTAAGTTAAGAAGATCTTGGCACCAAAATCTTCCCAAAGCTTTCTTTTAATTTTATTGATTGTATTAATAAGACCTCATCTTAAAAAGTAAGTGAACTGATTCACTGCTTTCAGGATCTGATGGTGTTGGCATAAAGCTTTGCATTATTTAACTATTTGTAACACTCTCCTGATAATCTGCCCAGCGTGTTACTAGCTGTTGCTTTACTTTGTACGTGATCGACAATGAGTGAAATTAGCTTAGGAAGAGTCAACTGATCAGAAAGAACAGCCGTGCTTCTTGGAATGAGATGGCACTCTGCTTTCGCAACTGCACAGAGCCAGTTTTCACTGTTGAGGACACACTGCTTAAAATAATGACCAGCGTTTGAAGAAGACGCAGATGCTCCTTCAGGAGCACGTGGAGAGTGGTTTCAAAATCCTATCGAAGATGCATTTCACTATAAAATGTCTTGAGAAGCAGAAATGCAGGTCTTGATTTTCATTCAATAGGTGCTTTATTTTTGAATGCCCGCACAGTGAAAGTTACTGCAAAATAAATGTCTTCAACCAATATAATAAATTATAGATTTATACCATACAGCAAAATACAAACTGTCAAGAGCATTCGGACTGCTGTCTACATACTCTATGGCAGAGCTACCCCGCCTTCACTCCCCACACGCCTCTCACACTCCCCTCATCGGCCAGGCCCTGTGAAGAATTCTTCATAGTTAATCACTGTCTCAGCTACAGCTCTAGATAAGAGCACAGTGGAAGCTGGAAGTGCAAGGTGGAAGGTTCTGGAATCCACCTGGCTCATTTTAATGCAACTATTAATAATAGGTCATTTAACAATGAAACATCTGGCACAAAATGCTAAGCAGGGCAGGGGTATGAGACACCCTCTGGCAAATTGGGACATGTGGTCATCCCATTAAAGGATGTCCCAGATGGTCCTATGTAATACAGACAGACCCGGGGTCAGATCCGGATGTCTGCAGACCTGTCCCAGGTGAGTCCCAGCACGGCCACGCTGAGCAAGTCTTGTCCAGACAGACTGCTCCTGTCTCCCTTGACAACAAAGGTGAGTCTAGATGTATTCATGAAAATGACTGATATATTTTGCAGGTATATGTAATTAAATATCTCTCATGTATAAGGAAGACATAAAACCTCATTTAGTTCAGAGCAATCTCCATGGACTTCATAGAAAGAGGGAATTATCCTGCATTTAGTTTCTGAGATGTTGGAATATTAGAGATTCAGATTCTGCTTGTCTGCGAATAATTCCCTGGATCCCTCAGGTGCAGAGGGGCTGGCGTCTGGGGACTGGGCAAGGGTGGACAGGCACAGTCCACCTGCACGAGCCGTACCTCGGGGCGGCTCAGAGAAGATGTTTGCAGGCATGTTTGATTCAAGTGTCCAATAATCAAATGCCGACAAATATTAGCAGATCGTATCACTGTTTTTCCTTCTTTGGCATCATTTCCATACCGTGACGCTGAGCCTGAAGCTGAAGCTGAGACAGCATGGATTGTAAGATACATCATTAATTTAATAATGGCTTTCCTGGATGAAAAAGGCAAGATGATAGTTCACATAAACCTTGTCTGTAAAACACCTGCCAATGTCAGAAATACTAAAATGTGGATGAAAACACACTGAATCTTAGAATGCAAGATATTTAAATTTGGAAGTCTTGCTTTACAGGCCACGTATCCCCCGGTCACTCTGCAGACACCTGTTAGCACATCCTAGCCGCGCAGACATGCAGACAGCATCTGTCAGGGTGAACCCCATGACACCGCCGTCTCTGCATACTGCATACACGAGGACATCAGCAGTTTCATATGGGTCAGCTTCGTATAATAACGAGAGAAAATGACTTCCAGCTAGGGGTCCGTGACCGTGTGCAACACACGGGACGTGACTTTTGCTAAGTCATCACAAGGAGAGACATGAGTTAGACATTATCCCACTCCCACAGATGCAGAAACGGAGATGCAGAAGTGCACCTAACCACAGTCCCTGCCGCGAGGGGCCCTCCAGCGGGTGTAGGACCTGTCCCTCCATTCTTGATGTCCCCTACCTCTCTGCTCCGGCTCCCGGCTGAAAAAGGATTTCTCCATCTGTCAAAGCGCCACCAACCCTCCTCATGAGCTGCAGCATTAATGGTTCTCCGAGTATCTGGCCAGGGGCTCCCGTCACAAGCACCAGTGCTCCGAATCCGGTTATTCATGCCGCTGTCCAGAGTGGTAATGCCCCGTGAATGAAAACCCCAGCTCCAGAAAGATTTATTCTTGTGAGGCCAGCACTGTTGGTGGTCCTGCCCTGGCTGCTGAGCAGGATATGGAGATTAAACTAAGAGGGAAAGAGGCTCTCACCCTCAAGGAGCACCAAATAGAAATGCCCACAGTGATGGGCACCTTGGGGTGGGTAAACCTCCTATTTCCAGCAGGCGTTCCTCAGGGAGAGATGGTTGTTGAGCCTTCGTGGGGAGGGAGGAACCGTACCTCCAAATGGGCCACCTGCAGTCTTCTTTAAAGATATTTAAAACCTTCCCTTCAAGTTTGAAAGAAGCATAGTAAGAAGTGTCTATATGGTGTATGCTCAATATAAAAAGGAGATTGAAGTTAATGAGAGGAACACTCCAGGATGGATCACTTCATTTAAAAGGGGAATGTAACCAGTGTTGGTCTCTGTGCCTGGACACCCTTGTCCTCCAGAGATTAATGCTAACTCGAATTCTGTGCAAGTCATCCCCCACCTTCTCTTAATGGTTTGACCATATATGAAGGTATTCTTTAGAGACAAAGTTCAGCTTCACATGTTTTGAATCTTTAAGAAGGAACTCACGCTGTAGGAATGAGCCGGGCCAGTGCAGTGAGTTAGTCTGCGGATGGGTCCCGGAGCCTGGCCTGACCCCCAGCTTTTCCACGAGCACCTGCCCCGGCTGATCAAGACCTCCACCACCATCCTGGTGAAGAGCTTCCTCTTATTCTCAGTTGCCAGGAATTTCTTTGTTATCATGAAAGGATACTGATTTTATAACATTATTTCACTGTATCTTCTTCCATGATCCTGTTAACCACCAGTTAACGTGGTAAATTAGTTGCGCTTTAATGTTGTACCAAGCTTCTGTTCTAGGAATAATCCTCATTTTGACACAATGGATTACATGCTGTATGTGTCACTGGATTCAGTTTAGTCATATTTTGTTTAGGATATTTGCATTTGATTCATCATTTGGATCAGCCTGTGATTTTATTTCTTGTACTATCTGTGTGAGGACTTAGTAACAATGTCTTAATAAGCTCATAAAGGGAAATGTCAAGGGTTTGTTCTTATTCCATAATCTGGAAGAGGTTGAAAAGAATGACTTTTTTTTCTATCCACAATATTTGGATTACTTCTCTAAAACTGATTGGACCTTGAGGAATCTTTATAGAGACATTTAAAATTGTTTCATGTTCTATGTTTTCTTGTTGACTTGCTTGGTAATTCATATTTTTTTCCTAAAAAGAATGATATGACTTAATCACTTTTATTAAGAAATAATTAATAATATTCTCTTTTTAAATCTGCAGCAGCAATGAACTTTTTATTTTTTGTTCTTCTTGCTCTCTGTGCTTCAGCCTGAATATTTCCTACTGAGTTATATTCCAGTTCACTAATCCTTTCTTTGATGAGAAGAATCGGCTGTTAAACTCACTTACTAAGTACATAATTTTAATTATTAATATTTTAATTCAAAAATCTCCATTTCATTAGCTTCCTATTGCTGCTGTAATCAATCACAACAAACCTAAGGGCTTAAAACTATGCAGATTTATCATGACACAATGTTTCGTTGTACCATCACATCATTGAGGATTTCAGAAATCAGGATGAGTACGTCTGGGGATGGGCATCAGTATGCCTACCACAGTCCACTATCTGGCCTCCAGAGATTCACTTCTGTCCCACATGAAAACACATTCATACCCCACCATGTCCCCTGAATTCTCAATGTGTTAGTACTTTCCACTGCATTTTAGCTGGGTTTGAGGCATGAACTTTCCAGGGACAGGAAGAAGGGAATGATGTTTCAGACAGACAGGTCAGCAGGTGCAAAGGTACAGAGGATGAAGAGGAACTTCTGATGGGTTTGGTGAGGCTGGAATGAGGAGGGAAATGTGGGATATGGAAGGAGATGAGGCTGGCAAGATAAGCAGATACAAAACCATGAAAAGTCCTGGGGGGCAGACTGAGGTGTGTGGCCAAGAGGAGAAATCTGATGGAGGCATCAACAGCCATACCACTGACTCCTTTGTCAATGAGCTCATTCCAGAATGAGTGTGCTCACCTTCACCAGCTTTGACAGCTCCAACTCTTTCGCAGCTCTGTGGGTAAATTTAATTTGGACACAAAGTCCAAAATCTCATCTGAATCTCATCAGTTCAAAAATCCTAAACCTTATCATTTAAATCATCTAAGGTTTAGAGTGAGGATCTGCACTTCATCCATGCTGGGGCAAAATTCTCCATCTGTAAACTCATGAAACTGAAGAAACAAGCTGGTGGCTCTTGAAATCCAATCGCCAACAAGCATAGAATAACACTTACAGGTATTTCCCTTTAAAAAGGAAGAAAATGGAAGGAAAACAGGAGTTTTCCAGGGGGTCCCAAGCAATTTTAAAATCCTGCCAGACAAACTTCATTTGGATGGAATAGAACTGGAATATAACTCAGTAGGAAATATTCAGGCGGAAGCACAGAGAGCAAGAATAAAAGTGATTAAGTCATATCATTTCTTTTTTTTTAAGATTTTATTCATTTATTTGAGAGAGAGATAGTGGGAGCGAGAGAGCAGCAGAGGAAGAGGGAGGAGCAGACTCCCCACCGAGCAGGGAGCCCAATATGGGGCTTGATCCCAGGACCCTGAGATCATGACCTGAGCTGAAGACAGCCATTTAACTGACTGAGCCACCCAGGTGCCCCAAACTCCACTTGTTTTCAAGGATTAGGGGATGTTCTGTGATTCCCAGCTCTGCCTCGGGCCCACAGCCCACCTTCAAAGACACTCTTGTTGTCCAGTGAAAGCTAGCACATGCTTGAGCTGAATCGTTATATGAGCTTATTCCTCATCTGTAGATTTTTGGGGGTCCAACAGTCTTCCTTCTTGTCCCTTTTAATGCAAGTGCCAGGCAGTGTTTCTGCTGGTACAATGTTCTCAAGAATCTTACTGGTCTCCCATGTATGTCACAGGGATTCACTCTACTAGACAATAACCCCTCCACAAATCTTCCCTAGATAATCCCATCTCTATTTCCACTTCCTGTGGAGCTGACTGAGGGGAATCCAGGAGCAGCATGCTTAATTCCCTCAAAGAGCCCCTGTGTGACTCACTACTCTGATGTTGTGATCCTTCCAAGGCATGAGCAAAAGGGTTATTTGGCCACCCCTCCAGCTTTCTCTCTAGAGCATGCTTTCCTGACCTTGAATCTCCTAGCTTCAGCCTCTTTTCCAATCTGGAGCACTCAAAATCATCAAGCCCTGACCTTCTTCCTTCCTAGTTCTGCCCTTCATCTATTCATTCCTTTTATATTTTACTAGATGCAGCAAGAAGAAAACAAGCTGCCCCATCGTATTTACCTTGCTTTACATTGATTGAGATTTGTGGAGATCGTTATTGCTCATAAACTCTGGAAAAGTCTTGGCTATTCTCTCTTTGGAATATCACATCTGTTCCATTTACTTTTCCCTAGCTTTCTGAATCTCTAGTAGGAGGTATGCTTGAAGTTTCCTAGCCTCGTTTCCAAGCCTCTTAATTAATGTCTTTCTCATTTGTCTGTCTGAGTTATGTTCTTGTAACTTCTGGATATTTAGGATACTTATTTATTTACTTTCAATGTCCTCTTATTTCTTTAAATGTAATTCACTTTAATTATCATTTATTTAAATTCTGTACTTTATAATTTCTGGCTCCACATTTTGTGCCAGATTTATTACGTGGTTGCTGTTTTTACTGGCTTTAGTTCATGGTAGACTGGCTAACTCTTAGAGTGTCTGGTGACTCTTTTTTTATTGTGAGATTATATTTTGATCTTTACCCACGAGAGTTCTCTTAAGATTGGATTCAAAGAGTGTTTTTTCAATGGGGATTTGTTTTTGTTTCTGGAGGGGAAATTTTGTCACTACAAACTCAGCCTCCTTTAAACTAAATTCTTAATGTGATATTTTGCAGATCACACAGTTAATAGGATGTCACACCCCAAATTTTGCTACGAAGACTTGTGTTATGAATTCTTGGATTGGAGGTCTTTTTTTTTTTCTTTTCCTTCCTGCTTTATGAAACACCAGGAATCAGTGAGGTATTATCTCTCTCTGAGATTTATTTTTAGTACATGCACTGAAAATCCCCCCTGGTTTCACACAGAGGATCTCTGATGTAACTCCCTGTGATGGTGAATCTTGTGTCACCTTGACTGGGCTAAGGGATGTCCAGAAGGCTGGTGAAACCTTAGTTCTGGGTGGGTCTCCATAAGAAATTAGCATTTGAATCAGTAGATTCCTGTAAGCATCCCCCTTACCAAGGCCTGTGGCCATCATCCAATCCACTGAGGATCTGAATGGAATGAAAAGGTGGAAGAAGGCAAATTCAAGCTCTCTATGTGACCATGGACATCCAAGTTCCTTGTTCTTGGGGTTTCATACTCGAGCTCTTACTCTGATTTACACGACTGGCCCTCAGTTCTTAGGCCTTTGGGTTCAGGCTGAATTTCACTGCTGGTCCTCTAGCTCGCTGATGGCAGATCATGAGACTTCTTAGTATCCTCAGCCAGTGGAAGCCGGTTCCTACCATAAATCTGCTCTCTTAAACCAAGTTGTCATGCTGTACACGTTAAACTTATACAGCGATATATGTCAGCCATTTCTCAATAGAACTAGGGAGAAAATCCCCTCTTAGGAAAATCTTTTATCTATCCTACTGGTTCTGTTTCTCTGCAGAAATCTGACTAATCCCGCCCTACCCACCCATCCCCAAGCTTAGGGACTTTTTCCTGTGTCCCCACACAATTAATCCTTAGCAGGGGTCAGTTGTGATCCTCAGGAAAGCAAACACTACATCTAATACTTGCTTCCTCTTCCAGATATGTTTCCTGGTTTTTTCAGACTTAGAATTCTTTTACTAAGCTGTCATACATTTGCTTAATTAAAAGAAGAAGAAGAAGAAGGAGAAGAAGAAGAAGAAGAAGAAGAAGAAGAAAAAAAAACATATTACCCAGAATTGCAGCTGTGGTTTACCAGGAGGGATGTCTGTAACACAGCTGGAAAGGATGGTTTGCTTATTTAATTCTTATTCATCACTCCACCTCATTTCTGTTATCTGTCTATGCCTGCTTTTCTTCCCAATTTCACAAGGCAGAAACTTCTAGCAGAGTGGTGATCACATACACCGGTGAGATGGTATCAGCATAGCCCCGGCCCCCTTTTAGTGGAATCTTAGCAGCGGTGGGAACAACCAGAGTGTTGTGTTAAATGACAGTGTGGTGACAAATCTTCATATTTACTTAGTAGAGCCATATTTGAACCCATGGCCTTGAGTTATTTCCTCTATCCTGATGTTCATCACATGCTGGTATATTTTCTCTGTGGCTGATACACTGATCAGAAGTTTCCTTTGGATGAAGGTGGGAGGAGGCCCAGAGAACATGCACCCTGGGAACAGTGTTTTCAGGTAAAAAGACCTGGATTCAAGCCTGGGACCCCGCCCTGCTCTTGCTGCTGGATTTGGACAATTCACATCACCTCCTTGAGCTCTACCTCTCTATTTACAACATTCCGACAAGATGCTGAGTGTGGGGAAAGGGCTGGGATGGTCACATCAGCAGCTCGAACTGAGTCCTCTCCCCTAGGATGAGTAGATTTTGGTCCTGGGGCAGCACTTGCTGAAAAAGGTAGGCAAGGCTACCTTCTGTCAGGTTTCTTGTCTCCAACTTTGTCATGTAGGAAGCAGTGGGGTCATGTCTAAAGCGTTCTGGGAGAAAAGTATTTGCATTCAATTATACTATATCCTGCTTAGTTGGCATTTGCAATGAAGTCAAGAAAAGTTAAGTTTCAGATATGCAAAGGCTCTATCTTTGCATAGAGCACCTGTGTCCCCTCTCTGGACAAATCACCTCCTAGTGCATCTAGTCCATTGTGAGATGGGCTACTGAAACTAAACAAGGAAGAGAAGTCATGGTAAAAAACGTAACAGTGAACCCTGGAACAATTCAAACATACAATTCACACTTGCTGAAAATATGGCTCCAAGTTATATATCATCGATAATTCTTAAAATAGAATCTATATAGAGAAGATGTTTAAAAATCAATGAGCTTTGTCTAATTCCAGAATTTAGCAATAAAACCTGAAAGTTGGGAAATTGAATTTTGGAAGAAATTAAGAGTGAAGATTTCTGGATCTCACGGAGGCGGAGGGGCCACTTAGAAACTCAGTAGACCTTGACAACTAGAGAAATTTGTAAGACTTAGAAACCATGTAAAAGGTGACAAAATTGAAGAATTAGCATTGCAGAGACGCCCTCAAAATCAGTATTCACAAAGAGAAAGACCAAATGACAAAGATAAAAGGAAGACAACAAACAATAAGAAAACAAAAGAGACTAAAAGCACAAAAAGCAATGGGATAAAAATCTGACCAAGCTCATTGCTTTTGGCAGAAAGTTTAAAGGGATTAAATTCACTGCTAAAGACTCTTGAAATGGCACAAAACCCAGAGTCTGTCTACATGGCATCTAACCAGAGACTTGACTAAAGCCAAGAGGTTTGGAGAGATAAAAGGCGAAGCAGTGGACAGATGTATGCCAAGCAAATCTCAAAGAAAATACAGGAGGCAATAATGACCTAAGATAAAGTATGAGTCAAGGTTTAAAAAAATTGAAACAGGACAAAGTGGGCAATGTTTTATTGATTAAGTGTTCATTTTGATACAATAGGATGACAGTTATGAAACTTTATGTGCCAAATAACACAGAATCAAAGCAGACAAAGATCAGACTGAAATATGAAAAGAATGTGTCAGGTACCCAAAAGCAGCTGAATATTCTTTTGTTCTTTGATAGGTCAAGTAGGCAATAAAGTAAATGGGGATAGAAGAGTTCTAATTATTGTAAATAATTCAATGTATATAATAGTTATTATGAAATACAACACAATGCTACTAGGGAATAATCCTTATTACAACATTATGTGATACACAATGAAATCATTCTTAAACTCAAAGTAAACCTCTCTGACTTAAAGAAAGAGGAAATTGCCTATGGTCCATAGAGTGTGATCATCAATATCATCATAAGTAGCAACCTTTATACACTGAACACTTATTAAACAAGTATGGGTAAGGCGCCTTCTATGTTCAAGGCTCCATTTAAAACACCAAGGATAAAACAATGACAAAAACGGGTAAAATCTGTCCAAAAGATTTCCTTTTAGTAGAGACAGACACAGAATAAGCAAATACATACTATGCCAAATGAGAAGAACTGTGGGTGGGTGGGGAATTAAGCAGGAAATTTGAGGAATTGCTGGTGGAGGGGTGGTATGTGTTGATAAGGGGGTCAGGGGAGATCCCACTGCAAAACCAGCATTTGAGCCAAGACCCGAATGAGGTGAAGGAGCATGCCATGCACCTGTCTGAGGAAATGTGTTCCTTGCAGAGGTTGCAGCACCTGCCAAGGCCCAGGACACACAAGGAAAGACCAGGAGGTCAGTGGGGCTGGACACAGTGGGAGGCACGTGTCAGGAGGAGATGAATTCCAAGAAGCAGTGACCAGACTGGACAGAAGCCAAAGCTCTTTTGCTCTCCGTGAGACGGGAGCCACTGGAGGGCTCTGAGCCAAGGAGCCTTGCTGGCTACTGTGTGGAGAATAGCACAGGACAGAGACAGTTGGAAGCAGAGAGCCTTGCCAGGAGGTTATTGAGATGGTCCAGACAAGAAATCATGGTCGCTTGGTTTAGCATGAATGAGGTGGTAACAAATGGTCATGTCCTGAAGATACATCCTCCTCATCACCCATATCTGAGTCTCACACAGCCCTATACATTGCCTAATGGGAGAATCCATCCTCCACACTCCCCTGCTGCACAAAATTCCCTTCTGCTGTGCATCTCTGTGGTTGTTGTCTGTTGCCAAAATCTTCTGAGTCTTCAGTTCCTTCTGTGGATACGCTCTCCTTCTTAGGGCTTGAGATCCAGCTGTGCCCTTAAAGCACCACCAACCCGTCTCCCTGTCACTCTGGGACTACTCACCCCACACACCTGGACCTCAGGCCTGGGAGTCGGGCGAGTGTCCTTTTATGCTTTTGTTGCATCCAAACCCATTTTTACCTACTTCCTTATTCAAAATCCTAGTTTCATTAAAGCATATGTCATTCTATCAGCTCCCCATCCTGTGTGTCCATCACCTGAGATTCAGGTCTCTCCAGTGTTTACTGAAGACTTCGGAGCCTGCCTCTCCACCTTGGGGGCTGCCATGATGTCTGTGCCAAACAATGTCCCTCTTGCTCTTCTGGTTGATCGGTCTCCAGGTTCCAGGGGTGTCTTATTGCACCCCATCCTCTCCCTTGCATTGTCTGTTGTACTCTCGACTCCAGAACCCCTGGACTGCTGCCTCCCTCCAGCATCCTTGTCTAGTGCCCACTTCATATGTCTTTGCTGTCAAAGTCAAGATCACAGCATTTTGACGTTGACTTAATTGCACCACCAATCAGTGTTTTGAGATCCGCCAGCCCCCTTGTGTCCTGGCTTCACCCTTTGCTCAAATTAGATCCTGTGATTCATCATCCTAAACCCTCTTCACCATCTCAGCCCCCTCACCCCTCATTTCCTCTGGCATCAGTCCCTTCTCTGTACCACGCTACACCCGACCTGGGCACTGCATACAGTTATAGTCAAACACTCAGCCCTGGCTCCAGGACTTTCATTAAATTCTTTATCAAGAGGGCAGGCAAAATTGTTCAGCAATTCAAACACATTTATAAAATGTTTACTTCTCCTCCCTGCAAAATAACATTCCACACCCTCGCCTACCTCCTCAGCCTGCCAGCTCCTCATATTTCCTTGGTAAGACAGGAGCTGTCTTTCTTTGCACTCCCAAATCCACCTGCTTCCCTGTGCTCAACGCTGCCATCCCCTTCTATGTCCTAAGAGGGTGCCCACTCTGATCTGAAACCCACTCCTTTTCCTGTCTCCCCAGCCTTTGAGACAAGGCTATGCGCTCACTGTGACCAGTGAAGTCATCGACTTTTTCCTACATGTGACCCCTGGTAGATATGTTATCTTACAAAAATAAAAAATACCAAGCTTCCCCTGAGCCCCTGTCTCCCTCCAGCTGCTGGTCCCTCCAGCATGTGGTCATGTGTGTCAGTGACGTCACCACCTTCACTTCTTGTCTCTACGTTCTCTTCTAAACTCATTTCCCTCTGACTTCTGCCTGCCACCCACCTGACCCAGTCCTTTCTTAAGATCACCAGTGACTTCTCTATTGGCACATTCAAGCCACTGGTCTTTTTGTATAAGTCAATTTGTTTAGTTGACTACCCTACCTTCGTGGCCTCTGGACACCACATGGTCTTAGCAGTCACCTCCTCTCAGTGACAGCCCCTCTCATCTGGGGCTCCCAGCCCTGGAGTGTCCCAAGGCTCAGCCCTGCACCATTTCTCCACACATGCCCTAGAGAATTCCACTCAGTCCCAAGGCTTCAAATACCTCCACCCACTGATGACTCCCTGGATCCCAACATTGGCCACTGGACTCCAGAATTAGTCAATCTAACTGCCTTTTTGATACTGGACCTCTAATGTCATCTCAGACTCATTATGTCCACAACCGAACTCTTGGGTCCCTGTGCATTTGTGAGTCTCCCCTACCCCTACAAATGGCATGGCGGTCCTGTTGCCCCAACCCAAATGTATAAATTGTTGATTCTTCACATTTCCCCCCCTTCTCCACTGCCGTCACCACCACATCCAATATCAGCATCACCCCTTCCCCCCAAAATATCTTACCAGTCCCCATCTTTCCATCTCAGCTGCCATCAGCTGGTGCAGATGTTACAGCCTCCAGGAAGCATCTCATCCTCCAATCTTGGAAGTAAAGCAAAAACCATGGAAGGAGCGTGGCCTGTCACCTAGTAGAACCCACCATCAAAATGATGCTTGAAGCTACCTATTCCATGTCCTTACTGTGGCTTGTGACAGCAAGAAGAAGCCTGGCTGCCCAGCAAGGTTAACTCAAGAGGAGACAAGACTTGCAGTGAATTGAGCCAATCTAGATTGGCCTAAAGTCAAATTGGATCATGAGCAGGAAGTGAGAAAAACTTCACTAGAATTAAATGCTATTTAGTTTGTGTTTCCAGTGCCAGGAAAGATCTGGCTTCAAGACGGAGCAGAGAGCAATTTTTACCAAATAAATGATGGGAATGTCATCCCCTGAGACATTTAAAAATCTCCTTGGCATCTGGTTTTAATTAGGCTATTTGTTCACCATCATCCCCAAGATGGTATTTTTCAAGATTCCAGGATATAATTTCTATTCCTTCATTCAACAATATTTGCTAAATGCTCATCCTGTAATACGCACTATGCAAGATACTCGTTAAAACAAACATACATTAGACGTGTGCTGACAAGCATATACATTTAGTAATTTGTGCCCATGTATTTTGCTCCAAAAAAAAAGAGCAAACTGAGTGTTAATGGAGTATCTTAAGTATCTTCAGAGGCTCCTGCTTTGCCCAGGATTCCCCTCCTGGCACCTCCAACAGCAGAGCCTGTCCTCTGAGGACATCCACTGCCACCTGTTCCCTGACCAGCCATCAGCCTCTGCTATTCCCACACCAGGCTGGGAGTAGGTGGCAGGGCTTAGTACACGGAGACTCAGGCAGGATGAGCAGGCATCAAGCACCAGCCCTGAGCCTGAGGGCCACAGAGTCGCAGGATCCTAGGTTGGGAAGCCCTGTAGGTATAATACCAAGAAGGGAAATGGAACCTCGCCATGGTCTCTCTGGAACTGCTGCCAGTGTTTTCAAAGAGGATTCCATGCTGGGCTTCATTCTTGCAAGATGACATCATAGGGAGAAAACCAAAGGGTATCTGAGAGCAAGAGGGGAGGGGTGGGGAAAGCTTTGTGTCTGAGCAATCTGATGCACAACGTCTTCATCCTGGAAAGCCCAGGACTCAGTCATGAGAATAAAGGCTCTGAAAAGAGTTTAGCAAAAAAAAAAAAAAAAATCTGTTCAACTTAACCTGCCATTTCCCAAGCTTATCTGACTGTAGATTCCCATGGGTGCTCCTTTGGCCCCTTTTCTATGACCCCTATCAATGAGCCTGTGGGACAGCCCAAACGTTGGCTTGTGTATTTGGAAGCCAAATGGAGAGGGCAACCATGGAAATGAAGTTTAAGGGGATGCCTCTGGTAGAGACGGAAGAGATTCCTAACTCCTTCATCAGCTCCAACAGCGCACCCTTGGTTGGATTCTGGGGACATCAGACTTGGGCCAAAGGTCACATCTTCACACCCTGGTCAGGGCACTTGCATAGGGGGGTGCTTTGTGCTACTTAGAATTCACACCAAGTAGGCAAAGAACTCAAGTGGCACGTCGCCCACTGGGGCAGTGCCAGCCTACTGGGGAGGGGAGAGTGAGGGAGGGACGCCGGAGATGACACAGGTGCCGGGCCAGAGACGCAGGGCAGCTCGTGTGAGCTACGTTTATTGAGCCAGGCGCCGACCATGCAACTGGACTCCTCGCCTGTCGTGACTGATCCTCACAACAGCTCTGTGAAGTTAATTCAGAGAACAGGAGTGTAGAGCTCAGAAGGGCCCAGCAGTGTCCCCTGATTCACACAGAGAGATGAAAAGGCGGGGCCTTGCTGAGCATGCCCCTCCTCTGCAGTACGCTGCCTTCAGGTGGTGGCCAAGGGTAGAGAGGGTGAGGCAAAGGGACAAGAGCAGGGCTGTGGGAACAGGACCAAACAGGTCATTTGTCTGCAGGGAAGACGTGGCGGCTCCTGTGACTTGCCCGGGCCAGCTGTCACCTGGGTCTGGGGCAGTGGGCAGAAAAATAAGGGCCAACAGAAGCAGGCAGGCCGGGAAAAATCAGAAGCGGGGCCCATGGCTATTCTCGGACATTTTCTGGGGTCGGGTTGGGATGGGCAGGGATTGTAAGTCAAGTCATCAAATGATGGGTCTTGGGAGAGTCCTGGGGAGGTAGAGGCAAAAGCCTCAGCAGCAGATGCCCCAGTGTGGGGCCTAGTTTACAGGCAGGCATGCCCACATCTGTCAGCTCACCAGGTCTGGAGCCCTGGAGGGGCAGCCGCTGAGGTCTGTGGGAGCCACTTACATGCCACCGAGCTGCTCAGACTAATAAGGGTGCCGCCATGCCTCCGTTCCAGCAAGTCCAGGAGCCCCCTCCCCAGGACGATCATGGGCCTCCCTACAATTTCACTTGACCAGCGGCCAGGCAGAGGGTGCTTTTATGTTGCAGGGCAGTCACAACTGTGGCCCTTGACCCAGAACGGGCATCCTCTGGGTCAGACATGCTCCATGAGGCAAAAGAAAAGCAGGCACATCTTAAATTCTGTCAAAATACAAGCACTGGCACATCTTTAAATTTTAATTAAAAAATCAATACAGGGACGCCTGGGTGGCTCAGTCGGTTAAGCGGCTGCCTTCGGCCCAGGTCATGATCCCAGGGTCCTGGGATCGAGCCCCACATAGGGCTCCTTGCTCAGCAGGGAACCTGCTTCTCCCTCTCTCTCCCTCTGCTTGTGCTCTCTCTGTCAAATAAATAAAATCTTAAAAAAAAAAAAATCAATACATAAACTCATAATTATTGACTCTGCATTCCAGTACACAATTTCCAAAATGTTTTCAGTGCTTTGACCTCATTTGGTTCTCACAAAAACCCTGTCAACAGGACTTTCAGTTTCTGCTGTGACATATAAAAAGCTTGGAAGTTATCACACCTGTCCCTACAAGAAGAAAAAACTGAGCAAACTGAAAATCAATGGCTTTTTGGGGGCCCACCTGAGAACTGAGGTCACAGTGCAAACCAGCACCCTCACATCCAGAGAGATGGGTGAATCTAAGTAATAATAAGTGTGGATCTGCTTGCCTGGAGCAAAAGTTGTTGGAGCCATAAACTGGGGGAAACTAACCCTGAGTGGGGGGAAAAAAAACATCTGCTCTCAGGAGGGAGTCTGCTTGAAGATTCTCTTCCTTTGCCCCTCCCCCCACTTGCCCACATTCTCTCCCTTTCTCCAAAATAAGTAAATAAATCTTTAAAAAAAAAAAAAAAAGGTGAAGAAGAAATAAGGACTTTTTAAGAGAAGCAAAAGCTGAGGGAATTCATCACCAGCAGAGCTGACCCACGATAAATGGTAAAGTTCTTCAGGAAGAAGGAAAGTAATATAGAACAGGACGTCAGACTGCATGGAGAAAGGAAGGCTGTTGGAGAAGGAATAAATGAGGAGAAAGCAAAATCTCCTATTTTTCTTATTCTTTTTTTTTTTTTTTTTAAGATTTATTTATTTATTTATTTATTTGACAGAGAGAGAGAGCTAGCGAGAGCAGGAACAAAAGCAGGGGGAGTGGGAGAGGGAGAAGCAGGCTTCCCACCGAGCAGGGAGCATGATACACAGGGCTCAATCCCAGAACCCTGGGATCATGACCTGAGCCGAAGGCAGACGCTTAACAACTGAGCCACCCAGGTGCCCCTATTTTTCTTATTCTTTTTTTTTCCTTAAGGATTTTGTTTATTTGACAGAGAAAGAGACAGCAAAAGAGGGAACACAAGCAGGGGGAGTGGGAGAGGGAGAAGCAGGCTTCCCACAGAGCAGGGAGCCCGATGCGGGGCTCGATCCCAGGACCCTGGGATCATGACCTGAGCCGAAGGCAGACGCTTAACGACTGAGCCACCCAGGCGCCTCTATTTTTCTTATTCTTAATTGATCATAAAGATTGTTGTTCAATGTAATAACAGTAACAATCCACCAGGTGGTTATAGTGCATGGACTAGTGGAATGACAGGAGGGATGGGGAGAAACTGAGAATATTCAGTTACAAGGCACCTGCACCACGTACGTGGAGGTGCAGTGTGTTATTTGAAGGTGGGCTTAGATTTGTCAAAAATGTTAAAAATAGTAGACAGCCACTAATTTTTTTCACAGGAAGAACAGAAGTAAAATGGAATCTTATAAAATACTCAGTTGAAACCAGGGAAGAGTGGGGAGCAGAGGGGGAAATTTAAAAAGAAACAGAGAATAAGTGCAAAGAATAGAAAATACTTGACAAAAATGATAGATATTAATATAATTATATTTTAAAAATCACCTTAAATATGAATGGTCTAAATATACCAATTAAAATACAGAGATTGTCAGAGTGGTTTAAAAAACAAGACCCAAGTATATATTATCTACAAGAGACCCATGTTACAAATAAAGAGTCAGATAGGTTAAAAGTAACTAAAAGAAGGCTGGAGTGTCTGCATTAATTTCAGAAAAAAACCAGATTTCTATACAAGGAAAATAATCAGGGATGAAGATGGATATTACATAATGATAAAGGGGTCAATTCTCCAAGAAGACATCATCTTCAAAGTGTCTGTATGTAACAAGAGAATGTCAAATACATCCGGTAAAAAATGAAAGAAGAAATGGACAAATCCTCTATTGCATTGGAGACGTCGACACCCCTAAGTCGGTAATGGATGGATCAAGAAGGCAGAAAATCATTAAAGGTATAGTTGACCTGAGGAGCACTATCGCTCAGCTGGATCTAATTGGCATCTGCAGACTACTTCATCCACCAACAGAAGAACACACATTCTTCTCAAGTTCACATTGCATGCGCACCTCGACAGACCACATTCTGAGACATAAAGACACTTAAACAAATGTAAAAGACTATAGGAATCATACACAATCTGTTCTCAGACAATAACAGATCTAGAAATTACCAGAAAAAGAGCCCCGAGAGGATGGGATGAAAATGGCACTTCTCCTCCCCAGTCTTTCTCCCCAACCCCATGACCCCATCTACTTTCGTAAAAGCATCAGATCCATCCCTTTGAGGGCCATTCTCCAGCAAAACGCCTGGTCCTCACAACTATCAGAATCACTGAAAACAAGGAAAGTGAGGAATTCACAGCCAGGAGGAGCCTGAGGAGACATGGTAACTGGTGTGGTGTGGGATCCTAGAGAGGGCCCTGGAACAGTAAAGGGACATTGGGTAAAAACTCAGGACATCTAAATAAATACAGACTTCAGATAATAATAATGTGTTAATATTGGTTCATAGATTTTAGCAAATATACTACATGAATGTATGATTAATAATAGGGGAAACCAGGCATGGGGCTTATGGGAATCTTCTGTACTGTCTTCACAAAGGTTTTATAAATTTAAAACTGTTCTAAAATTAATAGGTTATTTTAAAAATGAGATAGTAATGATTGCAGGAAAAAATCAAAAAGGGAAAATAAATAAGAGTCAAAGTGTATTCTATGAAAAGAAAGCCATTCAAATATCACAAAATTAGCAATAAGTATGCAACCATAGGAGATACATCCTCATATTTGTCAATGAACAGAAAGTGAGAAGTTGGAGACCCTGAGCATGTTTTAGAGGTGAGGATGTGGAAAAGAGAACACTCGAGCATCATTGGTGGGATATAAATTGGTGCAGCCACTATGGAAAGCAATATGGAAGTTTTTCCGAAGGTTAAAGATAGAACTACCATATGATCAGATAGATACCACATCTGCGTATATATCCGAAGGAAATTAAATAAGCACCTTGAAGAGGTATGTGTACCTTCACGTTCATCACAGCATCTTTGGCAATACCCAAGGTGTGGAAACAGCCCACGTCTGCAGCAGACGAGTGGATAAAGACGATGCAGTCTACACACTCAGTGGAATATTACTCAGCCACAAGAAAGAAGGAAATCCTGACATTTTTGAGGACATGGATGAATTGGAGAATGTTATGCTCAGTGAAATAAACCAGACACAGAAAGACAGATACTGCATGTGGAATTGAAGGGAAGTCAGAGAAGCCGACTAGAATGGTGGTTGCAGGGGCTGCAGGCAGGGGAAATAGGGAGCTGTTGGCACAGGATACAAAGTTGCAGTTCTACGGGAAGAGTAAGTTCTGATGATGTAATGTGGGCGTGGTAACTACAGTCATGATAATGTATCGTATATCTGAAATCTCCTAAGAGAGTAGATCCTGAGTGTTCTCACCACATAGGCACAGAAAGCAACTATGTGAAGGAATGGCTATGTTAATGAGCTTGATTGCCATAATCATTTCACACTGTATACGTGTATCGAAACACACGTTGTACACTTTAAATATATACAATTTTTATTTGTCAATTATACTTCAATAAAGCTGTAAAAAAGGAAAATAAAAATAAATTATTTTAGAGACTAATTGGCTGATTGGCCAACTGATTGGCTTAGGCTTTAATAAGACTTTGGGTAAAAATTATTCTTTAAGTTTATTTTCAAATGATATTGTTATTCACTGAAAGGTCACTGAAAACACCATGTTGATCATGGAGGATAGGAAAGAATATAAAATAACCAGCATTTGCTAAGCATTTATAACAAACAAAAACAAATCTATATTCTGATATGGACTAAAAATTGCTTCACCATTCTGATAATTACACAGGTATTTTGAAACCCTATTCTGGATCATTTATTCCCCAAATAAACAATTTGTATTAGTCTGTTTTATTGTCATACTAAAAAATCTGTTACATTATAGTACTTTGTTATACTCAAATGACAAAAATTATTTATAATATTTATAATATTATGATATTTGTAAAATCGTAATCTTTAGCTCCAGCAGTATAATTGGTAAACTATTCCTCACAAGAATTATGAAAATTCATTTTGTAACTTGTACAGTCTAAATATTATAGAACCAGCTAGTTGGAAATCAACTTGAACTTTGATCTGAGGGTTATAAGGCTTAGAGCAAGAGATACGTCATTAAAGCAAAGAAATAAATTCATGGGAAATGATACAAAAATCCTAATGAAAAGGATCACTGCGTCCATTTCATGGAGCAACAGCTGTGCCCAAGTCCTGTGGCTGCTAAGGGCAGGACAGCCGAGGACCTGGGTCTTCTGCTCTCTGACCTGCATGAAGGTGGTAGGTCAGAAGAGGCAAGCTCCAGCGTCTACCCCGGAAGGAAATGGACAGGTCACCTGGGGGCAAATGCTGTGTGACAATGGGCTGTGGAAAAGGCTATTGTTAGTCCTGAGCTTACTCAGGACAGCATTTACATCATAATAATGATTCTCAGCACCCAGTTCCAGTGTGTGTGTGTGTGGGGGGGTGCCCACTCATCCAAGCAATCCTTGGACACCAGCCGGACGTCCTGCGGTTGGACTGGGCGTGGCACGGCCCACAGGGGACAGCGTCGGGCCCCACGGGTGGAGGGCCCATCCCACACGTCTGCCCCCCACCTTCAGACGCCAGTCACAAGTCCCCATCGTCACCTGTGCTTCTGACCGACGGTTACAAGTCAGGGGTTCCCGCGACCCCCTCCTCGGGTTCCGTGAATCTGCCGGCGCGGCTCACAGGGCTCCGAGAAACGTCCCGCTCGCCAGACGGCAGGCTTGCGGGCCACGGTGTCCTCAGCCGCAGCTGCAGGGAAGGAGGCAGAGGGCGGGCTGCGGGGAGGGGGCGCCGCTCTCCCGCTCCTGCTCCTGCTCCTGGAGGCTCTCCCAGCAGGTGCTCCGGGGTCTTGACTTCCTTACTGGGGCCTGAGTGACCACATCACTGGCTGCTGGTGACCCATCGGACCTGCACCCCTGCGGCTCTGCTCTAGGGGTCCGGGGAGGGGGCGGGGAGGGCGGAGACCGACCACTCCCACCCCCTACCACCCGGGGGGTCTCCTGGGGACCAGCCCCCGCCCCCAGGTGTGGGCCAGAAGCCGCCTCGTTAACATGACAAAAGACACTTTGTGGTTCTGGGCGCTCAGGAAATTCCCAGGGGGCTCTGGGCCAGAAATGGCCTGAAGACCAGCTGAGTATTTCTTATTAGGAATCGCAGTGTCACACACCACACAGCTATGGGGTTGGATACAGGGGACTCCGGGCACCCCCAGGGCCTTCTCCATGTGGGCCGCTTCACCCCTCCCAGGCGCTTGGTGTCCCCCTGCAAACAAGGGGAGATCAGCCCCTCAGTATGGGCTCCTGGGGACAGTGCCAGGGAACAGAGTTTGTGCAGCAACCCGGGTTCGGCAAAGTGAGTCCCTGGTGAGCTGAGGGGACCCTGAGACCAGATGTCAACTCCACACAAGGTGAACGTGGTCACGAGTAGGTTCACGGGTTCAGGAAATGTTCTCGGTCTTTCCCCTAAAGACCTTGCGCTCAGGGCCGCACGCGGACCTGGAGATCACTGTGGGCAGCGCTGCTAATAAGATTTCTCTATGTTAGAGCCACGGGATGATTTTCTGCTTAGCACAGTCTTAAAAAGCCGATCAGCAGTTGAAGAACCCGGGTGGTCAGTAAACGTTATGAGAGCGTGCTCGTCGCCAGGCCTCGCCGGGACCCACGCACCTGCTCTCAGGACCAGCTCAGAGTCCTGCTGACAGTACATCCACTTTTCGTTTCCACGTCAGGCTTGTGGAAAAGGAGAAAAATACAATTCTCCCCAGGTCAGAGCCGGAGCATGCTAGAAGCCCCCGTCTCCCAGCTGGCTTCCGTCTGGTCTCCAGTAAAATAGCCGCAGAGAGCCTGAACAAGGGGCCCCCGGAGGACCCCAGTGGGTGGTTGCCCCCGGATCCGCTCCTGCTGGGAGGCCAGGGCCAGTGGGGGGGGTGGCGAGAGGCTGTCGGCAGCCGGAGGGAGCATGGGCGGCCGCGGGGCTACGTCGGAGGTGGGACGCCTGAGGGTGGAAACCACCACGCGGGCCTGGGCCCGTCCCCAGGGCGGAGAGGCAGCGGCTGCCCGCGGCCGAGGTTTCAGCCCAGCAGGCCCTGTGCTTCCAGCACCCCATCCTGCCTCTCTCTCTGTCTTCCCTGCAAGCTCGCCTCTTGAACGCTTTCCCTGCGAGGCACAAAGAGGGCAGAGGCCCGGAAAAGCTGTGGGAATGCTCTAAGGCCACAGAAGGAACAAACAGGGGAGTGTGGATGGAGCCCGCTTGACCCCACGTGTCCCTCCGGGGTCCAGGCTGCTCGGCGAGGTGTCCGTCCTCAGCCCACACAGGAGAGGACAGGTGGTAAAGGGCCTGGGTTCAAGGCAGGGCCCTGCCAAGCCCAGATTCTCTGCGGCCCGAACAAGCCACTCAGGCTCCCTGAGACTCTGCTTTCCAATCTATGAACCTGGGAATCGAATGAAATCCTGCTCACCAGCGGGAGAGCAAAGCACAGCCCCTGACCTGAGGGCCCCCCCTCCCCGGTGATCGCTTGGCCCTGTCGCTGGGGGGGACGGAAGCCAACAGCGGCGCTCTCCCGGGTCTCTCCCACGAGGTGCTCAGGGCTGGCAAAGCCTGGCGGGGGCCTACGGGGGCACAGGCTGGTGTGCAGGTCCCTTGAGGCCGCTGGAGACAGCTTGCATGCGGACCTGTGGGGACCCGGGGCTTCTCTTGGAAGGAAAGGGGCAGCAGTGATTGAGGGGGGGTCCTACCCTCCCACAGGGGCTCTTCCTTCATCCTGCCTGTCTCCCTTCCAGGACCCTCTCCCCCCACCCCACATCCTCATCCTCCGGAGACTCTGAGTCTTTATACCAGGGCAGAAGTCACAGTGGTACCGTGGGCCCATTCAGCCGCTATCTTGAAATTCGTAATCATTTTTCAACAAAGGACCCGCATTTTCATTTTGTGTTGGGAACTGGGAATCATATAGTGAGTCTGCATAAAACCTGAGGGTTCAGGGCTAGGCGGCCTTCTGAGCTCCGCCGGCTGGCCTCAGCTGGAGAGAGGCAGAGACCGGAAGGGAGTGGACGGGGACAGACCCGACACCTGAGCTTTGCCGGCTACGGCCCACAGCCCAAGGGGTGGGAGCTGGGTATCTCCCCTGGGTTTTGCGCACACTTTAGTGTGAGGCTCTGCCCTCCTGAGCTCCCAGCCTGGGGACTATCCTGTCCCCTCCCCAGGTGGCCTTCCCCATGAAGCTGAACCAGAGCCGTAACTTGTGGGACCAGAGCGGGGAGGTGGTCACTGACGCAGGTCTGAGGTCAGAACGGACCCGAGGACAGTTCCGGCACCCCAGTCAGACCTCAGGCCTCTGTCACCACGAGGACCCTCAGCCGGGAGTGTGGCCCTCAGCCTCTGTACCAGCCCATCCACGCCCCGCGTGTGAGACAGGGCAGGCAGCGTGCTCCCGGAGGGGTCTGCTGTGAAAATCTCCCAAGATGAGAAGTTATTTAAAAGTGTGCTTAAAGCCATAAAGTATTAAAGAAATGTGAGGTATTATTAGCTCTGGCATTTAATACAACATCATTAAGGCTGTTAACAGTTTATTTTTAATTTTATAAGCTAAGCTAATGCTTGTCTAATTTTGAAATGTTTCCCAAACCACTGTAATGAGTATATAAAAGGCTAAAATGATGGAATTTGTAAGCCTTGGAGCTCCTTGGGGGAAAGGGGTTGCATAAATCCTGGGAACAGCTTCCTTTTTACCAGTCCCTGCTCAGAAAGTCCTGCCTCGTGCCTGAGCACCTGCAAGCTGGAGAAGATTTTTTTTCTTTACCAAGAGATCAATTCAGGTAAGAGCACACCGTGGGAGATGAAGAGTTGCCTCTGAGCAGCTGTGGGGCTCCTCAATTCCTGCTGCTCCAGAGAAGAGGTGTTGGCCCCCACCTCTGGGCACAATGACTCCAGCTTTGCCCACCGCTTGGCTATAAGGTCATCTCCAAAGAGTAAATGTGTCTGGATGGCTAGGTTTCTGTAGCCCTTAATCCTTGAAGTTGCTCTTTTAAACATTTTTGGAGGAAAACATCTCTTGAAATACGCTGCGTCCATGCTATCATCCTGGAGGACCCTGGCTTCTTTTTGGATGAGCCAGGCTCCTGTGTGGCTCTGGGAGGTGCAAGCAGAATGTAGACTCATTCTGAGCACCAGCACAGGTGGCAAGCCAAGCCCGAGCCCCAGCCCAGGTCAAAGTGCCCAGAGTTGCTCATGCCTCTTCTAGGACGGCGGCTGGGAGGCTGCACTCAATCCCTCGTGAAGGTCGATATGTTACATCCTTTCCAAGATCCCCCGTAAAAACCAGCTCCTCTGGGAAGCCTCCCTGGGGGTCTGATGGAGATGATCCGAGTGCCTTGGACTGTAAGGGTGCCCTCTGGGTTTCCAACGACACAGGGGGGTGCTCTGGGTCCTCCTGTCCCTATCCCTCATGGGCACTCCCAACACAGTTGTTGAATGCAGGCCTTTTAGAGTAATCAGGACGGGGAGATGGGGGCTGCACCTGATGGGTCGGGTTCCTGTTGCAGGAACAATTAGAACAGAGGGAGAATGGAGCCGGCTGCCCACTCACCCCCCTCCCTAGCACTCAGTGGCCAGGTGCTCTGCTGGTGACCAGAGTCCTGCGTCAGGGGCAGGGGACCCTCCAAGAGACCCAGGGCTTCCACCCGCCAGCTAGTGGCCAGTCCCCACTTGTCTCATCTTTGTTACAGAGAAAACAATAGAACCTCCTCGAGACTCACCTGAGAATGCAATGAGCTAATCCATGTCAACCTCTTAGCCTGGAGTCTGGCACAAATTACTAAATAAATATTAACTAATATTAATGTGCTTCTTGCTAGGTTTATGGAGGAGACAAGTGTTAAACAAACAAGGGCATAAAGAAACCCACAACTACCGCTAGGGAGGGTCGATGAGAGAAAGGAGCCTTCTGCATGCCCCCCACGGTCTTCCCCGCTACAATGCTCCCTAAGGCTCCCCCCCTCCGAGTGCCCCCTGCAGTCCTCTCTTCCGAGGCACCCCCCATGGTCCTCCAGGCACAGCACTCTCCCTGTGATCATCCCTGCAGGGTGACCCCTCCCCACGTTCCTCCCCTCCATGGTGCCCCCCAGGGTCCTCCCCACCACAGTGCCCACACCCCATGGTCCTCCTTATACAGCGCCCCCCCCAGGTTCTCCCCACACAGCGCTTCCACCTGGGATCCTCCCCTCTGCGGCATCCACCCCCACCATGGTCCTCCCCTCAGTGGTGCCCCCCAGGTTCTCCCCACCGCAGTGTCCCCTGCTTCCCCTCCTTCCAGCCACATCTTCCTTAATTATTCTATTTATCTGCTATTGCCCATCTCCCTGCACCAGGCAGGGTCCGTCCTTCTCCACTGGGCGCCCCAAGCTGGGCACAGCCCAAGTGCAGCCGCCACTCAGTGGGCTTTTATGCAGAGACAGTGAAGGATGGGTGTCTTTCAGGCACCACTGAGGGGTCTCCAGGCCAGGGCTTTCAAGGCGGAGGGACCCACACCAAAGACCCGTCCCTGTAACCCCCAGTCCCCCAGGTGGGAGTGCTGGAGCCAGGAGAGGTAGGGGCCGTAGGGATCACACACCCTCCCTCCAGGGAAGCCAGCAGGCGGCTGGCCCACAGAGGCTCCCTGGGACTTGGGAGCAGAGGCCCAGCCCAGGAAGACCAGAGGCCCTTGGACATTTCCCTCCAAGTCCATGAAGGTGGCGCCACTGGGAAGGCAGCCTGTGGCCACTGCAGGGGCCCCAGAAAGATCCCCGACGGCAGGGACAGCGGCTGAGCAGGGGAATGATGGTGGGCAGGTGCTGCGAGAACGTAGGAGGACACGCCTGAGCACCCACGAGGGGGAGTCCGGGGTTCCTGAGACCACGGGGCGGGGCGCTGGGTCCCCCGCAGCGGGCAGCCGCTCAGCTCCAGCGTCCTGCAGCTTAGTTTCCCATGGCAGGGGTCTGGGGACCCCAGGGGCTCACGTGTAAAGCAGGATCAGGGTGAGAGGTGCCTGCATACAGCAGGAGCTCAGCGAGTGTTGGCGGAGACAGGGCAGGGGGCGGGGAGCTCCCCGCAGGAGGTGCTGAGGCTCACGGGGCACCTTGTGTGCCCCCAGGACCCAGCACGGATGGTCTCACTCCACTGGAGCCCTGGCCGGCCCGAATCCAGGGGTGCAGGGCGCCCCCCCAGCGTCGTCCCGGATGGAGGGGCGGGGGCTCCGGGGTCTGGGCAGCAGAGCAGTCCTGGTGGGTGCTGAACGACACCAAGATGCCAAGATGGCAGAGGCTGTTTCGAGGTGACACGGTTCGGGCCGCTGACCCTGGGGGGGACCCGCAGCGGCCCCCCTCCTCATCACCCTGGCCCTGGGCAGGTGGTCACTCCCCCCACACCAGTTGCCACACAGCCCATTGTCCTGTCTGGGGGGCGAATTTTGCTCCTTGAAAGAAGATCAGGACTTGCTGTAGAGACTCGGGTCTCATAACTGACACGACTCTCCTCATTGGCCCGCCTGCCCTGGATCTCGCGCCTGCGTTTGGAAATGTCTGTTAAAAGCTCCCTTCCTTTCTCGGCCACCAGCTGATTCTTCCCAAGCTCCTTCCTCCTTGGTAAGAAAATACCGAGGGTCCCCTCTGGTCCCGCTGAGTGACATCCGGGGAGACTCCCTGTGATCAAGTGCCCAGAGCTCAGTGCAGTTCAACGGGCTCTTAATGAGCACCTACTGTGTGCCTGCCTCGGGGCCAGGACCTGGGGATACAGAGATGGCTAATTAGTGGGAGGACGTTCCTTAAGAGATTTGCGGTCTCCTGGGGAAGCGGACGCGGAGAACAGAAGGGAAACTCTCCGAGCACTGTTGCGTGAGTTCCCGGGGCCGCGGTAACAAAGCACCGAAAACGGAGGCTTGAAACCGCTCCCAGCTCCGGGGGCCAGAGGTCAGAAATCAAGGTGTCGGCAGGGTGGGCTCCCCCGAGTCTCTGAGTCGGCTCCAGGTGGTGCTGGCGGGCGGTCCTTGGTGTCCCTCGGCCGTGGACATGTCACCCGCTGTCTGCCTCGCCGGCACGGGGCCTTCTTTGTCTCCTGTCACTGTCACTGGATGCAGGACCCACCCTGACCCAGCATGACCTCACTCTCATCTGCAAAGACCAGTATTCCAAAGAAGGTCATATTCTGAGGTTCTGGATGGACATATCTTGGGGGGGCCACCATTCAACCCACCTCGGCTGTGAACCCAATCGGGGTGTGTATGGGAGAAATGGGGTGGAGGGTAGAGCACCTGCGCCCTGGGGGCAGGGAGGTATGGGGAGAGCCTGCGCCACCCTAAAATGAACACCCTGTCGCCTTCACTTTTGGGGGTCGGCACCCAGTTTTGCCTTGTTTTGGAGCTGGACTGTCGGGAGGGCCCTCATTTCCTCGAGGCCATTAGACACAGCCCCACATCCCCTTAGTGGCAAAAATCTCGGTCTCCTAATGAAGCAAAGCTGTGCCCGCCTTGTGATCCCACTCCTCCGGGTGAGCAATAAATGCAGGTGAGGAAAGAGTGGGTCTCTGGCTGCTCACGTGCTGGAAGCTCAGAAGACTCGGTTTCTTCTGGCCCTGTTCATGGAGCCCAGGACGGACGGAGGTGCGGCACGCGGGGTGAGGCAGCAGACGGGTGCTTCGGGCCCCAGCGGGACGTGTGCAGAAACGCAGGTTATTCAAAGTGCCGTGTAAATGCCAGTATGCGGGGACACTGCTCCCCAGACAGCAGAAGCTCCGGATGGGAGCCCCACAATGGAGGGTGTGAGCCCCTCTGCCTTCCCCTCTGCAGGCACTGGGCAGGAGGCCAAGCTGCACCTGGGGAAGGAGCGGGGCACAGGCACGTTTGGGGACCTGCCACTGTGGTCGCCCGCTCTCCAGGCTGGGCCCTTCCTCCTTCTCCCCCGCCTCGAAAAATGGGGCCCTTCCTCTGTCCCTTCTGCTCCCCAGGGTTGTTTCTCAGATTTTGCACTGTTGACTTCAGTCCAGAGGGTGGGCGCTGTGTGTCTCCCCACCTGACAGGGACACCACAAATGTCTGTGGGATGAATGAACGCAGTTGTAGGAAGCAAATGTCAGGAAATCGCTTTTGAAAGACAAATGTGAATTTTCAGGGATGTGCAGGGAGGTCTACATGGGGCTGTGAATGCTCCCTGCATCCCGGATTCCCAGGCTGAGCCAAGAGCAGCCTCGCCCCTGGGCCTCCGTGTGTCTACACTCTTTTTTCCTATTAGAGAAAACTTGTCACATCTCTCACACGATGTCACGGATGCCTCATTACTCTGAAATGTCATTTCACTTACGAACATCATTATGCAGAAGCATATGCCGCAAATGACAGGGATTGCAGAAAATTTGAAAAGATGTGATTTTTCCCCCCAAAGCTGCGTTTTAGCGGGGACCAAGTCAACATTTTGACATCTAGGAGAGATGTGGATGCGGATGCGTGTCTTGGAGATCTCCTTGCAGACCCCGCGTGAGTCCTTCAGGCCCGGCGAGCTGTTCCTCTGCCAGTGGATGGGGCGCATGGAGCTGGTCCCCAACGGGGAGCAGGGCAGGAGGCGACCAGGAGCAAGAACACTGGGTTCCCGTGACGCTTCCTGCTGAGCGCGGGGTCTGGCCACTTTGCTCTCTGCAAGGAGAAAATGCACCTTCATGCATGCAACAGCCTTGGGATGGTTTGTTTTCCAGGCCAGGCGTGAGTCTGGAATGATGTTCTCCTTTTAGGGGTAGCGGCCAGGGGACGGGGAGCCCTGTGTTCTGTGGGGTCCACCAGGGTGGCCCGCCATGGGACGTGTCTGTCACATGAGCCACACTGCATTCACTCCCGCCCTGCCCCCCACTCCCATGCAGCGCCCAAGAGGCAAGACTGTGGCGACTGGTCCACCGCCGAAAACTCCGTGCGCAGCAGAGTACTCTGCAGAGGAGAAGGTGTACTTAACATTTGTTACGTAAACAAATGAAGAAATAAACATTGCCAAAAACTTACTCAAATTTGAATAAATGAATGAAGATCAATGAGTCCACTTGCAAAGTGAAAGCTAGCGGTGAACACAGGAAGACAGGTGGGTGGGAGGGGGCCAGGGTCCAGCAGGAAAGGCTGGTGAGGCCGCTGCTGGGCCACGCGGTTTCCCCCGGCAGGCCCACACCCGCGCAGAGCCGCGTCAGGGCCCGGCCAGGAGCTGCTCCTCCATCAGGCTCTCCAGCCACCGGAGGCCCAGGCCCAGCTCATCAGCTTCACGTGGCCCAGCTTCGAAACGATCTTTTTCGTTTCTAATTTTCTAAGCCATTATTAAAACATAAACCAAATTACAAACTTGCACTTGCTAAGAGTGTTTCTTTTCATATATAGAATTTATAGAGTCAATTAACAGTTATTTCATTTGTGATCTTAATCATCCCAACGAGCAGTGAAATGTAGGTCAGGGTCTGTGCGTCTCTAACACGCGACATCCACCTCTCTCCATCCTCCCTGGCCAGCAGCGCCGGCCACAGTTCCCCTCTGGGTTGTGCAGAAGGAAGATAAATCAGGATGCTCCTTTATGTGTGTAATAGTTGCTACTAAGTACTTTCTATAGACAGTTTATGTATTTCCGTTTGGTTGCTTTAAAAACTTTATCTTTTTTTTTTTAATTAAGGCTTATTTGTTGGGCGTTCCAGATAAAAGGAATATGTTTTTTTTACTTCCGGTAGCTGACTTCACTAGACAGATGGTGGAGACTTGGTTCATCAATTCAGAGCGTGACCTGGCTGGGGAATCTGGGGGGAGAGGGGGGACTACTGTCACGTGTGTCCCACAACTCGGGAAAGATGCGCTGGAATCAGGGGGCCCACGCACTTGCAAGGGATTACAGCGATGAGGATGGGAGCTCCTGGTGCATCTTCACTGGCGCTTGCTGTGTCAGACGTGCACTAAGCCCTTTATCCAATGAGAAAAGCAAGGCACAGAGCCGCTCAGAACTCACCCGCATCACATGGCAGGGGAGTGGTGGGATGTGGATTAGAACCCAGCCCCTGGTCCCACTGGGATGCTTCAACTTGATGCGCCACAGCACAGCATGATTTGGCTAATAATTCTTCTGGGCGTGTCTGTGAGAGTGTTTCTGGATGGGATTAGCATTTGAATCCGTGGACAAAGTAAAGCAGGTGCCCTCCCAGTGTGGAAGGAAGCACATGGAACGCTCAGTATGGATACAGAAACCACAAAGCCAGTGAGCACCACTCGCCTGGTTCAAGCTCTTCATTACGCTTAAGTCCCTTGTCCCACATGCAGGAAGGGACGCCAATCCACTTCGGTTTCCACCACCTACCTCCTGGGGTTTCCCTCTGAAACATTCCACGAATGTATTTATCCAAAGCAACCGAGTAGAGTCTTCTGTGCCCCACTTTTAGATCATACGTTGTCTTCTGTTGTACTGGGGGCCAAATAACACACATTTTATTTCTCTGCATCATGTGACAATAAGACACTTTTTGAATTCCTTACACCCCAGCCTTTCTCTGTCACCCAAGACATGGATAGCTCTGTGGGACATTGTTGCGCAGCTTAGAGATAGGTCACCAAAACGGTGAACTTATTCTTCACTTTAAATGATGCAACCATCTTGGTAAGATACGTCAAGAAGCCCCAAGGGAGACTTTTCTCTCTTCTCCCCGTGTGTCTGGAATGACCTGGTGGATATCCACATGTATCAGTTGGGGAAACCCTGGTCGGCTACATTATATAGAGCAAAACATGAACCTTTAATCCTTGTGGGTATTCATAGATCGTATAGTCAACTATACAGACGTGCATTTTGGTTTTGTTTCAGAACGAAGTACATCTGATCCTTTCCCAAAGCATGACAATCGTCTAAGCCAAGCCTCATTGGGAAGTTTAGTCCTGGAGCAGCATGTCATGTGTGCAGTATTCTCCCAGTGGTTGAGAGAGGTTTACGCACTTGTTGTGGAGGAGTGCAGTTCTTATGTGACTTTTCAGCGAACATCGAGATTCCCAGATTCTTGCAAGTTACGGACCACACAAGGGCTATGTTCCTAATATATTAAGAGTTGTTACGAATGAATAAGAACACGGACCCACCATAGAAAAGGGGGCCAAAAAATAAAGTATGGATAGTCCTAGAAAAGGAAATGTAAATGGATCTTATAAAAATGAGAAGGTCTTCAGTTTCATCATAAATGATAATGCAAACCAATCCCACCTACAAATTGGTAAAGATCAAAAAGTTTAATGACATATCTGAATTGGCAAAGATGCAGAAAAGCAGGCACTTGTAATAAAGAAAAAAAAGGAACAAAAACATAGAATAAGAGGGCATATGTCCCCACTGACTGACTGTTGTTGAGCTGGACGCTGGTCTTCTCCCTCCTGGGACTGGAAATACATCAGCAGCCCGGCAGCTTGCAGACGGCACATCCTGGGACATCTCAGCCTCTATAACCACGTGTGCCAATTCCTTCTATTATCTTCTATTGACTCTGTTTCTCTGAACCCTGCTAATGCATCTGCAGAGCCTACACTCTCACTCAACACAGGAAATCCCTAGTATGTAGCAGGTGCTCAACACACACTTACTAATCAATGGCAGAGGGTGACACGCCCTGGCAATGACTCACCAGTGACATCAGGCTTGACCTGAGGGCACGGAGTTCCTCTGGAGATGGCTGTATCCTGCTTTGTGGGGGCACCAAACAAATTGACCCTATCATTGACAAGGCACCTGCACTCCCAACCATGCTGAACTACCTCCAGATCATGGATCACCTGTAATTCTAGACCCCAGGTACTTAACTGGAAACACTCAGAAAATAACCGAATTCCATCTAAGACCACCTAACCAGGTCTGCTCTCACATTGCCAGAGGAGGTTCTTGTTCCCCGCAAGTGAGTCTGTGAAGAGGACTCTATTGGAACAGATGTTCCTATGTCATCTGACAAAAGCTGCCAGCAGCTTCCTGGCATAATTCTTCACAAACACAAGCATCCCTCTTGCATGAAAGCATAGAAAAACAGCTTGTAACTTTGCTTTACTTTGTGAAAGTTCCTGGTTAAAGTGAGTACAGGGATTAGCATCTGTAAACCCAGATATCCAGTGGACAAGTTCTGAATTTCAAAGGTGCCTGTGGTTCTATGCGGTGAATGTAAAAGTTGTGGGAATCCCCAGCAGTGGTGGGAAGCCAAATTTGGTGCCAAAGGCCTTGTTTAAATTACCACCTGTGCGGGCATCAAAGCCAGAGTGTATCAGGATGCCAGCTGGCAAGATGCAAAGAGCATGGATTCTAATGCCAGTCCTCCTACTTAAAAGCCTTATAATGATCTCAGGCCAGTTACTTAACCTCCCTGATGTTTAATATTCTCATTTTTGAGGGGGTCACAAAACCTGTGCCAAAGATTGCATCTACCTTACGTGACAAGGTAAGTAGCTTCAGTCACTCAATGTGAACCTCAAAATGCTTGTAAAAGTGTTTCATATACCCTGAAATATGATGCAGGTTCCGGGCACCGCCATCCTTCCTTGGACTATTGTCCTTCCTCCTACGGGCGTGTGTTCAGTACATAACAAATGCCAGACACTGTGCTGAGGACCCAAAGATAACAGGTCCCTAGCATGCATCTTCAATATAGGGGTAGGAAGGGACATACAAGCTACCAGTTGACTACAAGGTCAGAATAGTCTTAAAAGATTTGTGCACTGAGGCTATGAGGGGTCAGATGGTGGATTAAGGAATCCACGTGAGCTTTTCCAGAGCTGAATCTAGAAACAAACTTCAGAGGGCACCAGCCATACAATAATTAGGAGAGGTGAATCCACACTTCCAGCTGAACAAGAAAATGGCCTCATAGCAAAAGTCTTGTCCAAAAGGTATTTGCACATCTAGCGCACAAAGAGAATAAGAGCTCTTTATGGAGAAAAGTTTTATATCAAGCTGCTAATCCCAGATTCTGCATAACACACTACCCCAGAAGTTATTTGTTTTTCACTCAGATACTGGCACATTAGGTGTGGGTGAGGTAGGGAGGGGAGGGCTGACCTATACTGGCCTTGGCTGCTATTGGGTTTGCCCATGTGTTAGATTTTTGAGTGGCAGCTGAGAGACTAAGATGCCAAACAGAGCTTTTGGAACTCTTAAATGGCCAGGAGATATAATTTATTTCTCAGGCCCTTTAAAGAGAGAAGCCCTAGAATATGATCCAAACATTCATTTAGAATTTCTGGAGGGGCTACAGAAGAGTAAGAACAAGCCAAAACTAGACCAAAATTTGCAAACACTGAAACCCAGCTTCAAATAAATGAGTTCATAGCTTGGAACTAGCCCCAGCATAAAAGCCTGCCAGAAGAAACAGTAAATGCTTTTTTTGAGGAAAAAAGAGTACCACCAAACCATCTATATGATTTTTATATATCATGTCTGACATGCAACAGAAATTTGTGAGGCATAGTGGCCCGGAATACAAAGCCAAGAGACAAAACAAACGTTAGAAACAGATCCACAAATCTCCATGTGGAGAAGCCATTTTATATAAACTCTAAGTTTACTAAAATTTGAGAATACGGGTGAATGAAAAGATGGATAATTTCATAAGAGTACCTAAACATATAAAACAATGAAGGAACTTAAAATGACAACTTTATGGTATGTAAGTCATATGTCAGTTAACAATAGGAAAGAAACACTAACAAAAAGCAATAGTCATGGGGTTATTTTGTAGAGATCATAAAAATACATCTGGATGATGGATAAACAATCAACTTCGCTAATATTATGCAACTGGGTATATGAGGTTTAGAATGAATTTTCATTAATAGTATATGTGGGAGTTTAAAAAAATCTGAACCCAGCTTTGCTGGAAGTCTAGGCAGTGTGTTTCAGAGGATAGTCTCACATCACTCAAGTGTCCCCTGAGTTGGGATGGAGACAATGATGTCAAAGGGAGCATGAAGAATTTAAATAAAATGGTGTTGTGAAATGTGAAATTGAAAATGTTTTAAGCAATATCTCTACGTTACCAGACATTTTATGTGTGGTCCTAAATAGGTCATAAAAAAACCCAAATTAACTAATATTACACATAGAGAAGGGGATGCGTAAATGAGAAGAGAGTTTACCAGAAAATATCTAGCCTAAAGCATCAAGGAAAAAAAGGATGGAAAACATTTTAAGAGGGCGTGGGAGACATCCAAAGACACGATTAGAAAATCCAATATGTAAGTAATCAGAGAGTCAAAGAAAAAAAAGTCTAATATTTTTCCCAAATTAACCCCCCCAAACATCAAATGTGTGTGAATGCACACACATGCACAGAGATGTATCTGAGTCAAACTTATGAAACCAAAAACAATGAGGAAAATCTTAAAAATAGACAAAATGCATCACCTTGAAAAACCAGTAATAAGAAAGAGGGCTCAACTAGAAGAGCAGAAATCCCAAAGACACGGGCACATCATCCACACAGGGCCGAAAGGAAAGGGCTGCCAGCCCATAATTCTGTAGGCTGAAAGAATATTTTCCCACTGTAAAGGTAAGATGAAGACATAATTAGACAATTACCGAATCATACACTAGTAGAACAACCACAGAAGTTGTTCAGATGGAAAACAAAGTGACTTGCAGTTGTAGGCATAGAAATGCAGAAATAGAATATCTACAGATCGTATCTATAATTGCAACTATAATTATATATTGTGATATTGTGGGAATTAAAAATATATAAAATTAAAATATAAGGCCATAATGGTATAGAAGTAAGGAAAGAGTCATGTATTGTACAGTTTCAGTGTTCAAGAAATGATATCATACTCTAAAAATTGGCATATCGAGAATGCAAATAATAAGCCACAGGGTAGTCAATAAGCACATAGTAAAAGGAAGCATAAATAAGAGTTAAGAAAAGGAGGAAAGAATGATAAAAATGCCGGAATAAACCAGAAGAAATTAAAAAAAAAAAAGAAAAGAACAGGGAATAGAAACACAGATCAGATGTGGTATGTGGAAATATTAAGGCAGAAAATTCCAATAAAAATATCAGTGTTTATATCATATATAAATGGACTAAGTACAATGATTAATACAGATTTTCATACTAAGGAAAAATATACACCATATATTCTTACAAAAAATTAAAGATACAGAAAAGTTGATATTAAAAAATAGATAAAGATGTACCATGCAAATTATAGCTAATAATCACAATAATAATGCTAATCACAATAATGACAAAGTGATGTAGCCATGAAGTATCAGACACAGTGAATTTGGAAGTACACAGGATTTCTAGTTATAAAAAAATTTATAGCCACTAAAGGGTCACTCCTCTGGGGAGATAAAAATTCTAAAGATACTGTCACCTCTGAATATAGACTCCAAGTACTCACGAGGCCAACTGCTAGAGCAAAGACCATAAATTGACAAAGAAACAGTCATTATGGGAGATCCTCACAAACCTCACTCTGCAACTAAAAGCAAAAACAGACAAAATGATCAGTTACAGTACAGAAAACTTTGACCATATAATCAATAAGTTTAATGGGATTGATATATGCAGAATATATGCATCCAACAAATGTAGATTTTACATTTTTATTGCATATGGAGCATTTACTAAAATTACCCATGTGTTGAACCGCAAGTCTCAAGAAATGATTGAATGACTGAAATCAGGCCTACCACATACTCTGACCACAACAGAGCTGAGCTGGAAGCCAATTAACAACAAAAGAATGATAGTAAGTAGATAATTTCCAAATATTAAAAAAAAAAAAAAAAACACATTTCTAAATAAATCACAGATCAAAGAAAAAAACTGCAAAAGGAAATCAGGAAATATTTTGTCATGTATGTGATTTCATAACCACAGTGAAAGACACATGGGTGACAGCTACAGCTATGCTTGCACTGAGATTTATGGACCTAATTTGTATATTCAAAAAGGTTAAAGGTTCAAAACCAATCTAAATATCCATTTCAAGTAGTTACGGTAAAGAAGGGAAACTTAAAATGATAGTTAAGTACAAAATAAAAATAAAATCAGAAATTAAGTAAAAGAAGTAAACTATTATATCAAAACCACAATTGACCAAAACTGACTCAAGCAGAAATAGAAAAATCAAAACAGTTCTGTATTTGTTAAAGTGTTGGATAATCTATAATTAAAATTTATCATACCAAAAAAATCCTCCAAGCCCATATACCTTTAAATACTTCTAAATGTTAAAGAATAATGAAATATACAAGATTCTTATATACCAAGTGGTCTTCTAGAAAGAGAGGAAACATTTCTCAATTGTCTTGATGAGGTCAGAACCATCTTGAGAAAAAATCCTTACATGCACTTTACAGATAAAAGTTGTATGGGGACTATAGTCGCTGAATTATACCCCCACTCCACCACCAAAAATATCTCCATCTTCTTAATCCCTGGATCTGTGCATATGTTACCTCATATGGTAAAAGGGACTTTGCAGGAGTGATTAAGTTAAGCATCTGAGCTATGGAGATTTTCCCAGATTGTCTGGGTGGGCTTAAGGTAATCACAAGGGCCCTCCCAAGAGGAAGATGGATCAGTAGTAGGAGTTGTGATGACAGACAAGAAGTCAGAGAGATGAGGGGACAGGGCCATAAGCCAGAGAAGGCAGGTGGCCTCTAGAAACTGAAAGACCAAGGAGATGGATTCTGGCCTGAAGCATCCAGAAAGAACCAGCTCTGCTGACAGCTTGAGTTTAGACATCTGCCCTCCAGTACTGTAAGTTAATAAATTTGTGTTTTTTAAGCCATCAGCTTTGTGGAAATTTGTTACAGCAACAATAGGAAACTAATACAGAGACCAATGTCTCCAATGCACATGGATGTAAAAACTCCCAAAGAAAATATTAGAGACTCAAACCCATGATCTCTAACAATAGGCGGTATATTACAGTGCAGGTGGGTTTATCACAGGAATGCCAGACGGGCAGAAATTCAAAGGTAACATTTGAAAACCAGTCATTGTAAGTCACCATAATAACCAAACAAAGAAGAGAAATTGTATGATTGTCTCATTAGATAGATAAAAGGCATCTGACAAAATACAACGCTTATTCATGGTTAAAAAAAATAATAATCTTAGCAAACTTGGTATACAAGGGAACTTTCTTAATTTAATAAAAACCATAAAAAAAATAACCACAATGAGCATCACAGTGATGATCTTTTATCTGATGCTGGGAACAAAACAAGCTACCATCAATTCTATTCTGAAATGCACTGGAAGTTCTAGCCACTGTAACAAAGCAAGAAAAAGAAATTAGAGTTGCAAGACCGGGTTAAATATTCTCAGACAATATATTTTGTATGTAATGAATTCTAAGGTTTCTATGGACAAACCAGAACGATTAATAAGTAACTTTAACAAGGCCACTGGATATAAGGCCCATGTACAAAACTCAATTTTATTTCTATCTACAAAAAACAATGAAAAATTTAATTTAAAAAGATACCATTAACCATGGCTGTAAGAATTTAAATTCCTAAAAGTAACTAATTATGTGCAAAGATCTCTACACAGAAAATGACAAAATATTCTTCGAAGAAATTAAACAAAATAATGGATTGAAATATATCATAGTTAAATATCAGTACTTTCCAAATTGATCTATAAGTTTAATGTAATCTTAAAATCTTGGCCAATATGTTTTTGGAAATAGTGATTCTAAAAATCATTCTGAACCAATTCTAAAACATATATGGAAATGAAAAGGACCAAGAATAGCTGAGACAATCTTAGAAAAGAATGTAGTGGGAGGAATTACCGCACCAGAAATCAAGATTTATTGTGAAGCTCTGGTGATTAAGTTAGTGTTGAAAGGCAAGGGCAGACAAGGAGACCAGTGGAAGGGAAAGGAGTCCAGAAACAGATACACAATTTACAGACAAATAATTTATAATAACGGTGGTCCAGAGCAGTGGGGAAAAGTCCGTTCAATAAATGATGCTGAGTCAATTGGATATGCATATGGAAAAAATAAATCTCATCCCCTTCCCATCACACACAAAATTGATTTCCAGAAGTGTTGTAAATCTGAGTGTGGAAAAAGGACAAGTTAGGAGAATATCTTAGTGACGTTTTGTTGGCAGAGATTCTTCAGGCCGGACACAGAATGCACTAACAGTGCAGAAGAGTGATGGGTTTCCGTATTAAAATTAGGAACTTGTGTTCATCAAGAGACTAAAAAGAGCAAGCATGCAAACCCCTGAACGGGAGTAGATATGCACAGTACCTGTGACTAAGGACTCCAAAACCAACAAGGAGGACACAGAAACACTCACCAGGAATGTTGGTGGCAGAGCTGAACAGGCGCGGCACAAATAAGAGGTCCTAAAGACCAAGCCATCCGTGAAACAGTGTCCACACCCATTAGTAATCAAGAAAAGGCCACTACAGGTCGAAATATGGCGCCATTTCCTGGAGCCCGAAGGATTAAAACGTCCACGGTCAGACATCGCCAAGTGTTGGCAAGGTGAGCTGGCATGGGTGTTAGGTTTCACGGCTTGTCTACTGCGGGTGGACGTGCCCGATGGTGGGTCCAGCCGTTGCCCTCGGTAACACCCGTACTGTGCCCTGCAGAGCGGCATTCGCTCTGCAGCAGAGGCACGTGTAGACGGCCCCACCCGGAGACAGCCCCAACGTCCACCAACAGTGGAATGTTGACATAAATCGTGGGATTATTATACAGTGGTGCTCTCTGCAGTAAGAGTAACGAAGACATTCGGAATCTATAAAACCACAGGGGACAATCCCACAGACATAACATGCAGTGGAAGAAACAGACACAAAAAAATTTACCATATGATCCAATTTCTGTAGGATTCACAGCAGGCGAAAGCTCACCTGGGGGCTAGTAGTCAGAGCTGGTGACTTTGTAAAGAGGAGGGTGGCTGCGGCTGGACGAGGCACGGGTTTCCGGGGTCTAGATGGGAGGGGGGACGGATTTTGTGGCTGTGTTTGTTTGGTGAAAATTTGTTGAACTCTGCATTTGTATGCTTACGATCTGTGTACTTTCCTCTGTGTGTGTGTGTGACATTATAGTTAAATATTAGTCATGAGTTAAAAAGAAGAAGAGAGGGGAAGGCCACAGGAGAAAGTCACAGTGGGGGAATGTCTCCTTGTCTCATCGTGAGCACTGCAAGGCCGAGACACCCAGAAGCGTCCACGCTGTCGCATCCAGCTGGCTCCCAGGCCGTGTGGCTATGGAGTCAGGAGGAGGAAACTGAAGGTTTTCGGCACGTCTGAGCAGCTGAAGCCGCGGGTGAATAAGTGATACCCAAACTGCGCCGCGCATAAACCCAGACGGAGACACACAATTTTGGACTCTGTGTGAGGATCAGTCACGGTTCACCAGAGAAACGGAACAACTAGGAGAGGACGTGTGTGCATGCGTGCGTACACTTACTATAAAATAAAATAGAAATAAAACAAACATAATTTTAATAGAAGTATAAGTAAAAGGAAATAAAAGCGAGCCGTGCAAGGAAGTGGCTCACAGGCTGTAGGGCTGGCTGGGGCTCAGGCAGAAACCGAGGCCACAGTTTTGAGGCGTGATGTTCCCTTTCTTGGGGAAACCCGGGTTAAACCCTTCGGCTGATGGGGTGGCCCACAGACATAATCCACCTCACCGAGAGTCAGCTGATGGCAGGTACTAAGCACATCTACAGAATACCTGCGTGGTGACGGCTAGGTTAGGACTTGACGGAATAATCAGGAATGAGAGGCTGGCCAGGCTGACCCCTGCTACTAACCACCGCAGACCTTCTGGTCATCGCCCGAAGCTCATCTTCCCAGAGAGGCTTTCTCTGAACGGCCACTGTCCGTCCTCACCTGCCCTGTCAATGTCTATCAGCGCCCTGCTGATTTTCTTTAAAAGCACTTACAGCCACAGAAAATTAGGTTTGCTTGGTAGACCTGGCCTCCCATTTACTATTATATCTGTGACCGTCGGAGGTCCGCCCTGACCAGGTAAGCCCGGTGACCCCAGTGTCACAGAGGACCCGGGGGCACACTTCCTTCTGTCCAGAGCCGTACATCTTGCAAAACTGGACGGCATCAGCACCCCAGTGCTCGGGGGGGGGGGGCATCTCAAATAAGGAGACAGCAGCATCTGGGGCACCTCGGGGTGTGATGGACTTGCCCAAGCCCTTCCAGCTGGCTGACCACAGGGAGCAATGTCCACGTCCATTGAGTTTCCCAACTCCGCCACCCTGTGCCACGCAGAGATCGTGCCAATCAGAGACCTGGGGGCAAAGCCTGTCAACTGCAGCTCTTGGCTTTAATGCAAACTTAGAAGTTAAATAAAAGGCATCCACCACATTGTGCTCAGCTGATCACGACTGTTTTAAAGAATGAGCTGTGAATTAGTCTCTGCTCTGAGTCTCTCTCCCCATCAGTGATTTTCTGAAATGAAATTGGGCAAACAATGAAGGGAAGAGGCGCCGATCACAACTGTGACATCTGCCTCCGACACCACATTAGGAAGCCCTGGGGACGAGGCAGGGGCGCCCAGAGGCGAGCACCCTATGTCATGCACTTGAGCTCCGACTCCCAGCCCGGGGTGGGTGCTCCCGAACCCGCTGCGCAGGTCGGCAGTTTGTTCCCGGGAGGCAGCTCAGTGCTGGAGGCTCCGGTGTGAGGTTTCCCTGGAGGGAGAGGGGGAAGCATCCAACACAGGCGTGGCCTCCTGGGAGCACCCTCCACCCCGCACGGGGTTCAGAGGACCGCACCACAGCATTCTGTCCACTGCCTCTCACCCCCCTTAACTGGCTAACCAGCTAACTAAGCAAACAGCACAAGACAAGCTCAGTGTCATGTCAGGACTGTTGCTTTGGAAAGTCTGCACCCCGTGAGAGCCAACCCCACTCGGGCCCCGACAGTCGTTACTCACGCCCTACGAGCAGCTTGGAGCCGGGTCAGAAGGACCCCGGATGTAGTCAGGTTGGAGGTAGAGTGGGCGTCCTGGCTCTCTGTCCTGCTGCTTTTGAGCACCTGTCGAGCAGCTGGTGCAGGTGGGACAGGATGCCCGAGGACACCATCGGCTGGGATGTGCCCGAGGGAGGGGCTTGGGGAGCCCAGTGGAGGTCTGGGGAGGTTTGCCAACTGAGGGACACTGAGCTGTCAGAGAAAAACCTCACCGGGCAGTTGTGAAAGGCCACACGGCCGATCTTCTGGGGACACTGCGTGGGAGAGAGGCTTGGGTTCATGCTGAGCTGACCCCGCTAAGATGGAGGGACTGAGGTGTTCAGTGGGAGAACAGAGTGGGAATTGAAGGGGGCCATGGGGGGGTATGGGGCGTCTCAGGGGACAGAGTCCACAGCCTTGGCCACTGACGGCAAGAGGGTCAGTGGAGGACGACTGCAGGGCTTACGGGCGCCAGGTCATCCTGCAAACAGAAGGAGGGTCATGCCGGGGAGGCTGGTGAGCAGCAGAATCAATCCCAAAGCAGGTCTGGGAAAACTTGGATGAGTTAACACGGCACTGCTGCCCGCTGAGCTGTCGAGATGGGGAGATGCTGCATGTGGGCTTGTGGGCCTGTGCCCCGGGCCAGATCCGCACGGGGAAGTTCCTGTCACCACTCGCAGAGCCCGCTGCCCGAAGAAGTCTGCGACAGTGGGCTGTCCCGAGTGCGGTGCCCCCCGCAGGGAGAGACCAGAGACCCGGCTGACGTTCGCCCGAGCCCTGTGCTCCTATGGAGGTTCACCAAACCTCGCAGAATCTTCTCCCCTCTCGGGACCCTGCACAGCCCAGGATCGGCCCCCCGATCCACCCCTCGGCCATGGGTCGGACCGTCCACTCCTCTGACAGAGAGCACCCCTGCCCAGCCCCGGGCAGACCGTGTGGTCAGCGCGGTCCCCCCACGGCCAGGGCCTGCCCGCCCCTCGTAGGGATTCCTTCCCCACCCCGAGCCCCACATTCTCAATACCCTTTGAACAGAGTATCTCCTTACAGAGTCCGGACTTGTTTTCTGTTCGACGTCCTCCGCACGCGGCTATGTAACCCCTGAAATATGACTAGTTAGACTGGACTATAGTTTATTTTATGATAACTAATCGACATGTAAAAAGCCACATAAGGCTAGTGGCGCCCTAAGGAAGAAGGCAAATTTAGAGGAGGAAACTGAGGCATGGGGCGGGTGGGGGTGGAGTGTCCTGAACCAGGCCTCCCCTCTGCGTGGTGACCAGGCCACAACACACCCCAGGCTGGCCCAGGAAGTCCCCCTGCCTCTGTGGCTGGACTGATGTGCAGTGGACAAGACCACACACCCAGAGGGGAGCGAGACCCGGAGAGCACGACGCCCCCTGCAGCCCCAGGTCTCAGGGGAGGGGGGTCCCTCTCAGTGGCCCTGATGGGTGTGTCCGTCACTCCCTTCCCAGGACCCCGGCTCAGGCTTGCGGGCTGCATGCCCTCCCCTAGCCTGTGACTGAACCCCGCCTCTCAGCTCTCGGCCTTTACCCCACGGAGAAACGCGGATCTATCCTCTTCTGGAGAATGGTCTGAGATAGAACAGTTTATGTCTCAAACCCATTAGCAGAGTAAAGACTCGCCTATCACAGGCTCCTTTCGCTGAGAGCTCAGGACACCTGCCCACCGTCTGGCCCTGCAGGCGCCCAGGGCGGGCTGACAGGTGAGAAAGCTGTTTGCTGGAGACACAGGCTGTAAATTAACCTGGATTCCTGCGTGGAGCTCAGCGGAGGCTGCCAGAGAAGCCGGTCCCACTGCCCACAGCTGAGAATTTGTCACTCAGGGCAGAAACATGGTCCTGGGGCCAGAGGCTCAGATTCTTGTTCTGGGTTCAGCTGACCTACAGCACCCTTGTACAAATTCCTCAACTTGTCTGAGTTCAGTTTTCTTCCCTGTGTAATTGGGGCTCAATATATCTCTCTCGCCTACCTTTTGAATGCAAATAGGATAAAATAAATCATGCTGCTTTGAAATCAAGAAAATGAAGTATGGTCTTAGGTGCTTGTCCCCTAGCAAAGCCTGGTACTTCTTCAAGAAATTTGTTGAGAGGAAGGGGTTGATTTTGAGGGAGCTCAGGGAGCAGGGTAGGGCTTGGGGAGCAGGATGGGGCTCAGGGAGCGGGATGACAGGGCTTGAGGAGCAGGATGAGGCTCAGGGAGCAGGATGATGAGTCTCAGGGAGCAGGATGATGGGACTCAGGAAGCAGAATGGGGCTCAGGGAGCAAAATGGGGCTCAGGGAGCAGGATGGGGCTCAGAGAGCAAGATGATGAGACTCAGAGAGCAGAATGGGGCTCAGGGTGCAGGATGGAGCTCGGGGAGCAGGACAGGGACTGGGGAGCAGGATTTGGCTCAGGGAGTAGGACAGAGCTTGAGGAGCAGGATGACCAGGACACAGGGAGGAGAGGATTGAAGGAGGAAGATGGGACTCAGGGAGCAGGATGACAGGGCTTAGGGAGCAGGACAGGGCTTGGGGAGCAGGATGAAGGGACTCAGGGAGTAGGATGGGGCACGGCAGAGAGCTGACCAGAAACACGGCCCCATAGGTAAGCTCCAGAGAGCAGTTTGCACTCCAGAGTTCACCACTCCCTGAGGCCAAGGTCCTGGCATTTCGTGATCCGTGTGGGCCAGGCTTTTGCAGAACTCTGTATGATGCCATGGAGGATGGAAAGGGGAGGCTGCATCGGTTCTCGTCTGGAAGGAAATCCTCCAGAGTAAGGGCATCTGGGAGTTGTCAGCAGCCAGGAAAGAAACTCTGGGCAGGTCAGCACGAGCAGCCTGACAGTTACTTTTCATGATTTTTGCTGGTGTTGTTATAGAGTTACCATGTTCCATTCACACAGCAGGAAGTGAATCTTACTCAGCACCTGCAAAGGAGCCTACCACTTGGTTGGTGGCCAATAATGAATGATCGGATGGAAAACTGGATGCAAGGACGGGAGGAAGGAGGGAGGGCAGACACGGGAACGGGCACACAGACTAGTGTGTGTAGGCATTGTAAACCCCCTCCTACTGATTCTCGAAATAACACTCAGAGAGATCATGTCACTCTTGCATGCTTGAAGGGCTGGTGAAGACCCACCAGCGCAGTGCATGGAGAAGGAAGGGTCCGATAACATCCAATCATGTGCCCAAGCAATCAGCCAAAGGCATTGTTCTAATCAATATGGCACATTATGCCTGTTAGGGTTCCCAGAATTAGAAAAACAAGAATACAATACTTGGAATATACTTACACTAGGAAATTTTTTGCTGCTTTTCTGAAGCTCAGATTTAATCGGGCTTCCTGTATTTAACTGGAAGCCCGGCTCTTACAGACACCGGGGAGACCATCAGTAAATGTGCACCAACTTGGACCCGCAAGTTGCCTTCCTCTAATATTTACTGATTTCACCCATCAGCTGCAAGAGTGACTTTTATAAAAGCAAGGCTGAGTGCAGACATGAGCTTAGCAGAGACATGGATAGTCAGGTGCATTGCTGCCTTCGTCCTCGGGGCCTCCCGCCCAGAGCCCTGGCTGTGCCGGTGAGGGTGGAAAAGCCAGTGTGACCTCACAGCCCATCTGGAGAAGGTCGGTCAGCACGTGTTAAGTCTGGTTGAAGACCCAGCTTCTGTCAGTGTCCAGCAAGACCCTTCTCAAATGTGCCACACTGACGAGAACACCCGAATGGCTTCTCAGGAAGGCCCCTGTCCCGGTTGTCTGTTTGTTACACAAACTTACTCTGTCTTTGGCCACACACTCCGAGAGCTGGATGCTGCATTATCTACTGTGCATGATCAGGATGTATTGGATATTTGATAGAGGAAATGTTCAGCTCCTCGGAAATTCAATTCCATTAAATGTAGAAAATATCCATTGAGTGCCTATAACTGCCCATCATTTTGATGTGCAACCACTCTTCAGGATTATTTTTCAAACTAGAGTATTCATTAGTCAAGACACAAGATTTCCAGCGGAAACTTTGGTCAAGGCACTGGACGTTTCCTGGACCACTTCTCTGAGTCCATCTTCCGTCAGGGATGGTGGGGGGCGGGGGGCAGTGGTCTGAGTGACGGAGGCTGCCGTCCCCAGCCTGATGGTCCTGGGGGTGAGGTGACCATGGAGTGAGACCCAAGGAGACGCCCGTGCGAGTCGGGATGTGGGGGCACTGGGCAGTGGGAGGACAAGGCAGGAGAGGTTCGCTCAGTGGGGGAGATGTGGAGTCCAGCCTGAAGGTGGCCTGGAGCCCCTGGACGACAAGGGCTTGCTTTGCATTGCCTCCCAGGCACCTGGTCCTGGGCTGAGCACAGGGGGTCAGCTGGCGAACACGCGCCGAGTGACCACAAGCCCTGAACGATGCGTCGGGACTCGAGAGCTGCAGAAGCAGGGGGGCTCTGTGTTTGCAGGCAGTGACCCCACAACTAGAAGCTCACAGAAGGGTCTGTTGGGGAGCATGGGTGATAGAAGCACCAGGTGTCAGCGAAGCCAGAGTGACTCTGCGTGTGTCTCTGCTGTCACATGGCTCCACACACTGGGGGCTTCACCAACAGAAAAGTACTCTCTCCCAGTTCTGGAGGCTTCGGGGGAGAACTGTGCTCCTGGCCCGTCTCCTGGCTCCTGGTGGTTTGCTGGAAGCTGATGACATTCCTTCACTGCTACTGCATCGCCCCGATCTTTGCCTTCACGTTCACATGGTGTCCTCCCTGGGCGTGTGTCCTTGCATCCAAATTTCCCCGTTACCAGTCTTTTTGGATTAGGGCCCTACCTACTCTAGGATGATCCCAACTTAACTAAGTGCACCTACAACGTCCTTACTTCCAATTAAATTGAGGAACTGGGAGTTAGGACTTGAGCATATGAATCCTGGGTGGGGGGACACAGCTCTGCTCCGGAGTCTGTGTGTGTGTGTTTATCCCCACTCTGTTATGTTTGGTTTCCTTCTGTCCCCGCAGAGGCGACCGCTGTCTTGAGGAGGAAGCAGTAACAAGCACCATCCCCGGCCGAGGGCTCATTATGTGTCCGACGCTGCTCTTGGAACTTTTCAGGCACCCATTCATTTGATCATCAGCGTGACCCTGCAAGACTGATGTCTGCCCTGTCCTGACTCTATAGCTGATGGAACCGGGGTGCAGGCAGGGTAGGTGGCTACCCCAATATCATGGAGAGTAAACAGCACATCCAGAGTCTCCCCGATCCTGGGGAAGGGAGAGAAGGAGCCAAGCATACCAGGTGGTCACCAGCCAAGGTAAGGGACACAGTGAGCACACAGCCATAGATTGCAGGGCGGACACCCGACCCGGGATCTCATGTGGGTCAGAGCCCGACCTCAGCCGGTCTGGACACAGGGAGACCAAGTCCAGGCTTCTCCTCCGCATTTTCCTTTTCAAGACCACAGGTCAAGGTGGTAACAGCTATGGGCATGCCAGCAGGTGGGATGACAAGGACCTAAGTCCACACCAGGGAAACCAGGGTGGGAACCCTCACCCACTGGCTGCTGTTGGGGCAGGGAACATCCCCTAACCCATGAGGAGGCACCGTCTACATCACTCAGGACACCTGCAGCTCCCACAGCACCTGCTCCTTCATTGCGGGGAGGGGCTGAAGGGGCAAAAACCCAAGAGACAAATCAAGGAAACAGCCTTAGTAAAAGATTTGAATTTAGAATTCAGAATTAACTCCACAGAAACCGAGTTAACCAAGAGACACATTGTTACACCCAGAGAAACAGATGTCTTCTGTTGCCAAGCTCCTCCCTCCCCCCTTCACCTCTGTGCCTTTCCCCTATCTGCTGGAACAGGGGCGCGAGAGCCCATGAGGTCAGACGTAGGGAGTAAAGAGGTGCGTGTGCCTCCCTGGCCATCTGACCTGCAGAGAGCACGTCTGGACCCCCCTCCAGCAGATCCACTGCTGGATCTCGAACATGGCTGAGACTGAAAGTCCACAGACCGTGATGGCCGGGAGACCTCCCAGGGTGCTCCCACCTGTCCTGTGGCAAACGGAGATCTATCTCCGTATTCCGTAAAGGTATGTTGAGCCCTTACGTGAGCGAGGTGACCGTCAGGTGCTCATGGGGTACGGCCTTCTGTGGCCCATGTCAGTGGGCAATGTGGAGGCAAGGAGATTAGTTCGAGCTGAGGGATGTGGTGCCAGGCACGGAGGAGAGAGTCAGACATAGAAGACCTCTTCCCGGGCTGGCCTCCTCCGTGCTGTGCGTTCTGATGCACGGACTTCCTCTAAATCCTTCATCACTGGTGACAACGTGCACAGAAAAGCATTTCTCAGATGACCTCAGTGCGGACCTTTCATTGCATAAAATAAATTTTTGATGATGCACTGACACTTAAAGTGAGATTCTAAGTCAGAGAAGGAAGACTATGGCTTTTGTCTTCGGGATGTGTAGGGTAAATAATTTCCTTTGGGTCACTTTGGGCGTTTCCATACGGTCCATTAGCAGGGATGTGACTGTTTGCCCCGTCCATTAATCCAGAATGCCCAAATCTGAGTTATCATTCAAAACTTGGGGTAATAGTTGACATCATTGATCCAACTGTCTGGAAAATTATATTATGACCACGCTTTCTCTAATAACCCATCAGACAAGAAGAAATCATTCGGTTCATCTTGCAATTCTTGCTCTCTCGAAGCTCAACATCTCCGTAACCCCGCCATTGATCAATATAAAGCTAGATTCGTCAGTGCATCTTTAATGACTTTTCGCCATGGTCGGGAACAACTAGACGGAACGACGTGGGCTGTTCTCGCCTGCACTGGCCATCTGTTCCCATCTCAAGCCCCTGGAGGCATTCCTTCCCTTGCTTTGTATCAGGCAATTGTTGGAGTCCTTGGAAATGAACTCAAATCGAGGTGTAGATAAATCGAAAGTTTAAAACACAAATCATTGAAGTTGTCTTGGGACTTAATTGCCTCTTTGCCATCTGACATTTCCCCTTCTCCATCAGGATACAGCGATATTACTCAAAAAGTTCCAGCCAACCCCGCATGTCTGCAGATGAGTAATTGTGGGGATTCAAGGAGTGTGGGAAGAACGGACTATCAGGGCAAGAGAGATGAGGGGAACCCAGGCTGTCAGGGGTCTCCCTGGAGGCTAAGGGCATGCAGGGTGGGCCACAGGGGCTCAGGGCAAAGGCCCGAGACCTCTGAATCTTGGTCTGTTTCTGTGATCTTCCTCCTCAACCCACGGCCTTCTGCACACCGCACTCCCGGGACGATCTCCGTGTCCATAGCAGCGCGTCCAGTGAGTGGGGAATTCTATACCAAAAACAGTGGGCGGGGGCGGGGTCATTCTTGACCTCGAGGAGAATGGCAGGGGTGCTTCATTTTCATGTTTCTCTCTAAAACCTAAATGGGAGTAAAGCATCCTAAGCAGTGGGGTTCAGGGGGCGTCTAACAGGATGCCAGTGAAAGTGACCTTCCCCAAGGTCTTGTTAAGGAATAGACAACGACTTTCCCATAATGTTCTGGCCTGGAAGGACTTCCCAGTTCATTTTAGGGGTGGTCAGCCATGGCCTGGGACCGGGGTCCTTGAGTTAAAATGTGGGTCCTGCAGCGATCAACAGCAGGCAGACATTGGCCCGCCCTCCTGTCCCCTGCCAGACACAGATTCCCATCCAGGACCATGACACCAGGTCCGAGGAAGCCGCTCTCCAGCTCTGCCATCCTATAACCACACTTCCTTGGGGTTGTTTTTTAATAAGCGCTGGGTGGAAGAAAGCTGGCTGGCTTTCTCATCCTCACCCCCACCACCCCCGTGACAGGTGACTGCCAGATGCAGTCCTCCTGGACTTGATGGAGTGCCTCCCCACCACTGCTCTTGTCTGTTTGCTGTGATGGTCCCAGATGCCTTTCCTGTCCGCACTACACTCACCTCCTCGCCTCTCTGCGGATGAAATATGTCCCTGAACATGCAGACTTTTAGGTGCTCTCTTCCCGGAAGGACTCCTGCCATCACCCCAGAGCCCCACTGGGCTTTTCTTTTTTTTGGATACTTTTAAGCAAAAATGCCATTTCTCGCAGGTGAGCTCAGGCACATATTGGGTGGTTCGGTAGCTCATCTCCTCCTACTTTGTGTTCCGTTGTAGAAAAGACTACATCCATGCTAGCTCATTTGTTGGGTGTTCTGTCCTGGCGTATTTTCCACAGACATGGAAGACGTAGTTGAGCATTAGCCCTGAAGCATAAAGGAGCAAACGATTATCCCTGGTGTTATTTTAGGAGCTTATTCCTGAGTCCAGGCAGGGGCAGAATGGGGAGCATAACTGTATCGGATTGGATTCTACTGTAATAGAGTTATTCTGGTGAGGCCACGGAGAGATGGAAATCCTGGCATATCTCCGTGTAGAGGGTCAAGGTACAGAGACCAGATCAGAACAGACAAAAACTATGGTTTTGAGTATCAAGGCCATGTCATCTCTCCACCATCCACCCAATCATTCATTCAAAAAACACTTCTTAAGCACTTTTCTTGCCAAGGGCTTGGCTCTGGGTGAGCAGAAAGGAGGAAGATGCGCACAGAGCATGCTCAGCACCCCACAGGCTCCTCTCGCGCCCGCTCTGCTCACCAAGGGTCACCGTGGTCCTGACTTCGAACGTGGTGCATTCGTTTTGTCCTGATGTGTACGTAACGTGTGCCCTTTTGTGTCTGGACTCTTCCTTTCCACGTTATGTTTGTGAGACTCACCCCTGCTTCCCACGTCTGCGGGCGGCATTGCTCTGCGCAGACGCACCCTGACTTACTCACCCGCTCTGCCTTTGGGTTGTCAGCCCTTTGAGGACGTGGTGAATAACGCTGCCACACACGTGCTTGCTGATGTCTTCGGTGCACGGCCGCTTGCACCTTCTTTGGATTATCTTCCTAGAAATGTAACCACCGGCTTGCAGAGCATACATGTGACTTCAGTGCCTGGTTCTAAAGGGTCGGCATACGTTTATGCTAGTTTGCGTTCCAACCAGCCCCGTATGTAGTTTCCAGTTGTCCCACGTCCCTGCCAACACTCCACACTGTCTGTCACGGTCGTATGAGTCATGACAGTGGGTCCAAGCATGTTTTATTATCACAAGTATTAACTTTGCCTCTAAAACATATAATATCCATACACTGAGGAAAAATGTAAAAAACAGAGGAAGTTTAAAAAAATGTCTAATGACCAAAATCTCTCTATTTTTCCTAAGATTTATCATCTATTGACACTCAATCTCCATTTAAAATCAGGAGTGTTGAAGTCAGCCCGTACACAATTCTGGAGCCTTTCCTTTTTTTTGCAGAACATTATACGGCAAGCGTATTCCCAACCCATCACATGGTCCCTGAGGTTGTGACTTTCGCAGCATTACACTGTTTATCGGGAGGCTTGTGCCACAATTCACTTAGCTGTACCCTAACAAAGCTTAAAACCAAACGTAAAAAAAAAAGAAAAGAAAAGAAATCAAGCAGATACTGAGGAAATTTGTCCCCAGAACAAAGTACAACGATATTTAAAGAAGCAAAACAAAATTCAGCCCCCATCGATTTAAGAGCACAGTGTCTATAGTCCAACAAAAAAATTGCGGGCCATTCAAGGAAACAGGAAAATATAAGCCCACACTTCAGAGAAGAAATTTAAGCCAATGGAAACAGCATGAGGAATAACGCAGACAACAGTCAGTCATACAGCATAAATAAAAAACTATCATCAGTACACTTCGTGTCTACGAAAAAAGCAGAGGACACTCTAGATAGATTTTTTAAAACGGCAAATGTAAATCATATAATGAATCAAAGACAGTGGTGGGATCATGTTTGTGATCTCCTGGTGCCCACAGACTCTTCATGAAGACTCGAAAGGCACACATCTCCAGGTAGAAAGTGAGGGTCTGAGCGTAGAATAAAATCAGGTTTTCTTTGACGTGTGATACCCGTGACAAGGAATGCAGACCCCTGAGATCCTGAGGGGAGGTCTTTCTAACATCGAGAATGGACAACAGATTAACACTTCGGACACAAGGCACATGGGCAAATGCACGCAGAAACAGCCAACAAATAAATGGAAATCCTGGCGGAGTGCAGCGGGTCATTCCCAAGAAGGCACAACCGAATGGATGACAGGTGAAAAGAAGCTGACACTCCCAAAAACGAGACTCAGGACGGCAGAACACAGCAGGAGACGATTCTAGACAGGAACTAGGATGTGGGGGTCCAGACTCCGTGACAAACGGCCTGGCAATACCCAGGGAAGTTTGGTGGACGGTCGCCACACGATCCAGCAATCCCCTTCCTCATCCTTGGTTTTCCCTCAGTTCTGTTTGTCCCTTGGGAACTGTCCCCGAGTGAGGACAGAACCGCGGTTGCTCACGGATGGTGGCCACCAGGTGGCCCTGGAGGTGTGGACATCCAGAACCCACTGCCACCAGCCACTGGGCACCACCGAAGCCAAGCGTGGCGAGCCACAGACACCGCGCGTGCTGTGTGCTGGTCACTTCTCTTGAACCCACCGCGGAGGCTCGGCCGCCCTCCCTGCTCGGGTGAGGACCCTAAAGGCGGAGAGGGTTAAGGAAGTGTCCACGGCCCCCAGCGAGGAGAGACAGGTCTGAACTGAGACCTTTTGTGTTTAATTTTATTATAGAAATTTCAAATGTCTATAAAACTGGAACAACACAGCCCCCCCGTGGGCATCCACCCAGCTTTCACGAAACCTGAAGCTGCTTCCACGCCCTCACCCAGATCCTGTGTCATAGGATTTGTAAAACAAATCCAAGGGGAATATCATTTCATCTTCAAGTATTATGGTTTGCAACTCAGAAATACAGGTTTTCCCTTTTTGGAAACATCACACTATTAGGAGCTCACCGCATAATTTCCAACAGTCAGTGCTTGCTGCCCTCACAGGCACCGATGGTGTGTGCATTTCCCTGGTTGGTCTGCAAGTGGTTTGTTTTTGTTTTTTTTAATTATGTTATGTTAGTCACCATACAATACATCATTAGTTTTTGATGTGGTGATCCACGATCCATTGTTTTCGTATGACACCCAGTGCTCCATGCATTATGTGCCCTCCTTAATACCCATCACCGGGCTAACCAATCCCCCCTCCCCCCTCCCCTCTAGAACCCTCAGTTTGTTTCTCAGAATCCATAGTCTCTCATGGTTCATCTCTCCCTCCAATTACCCCCCTGATTTTTCCCTTCTTCTCCTAATGTCCTCCATGCTATTCCTTATGTTCCACAAATAAATGAAACCACACTTCTCTGAAGAAGACATACAAATGGCTAACAGACACATGAAAAAATGCTCATCATCATTAGCCATCAGGGAAATTCAAATCAAAACCACACTGAGATACCACCTTACACCAGTTAGAATGGCAAAAATGGACAGGGCAAGAAACAACACATGTTGGAGAGGTTGTGGAGAAAGGGGAACCCTCTTACACTGTTGGTGAGAATGCAAGTTGGTACAGCCACTTTGGAAAACAGTGTGGAGGTTCCTCAAAAATTTAAAAATAGAGCTACCCTATGACCCAGCAATAGCCCTCCTGGGTATTTACCCCAAAGACACAGATGTAGTGAAAAGAAGGGCCACATGCACCCCAATGTTCATAGCAGCAATGTCCGCAGTAGCCAAACTGTGGAAAGAGCAGAGATGCCCTTCAACAGATGAATGGATAAAGAAGATGCGGTCCATATATACAATGGAATATTACTCAGCCATCAGAAAGGATGAATACCCAACTTGTACATCAACATGGATGGGACTGGAGGAGATTATGCTAAGTGAAATAAGTCAAGCAGTGGAAGTGGCTTTTAGTCACTTATTTGCTTGTATGTACGTGTGTGTTTGCATGGGTGCGTGTGTGTCTACATCTAAGGGCAAGCTCTGCAATCGGTTTGCCTATCAAACCCCCCTCAATCCCATGCTGGCTTCTCTTCACACTCCCCCACTCCCCGCCCCACCCCGTGGATGTGACTTGTTGATGAGCGCAGGATGTTTGTCTCATATTTTCCCACGGGCTGACTTCCGCTGATTGCAGCCTAGGGATGGCGTTTAGCGTGTTCGGACGTCCCCTGTACTTTCTGTAAACTGATAGGTCTACACATCCGATCAGATTTAGGGTTTGCAGGAGTGTTTCACAGAAGACCTCTGCGTGTCTAGTGCTGGTTACACAGTGTCCATTGTCTCTCATTTGGGGATGTCTGCAGCTCTCGGTGACCACTGCCTTTGTCCATTCATTCAAGACTTTAAGGTTGTAATATCTAAATTTCACAATTTCTGGTCTATTCCTTAGCTGGAGACACTTCCCCTCATCAACTCTTCTGTTACCTTGAGGTCAATTCAAACAAGCCCAGCAAAGCAAATATCATGTTCTCCCAGTGCTTTCCCATCTTCAGGTTGGAGGCATTCACTCCCCAAGATCCTCTGAACCTGACCAATGAGTTGTTTTTCAGTATTATTATGAAATCACAAATTTAGATCTATCTGATGTTTGCCAGTGCTTGGTAGTTAATATCTCTATTATCTCAAATTTGTTTTCTGAGTACGTCTCATGGGACCTCAGCTGACTCATGGCTTGCCTGCTGTCAGGTGCGGAGAGGGGTCCTAAGCTCTCCTCAAATAGTTTCTGCCCCAAACTTGGAAATCAGCAATTTCTCCAGTGGGTTTTAGCTCCTTTTCATGGGAGGCGGTATTTAGACAGAGCTGTCGTAACCACTGCACAGCCCATCCCTCCAATTCCCAAACCGTGGAGTTGAGCAAGAAAGTACAAAGTGATAGAAAATATGACTCTGTACATTTAATAAGTACAAAACATTAGGGGTGCCTGGCTGGCTCAGTTGGAGGAGCAAGTGACTCTTGATGTCAAGGTTATGAGTTCAAGCCCCATGTTGGGTGTGGAGAGTAGTAAAGCAAACAAACAACAAGAACAAAAAAACAAAACCAAAAACAAAACCTTTTTTAAAAAGTACAAAAAATAATTCTCTACATTTCATAAGTGTAATTCAATGTCATAATTAACATCACACATAGTTAACCCCCAAACATCAGGGTGAACGTCAGTGGAAGGGAAATCCAAAGAAATGGATTATTGAAAAAAAAAAGAAAGAAAAAGAAAGGAAGATGGAAAGAAACAGGCTCATGTTTTATGGACTGACATGTTAATTAATTTAACTTCTGTCATCTGAAGGTCAATAAGTTAATAAACAAAATTTTAAAAGGAAAGAAATAGAGGCAGATCCTTACAGAAAGTAGACCAGTGGTTGGTGGGGGAAGATGGCCACTAATGAGTGCGGGGTTTCTTTATGGGATAATAAAAGTGTTCTGGAATTAGATTGGGGTGATGCACATATACTGGTGAATATACTAAAAACCACTAAATAGTACATTTTATAAGGGTAAATTTTATGGCTTGTAAATTATATCTCAATTTAATAAAAGGAAAGAAATACTCTATTCTATTACCACCCTAGCTGTACCCTGTAGAGAAATCTACATGTGGTGTTGGGCCCTTGGCCGTGTCAGAGTTTGTGGGCAGCCTGGATGTCTACCCACGGGGCTGGACTGACGGACGCTGTAGGACACATAACACAGCGTTCCATGCAGGAGACAGAACCCGTGATTAGGAGCTACAGAGCAATAAGGAAAAAGCTTAAATACGAGGTGCTCTGTGCAAAATGCCAGAAACCAAATGAGATTTATAGCACACTATTTTACATATATTTTTAATATATTTTTATGTATGCACACACTGCCTATTATTCAAAGTTATGCATCTATCTAATTGCATATATCAAACACATCGCTGCACGTGCCAAGAGGCCAGGGTGGTGGTGAGACCCAGAGTGGAAGAGAAAACACTGAACAGAATGAAGAGCGGGGTCCTGCCTAAACCCAGCGTGCTCGGGAGCTGACTGTGAGCCGAGCGCAGTGGGGACCCTCTCTGCACCTGAGGCCCAGAAGAAAAAAAATGGACAACAATCTCAGTTCGATCCAAGAGTGTTCTCAAATCCCCACAAAGCGCCCTCAAAAATGTTTTCTCTGCTGGTGTCCCCCACATTCCTGTCCCAGCTACCTTCAAAATCCCCTGCTTCCTCACCCTCACTGTCCAGCTCCAAAATCACCCCGATTCACTTAGTTCTTGCCTTTCTTCTTTCTGGAGAGTGAATTCTATGCCCTTGGCCAACCACCCACTCTCGGTTCTGTTCTTCCCTCTCGGGCTCAGACAAGTTCTGCACCCATGTGTCCAGGAAGCAGGCAGGCAAATGCTGCCTTCCACTGGGGGGTGGGGGCACAAAGGAGGGGGGCACAGGGTCCCTCACAGATGCACAGCAGCTCCACCTGGAGCAGATGCCATCCTCCGCACTCTGTTCCCCAGCTCCACGCACCCCCAGTGCTCCCAGGACCCGGTGACCCAGCCTCTGCCTTGTTGTTCCCCCAGCTCCAGGAGTGGGTGGTTGTTTTTAACTGAGTTATTTCTGGCTTGCCCCAGTGTCCTCTTCTCGGGCTTTCAGCCTCTAATACCCAAGCAACAAATCCCTTGTGTTAAATCCCATCTGCAGAAATGCCTGGGCAGGTCGTATTTTCCTGGTAGATCCTGGCTGTTGTAGCATCTGGTACCAGGACCAATGCCAGTCTGGGAAGCAGACCCTCAAAGATGGGACCCTGGGATTGGCCTGTCACGTGCTTGGCCTTGAGTGTAAGCTGAGCGCATTAGCATCCGACAGTCCGATACCAAATCTGTGGTGTGCTATGGCATCACTGAAAGAATCGCCTGCTGCTGATCATGATGCAGAACCTGGGGAGCCCAGGGCTATGGGGCTGCTGCCCCAAGTGGCTGCTCCACTCCCCCATTGTCCCAGTAGGGCTGTGCAACGATCCTGCACTAAGAATTCACCTTCATCACATTGGAGAGCTTCTAGAAAACAAAAAACAAACGGTAAACTCAAGGCCATCATGGCTCAGTGGAAGTCATGGAGAAGCAAAGAGATTCTAGGGCAGCCCCAAAATAATGTATTTTTTTTTCTCGTAGTTGCAGTAAGGAGCTTATTGAAAATCAGGTGCAAAATATAACCATGCAGCTTGCAGAATCATAATGTAATTGAATTCATACACATACTAACTGTCTTGAGTGTACATTGGAGGATGGCCTGGGAGGTCACTGTATTTGGAGACTTGCAGTGGGTGCATCTGGATGGACTTCGATGAGGCTGAGAATCCTGAACCCCTGAATCTCTCCAAGGATGCCTTGTGGGCAGAAGTCATTCCTCTCTCCGTTGCTGAGGAGTGTGGCTGATTCAGTGCCTCACCTGAGAGAGGGGCTGTCCTCCCCAAGCCCGTCCTCCCTACTTCTTCACCCTCTCCATCCTTGGAGGGGTAAGTGTCCTGTCTGACCTGAAGAATGTAGTTTTACAGCATGAAAGAGTCACGAGAACTTGCTAATTTTCACCAGCAGAAATGTGAGGAAAATGTGTGGAAATGAATGTGAAGGGTGTCAGACCAAAGAGGATGGGAGATAAATTGGGATCAGGCCAATCTTACCAGTCGCCATGTACTCACCAGAGATTCTGGGCTTAATGTGTTAGCTCCAGAAGCTGAAAGACTTCCTAACAATTTTCTTGATTGATGGACTGATTGCAACTTGGATCACTGATGACCCACATTTGCTGGAGATGCCAAATCTTCCCTGGCATAATGTAGCAAAAGGGATACGAAGACCGAGCTTGGTGGGGGTGCTGGACTGTGGGTTTGTCACGTGTGAGCTCTGCATCTCCCCTCGGTCCTCCCTGAGAGCCCCAAAGACGCTTGCCAAGAAATGCATTTGCTGGAGGACAGTGATGTTCTCAAAAGGCTTTTGGTCAGCTTGCTGTGCCCGTTGGGGTACCATCGTGGACTAGGGATGATGGACTCCTGAGAAGGAGAGACCAGAAGGCAACATCCCGGTGAGAGAGACATCGCCACAGTGGTCAGAAGGGACAAAACTCAGGCCACTTTTCTCCATCTTCCATGGAGGCTGCTGATCATGACGTCTCTAGGATGCTCACCTGGAAAGCTCACCCAATATCACTCAACACATAGAACACGAAACTACACTACATCCCAGTGGGCAGACACTTGATTTAGAGGCCACAATGCAGAGTCAGGCTTTCTAGCTCTGTTTCCACCTTGGACCCTATTCATAAACTCAGAGCTCCTTGACTGAAAGGGAGGTCACGTCCCTGGGCAGAGGGCCCTAAAGTGCTCTTCGGGTGCACACTGTGGATACTCCTCCATGCCTTGTTCCCGGGGCCCTGCAGCCGTTGACTGGACAGAGTGCACTGGGCAGTGGGAGATGAGCTGGGTCTTCTCTGTGCATTAGGCACTGCTTTCCTGGAGGCCAGATGCCACTGCAGTCCCCCAGCTAGGGTGCTCTGGGGATGATGGGCCTGGTTGGTGCAGGGAATGTCCCCACACTGTGCTCCCAGTTCCTTGGTGTTCAGTGAGAGTAGACATTGCTGACAACTGGCAGGACCCCGCACGGCCCCCCGGACTGGGGCACGGGTACCGTTCCAGAGGCAAGAAGTAAGCGAAAGGCTGTGGTTTCTTCTCGTGCTCCGAGGGCGAGAGGAGCAGTCAACAGCTCTCGCACAACTGCCGAGAATGGTCAGGGTCATGCTCAGAGGCCTGAACGTGCGGGGGTGGGGGTTCGGCCACTCTGTGCTGTGCAGAAGGTGGAGGGGTCTCGGAGAAGGACAGTTATCTCAGAACGGAACCCGAGGGAGCCCAATCCACCTCGGATTCTCTTCCGACGCGATCTCTTTGCTGATGTAAACCAACCTACCCTTGTCACCATCTCGGGTCAGATGCCTGGAATGGCTTCTGGCTTCCCAGTGTCCCAACCACTAGCAGCCTTAGCACCGGTGGGGGGTGGGGGGCGTGAGTGCAAGGAAGGGACACGTCAACTCCCAACAGTGACACATGATTTGCAGACTCGCCATGTTAGTTTCTAAATCAAGACACTGTTTTGTGTGTAAGATCCCCTCTACTGAGCAGAAAAGTCATGGACCTGATTTTTATTGGGGGGAACACCCCTCCCCTGCTGACAAAGGAGCAGGAGAGACAAAAAGTAAGATGATTTGGTCCCTCGAGGGAGTCACGCCTCCGACGAATTGTTTTCCCCAGCGTTGATTGCCGTTAAAATTAGTTTTCTGATTAATTTCTGCAGGCCTGTTTTTCTCTGCAACATTCTTACTCCCCGATGCAGGGATGCCATCCGTAAGGGCCCCTTCTGTATTCCCGTAGCTCACAAGGCTCATGGTGCACAGTAGGTGCTCTATAATTATCTGTTGAAACGAGTGAAAAACTTGTTGAATTTCATAGAAAAGGCAGTAAATGCTCCCTAGCGGGAGTGATGCCCGAGATCACAGAGGCGGATCTGGCAGAATCAGAACTCAGACCCACCTCTACGCATTCTTTACTCAATGTTTTTCCAGCAAGCCAAATTGAACTTCTGTCAATTATCTTTTCCAAAATAAAAAATGACACATAGGTTCTTTCTGGGAAACTCTGACACCAGATCCCTGCAGCCCCATAATGCAGGTGTGCGATCCGCTCTTTAGGACTGAGCACCTATGCAGTGATTCTCGAAGGGAACCCCAGCCAGCAGCCTCAGCAGCAGGAAGTGTTGGATAAATGAGTGACAGGCGATCGGAAGGAGTCTTTATTTCTCCACACCTTTCACTGGGGTGTAAGAAGCCTAAATTATCTCGCTGCGGCTCAAGTTCACCACTTCCTTAGTGTTTCAAACATGAATTCGGAGAACAAGTAATCCCCCTTTAAAAAAAAAAAAACCTGATATTATTTTTTTAAAAAGTAAAAATGATTAAATAGGGTTTTTTTTTTTAAATAAAGGTGACTAATTTCCTTATCCCTGGCATCGTTTTCTTCCATTTGTAAAGGAAGGCAAGCAAGTTTCCCATAAACAGCACTTGCTGGCTTTACAATACAGTTTGATTTATAAAAATTCAATTTACACAGAACTTTCAAGAGAGACATTTATTGTGGAAAGTAGGGTATTTGACATTTGGTTCTGCGATCGATACGTCTGGGACAGTTCTGAGTTAAGGACAAACGCCCGTGTTCCCTCCGTGCAGCAGTGGGGACAGGGGGCCCTGGGCTCTGAGTCAGGGCCGGATCGCAGGTGTAATTCCCCAGTACACACGGTTAGGTCAGCCCTGGGCAATAAATCCACACAATGCTGGGCAGTTTCAGGAAGTCTATAAAGTATGTATTTACAGAATTGTGCCAAATTGTTACGGGGTTTAAAAAAAATCAGTGCTCTGATCTATCTACCATCCTAGAGACCCTGTCATCCAGGAAATGCTATCCGAAATAATGACAATGGTGATGATTATCGCATGGTCCACCCCACTGGCTTCTGGACTGGAATATGTAAATACAGGTGGGATCCATCACAGAAGGTTTGGCTCCACCCATGGTGGGGGCTTGCGGTGGGGTCTGGTGCTTTAGCTATTTAATTTCAGATTTATCTCTCTCTTCTCAGACGAGACACTGTATAGATTTTCTGCAGTTCTGGGAAAATGCTTGAGCACATATATTGGATCCCTTCCTCCCCTGCACAATTGTGAAATAAAATGTTACCCAGAAAATAGACAGGTAAGTGAAAACCTGTGTAATCACACAGCCTTCTCTGTGGAGAACAGACTGGACCACCAACACATCCCTGGAAAGGACACGCAGAGCAGAGTCCGGGTCCCAGACGCCCGGGCTGGCGGGGAAGAGGCTCCGGGTGGAGGGCTGCGTGAGGGGGAGGCTCCTCTGGGGGCCCCAGGGCCGGCAGACTGGACGGCAGGGAGGGCACGGCATGGCGGTCCCCGCGGGGGCCTGGGGCTGCAACATGGACACTGTCTTCACAGCCCGGCTGCCGCCACGGACACGGGTGCCTACCTCTCTGCCGTGGGCCAGGGCTTGGTGACGAGCTGGCTGCTGACCGGCAAGGAGAGGCCGTTCCTGAGCAAGACAGAGCTGGTCACTCTAGGCTGAGCCCTGGCTGGGAAGGCCAGGCCCGGGGCACTCCTGTGACCAGGACAGCTCGTATTTATTACCTCACGGTCCTGCCTGGGACTCGGGGCAGGGCGTGGCCGGGTCCTTGCGAGGCTGCAGTGCAGTGCCAGGCACAGCTGGGGTCTCCCCTGAGGCTCCACGGGGGAGGATGTGAGCCTGGGCTCATGCGGCAGCATTCAGCTCCCTGAAGGCCGTCAGAGGGGGGGCCCTGGTCTCCTAGTGTCCGTCGTCCAGGGGCTGCCCTCAGTCCCTGCAAGGCAGAGGCTCACCCACATCCCAGGGGAGCAACCCCACCAAGAGGTGAGGATCAGGGGGCCACGGGGGCGTCTGTCCGGCTCAGCCAGCAGACTGCTAACATCTGAGAGTCAACGGAAGATCTGATGGCAGGTCTGGGACAGGATCTGCGGGCTAAGTGAGGTGCTCAAGACGATGTTCTTCCTTGTGAATAATTAATGTATCGCTCCTTCATTCCCGCATGCTTTCATTCACTCACTCGTTGTTAGGGGTCAGCTGGAGGGCAGAGTGTGGCTTCAAGGGAGGACAGGCCCCCTGTCACATCCAGGCAGAGTTTTGTCCTCGTGGGGACATAAGCCATAGGAGCACGGGAAGTGTCTTATATGGCAAGACAGGAGTTACCGCCATGCACGCTCTCGGCCACCCGTCCGTTCATTTACCCATCCAGCGGACACTCCCTGGGAGCCGGCCAGCCCCCTGCTCTGTGGCAGCTACTGCAGGGGACCACGGGCTCCCCGAGGGCGGCAGGGAACAGACGCATAACAAAGCAAACATATAATTTGATGTCAGTGGGAGAGTTAGTGCTCTGAGGAAGGCTCTCAGAAAAGCAGCAAAGATTCTCTAAGCTGAAAACCAACAGTACCCAGTCAGGGGCAGGTGGAGAGGCCGGGACACGGTACGGGGCCAGCTGGGAAAGGAAGTCGAATTGTAAGACAAACCCAGGGTATCAGAATGGTAGATGCAGTGAAATAGTGATGAGCCCAGCGGGAAGGTGGATGCAGGTTTCAGAAGGATCCCAAGTCCTGCCAGGTGCACACGCGGGCTTGGAGGACCACAGAGACACCCCGCAGGTGGGAAAGAAAGCCCCAGCTCTGCAGAGGAGCTCAGGGAGAAGCAGCCCCTGCTTCTCAGCACAGACCGCGTTTCAGGCACCAGGACAGAGTCCTGAGCAGGAAAGCCGGGGTCCCTGCCCCCAGGGTGGTGGGCGGGCTGCTGAAAACATGGGGCCAAATCCACAGGATAAATTCGGTCCCTGTTACATGCTATGAAGCTAATGTGAAGCAGAGTGGCTGAGTTGTGGGTGGGGCAAGCATCCCTTCAGCTATGATGCTCCGGGAAGTTCTCAGACCTGACTAGCAAGGAGGCAGCCATATGACGTGTGGGGATTCAGGGGTCACGGCCTCCTGAATGAGCCAGTCCCCAGGTCTCTGGGAAGCAGTGAGGAGCCCCAAATAGTGGGGGCAGGAGGTCGGGATACCCGGAGGGAGGGAGGCCGAGTGTGAGCTCCCCACTGGGCCCACGGTGGGGAAAGGAACCTGGGGAGGAGGATGGATTCTGTTCTGGCTGCAAGTGGGAAAGAACCATTGATGGGTTTAACAGGAAAGAGGGAATCTTCAGAGACATACCTAGCATGCTCTCAGAGGCTCCGGAGCACCTGCATCTGCAGATCAAAAGAACTCCTTGATTTGGATTCTAAACCACACTGAGATACCACCTTACACCAGTTAGAATGGCAAAAATGGACAGGGCAAGAAACAACAAATGTTGGAGAGGTTGTGGAGAAAGGGGAACCCTCTTACACTGTTGGTGGGAATGCAAGTTGGTACAGCCACTCTGGTAAACAGTGTGGAGCTGCCTCAAAAATTTAAAAATAGAGCTACCCTATGACCCAGCAATTGCACTACTGGGTATTTACCCCAAAGACACAGATGTAGTGAAAAGAAGGGCCATATGCACCCCAATGTTCATAGCAACAATGTCCACAATAGCCAAACCGTGGAAAGAGCAGAGATGCCCTTCAACAGATGAATGGATAAAGAAGATGTGGTCCATATATACAATGGAATATTACTCAGCCGTCAGAAAGGATGAATACCCAACTTTCGCATCAACATGGATGGGACTGGAGGAGATTATGCTAAGTGAAATAAGTCAAGCAGAGAAAGTCAATTATCATATGGTTTCATTTATTTGTGGAACATAAGGAATAGTATGGAGGACATTAGGAGAAGGAAGGGAAAAATGCAGGGGGGAAATCGGAGCGGGAGACGAACCATGAGAGACCATGGACTCTGAGAAACAAACTGAGGGTTTTAGAGGGGAGGGGGGAGGGGGGATGGGTTAGCCCGGTGATGGGTATTAAGGAGGGCACGTACTGCACGGAGCACTGGGTGTTATACGAAAACAATGGATCGTGGATCACCACATCAAAAACTAATGATGTATTGTATGGCGACTAACATAACATAATAAAATTAAAAAAAAAAAAGCACTCCTTAACTATCAGGCAACTGAAGGAAAGAAGGACAGCATCTAAGTGTGCACAGCTCCGTGAGCAGGTGAATCGCAGCGTCAGAACCATGACAACTTTCCAAGCAGGACAGAAAGAGCAGCCTGCCCCAAACAGAGGAAAAGTGAGCCTGGCTTCTTCCTGGGGCTCGGAGCTGCTTCAGCAGGAGGGAGTCAGCACCACTCAGGTCCCACCCGCCGCCCACCTGCCAAAGTCACCGAGGGCCAGGGGAGAGACGGTGTGGTCTGTGTATCCTCCTGCCACGCGCACCCACCACGGGTGGCCGGAGCTCCGTGCTCAGCGCAGCAACCCGCGGACGGGGACGTGTCCCCGCGGCCACGGCCACACCTACGGCAACAACGGAGTCATCACAGCCCTGCCCCAGGGGTCACCCGAGTCAAAGCCACAAGCAGCTATAGACAAGGACAGCAGTCATGCCAGTAGCCACGGGAATCCAACCCAGGCCAAGAGGCTGGGAGCCTCACTCAGACGTGGCCAAGGAGGTCGGCGGGACGGATTTCCTCCCCAGGAACGCACGCCACGCCATCCTTGTCACCCACCCACGGCTAGGAAGGTAGAGGTGAGGGTGCGGGGACAGAATTTCCACACGTTCTCCATGCTCCTGGCCCACGGGGACCACTGACTCAGCAGCTGACCCCACAGACTCCTGCTTTCTTGTTTAGGCTGCAGTCTGGCCTGAGCCTGAGCCACTTGGAAGATGAGGTTCCCGGGATGCAATGGCGTGAAGGCCAGGTGAGCACCTGTGGGTGCAGGTGAAACTGAGCAGCACACCCAGCTGCAGTCTGTGTGGAGAAGAGCCGTCGGGGCGCAGACCCCGCAGAAGGACGTTCGGTTCTGTCCCAGGATCTTGAGGTCTCACTGCCCCTGAGAACCCAGACAAAATCCGGCCCAGAAAGGGGAGGCCTTGCCTCAATTTGCCAATGACACAGGTGACCTTGCTAAAGGCGCTGGCAAGGACGTGGACGGGCCACCTGCGTTTGGAGGACAGAGCTGCGTTCACGACAGCTGGCTAGCGTTTGCCATCTCCAGCTCTGCCTCGTCCTTGTTCCTCCACAGTGGAGGAGAAACACCTGCACATTAAATCGACCTCACGAGTAAGAAGCCAATTTGATTTTGCCTTCCTTTTCCCTCAGGGATGGGAGGAAGGGGCCGCCCATCTACCCGGGAATACTTCTCCGCCCAGGCAATACCCCCGCAGGAGAAGCTGCTCCCTAGTCTCCAGGCAAGGACGGTCAGACGGGACCCCACCACCTGCCCCATCTCGCCACGTCCAAAGAAGCCTGAGTACAATGGTAGCTCTCTCCCACTGGGGCCTGACTGCCTGCCTGCCTTCCTTCCTTCCTTCCTTCCTTCCTTCCTTCCTTCCTTCCTTCCTTCTTTCCTTCCCTCCTTCCCTCCCTGCTTCCTTCCCTCCTTCCCTCCCTCTCTTCCTTTCTTCCTTTCTTTTTCTCAATCCCATACAGCAGAATAACATTGATTGGTTCCTCTAACTTTCAATAATGAGTCAGAAAAGATAAATACGAAAGGACCTCAAATTAATTCTAAGGAGCTTAATTATTTTTTTTCCCCCCTGGGACGCATTCTTTCTGAAATGAGCTTTCCTATCTGCCCTGTGTTATAGCAGCCCCCTGGCATGGCAAAAGTTTATTTTGGGCTTGGGGAATGAATTTGCAATTAAAAAACTTGCTGTCATAATCATGCACATTTGCATAATGCGGGCTCTTCATTAGAGCACAGAGAATAAAATCAGTCTGATAATCAAATCAATTCATCTGCTATTTATTTAGAGTTTGCAGGACCCGTAGAGTCTGTGCTGATGGCCAGAAAGCTCAAGCGTGAAGTCCAGGTGGCTAAACTCGGAGTCGGCTGTCAGCGGTCACGTTCAGAGGCAGAGATCATGTCTTCCTGACGATGCAGAGGAGCTCTCCGGTGACCGTCCCCCGACCCACAGGTGGCAATGCTGGCTCTGATATCCTCAGTGTTTTCATGGAGGAGCATAAATTCTGGAACATAAAATATCTCCTGAAGTCAAAATTCCTAAGACAGAATTTCTTAGCAACCTGCTCCAGGACCATTAGGAGCAAAGTTATGCAGAAATGCAGACGTCACCTCCCTCTGGACTCACACGTGTGCCCCCGCCCCCCCCTCCCCCCCCCCCCCCGCCCAACGCACACAAACACACTCCCTTCAGGTCATCCTCACTCCTGATTTGTTTCAATTAGTGCCAAATTAAAATTCAGGCCCTATGTGGGGCTAGGTTCAAAGCCAAGCGCAAAACTCCAAAACTATACATTGATTTTCAGATAGAGAACTATAATTAGAAACCACTCGAAATAGAAATAATGAATCCAAATCCAATTTTTTATAGGAAAAAACTGTGCGGTCCTCGAGGGTAAGAAGTCTTCCTGAGCAATCCCACTGTGTGCGAGGGGCAATGCTGGGCTCTGGGGCCAAGAGCATCCCCGTCTGGAAAAAGCACGGAGGGCTGGGTGTTCTTCTCAGTGTCTGGTGTTAGGGCAGGTGGGTGGACATGATAACCCTACAAAGCATTTTTGAGCACTGGCTAGAGGTCAAGCACTGTTTCCAGCTGGTGACCTCCTCCCAACCTCCTTCTCTGCTCCCCTCTCCTATGAAGGTGGCCTTCGGCAGCCCCCAGCCTCCAGCTTGTAAGGTCCTGCCCCGTGCCCTTCACACGCCTGTATGTGGGTGTGGGGCCACGGAATTACAATGCTGGTGCTGAACTGGGAAGCGGCTTCCACGCGAGCTGGTGGCAGGGAGGAAGGATGCCGAGGAGGCTTGCGGTATTTCAGAATGAGACAGGGAGTGGTTATACATGGGCTCCCCGTGTCCTCACTGAGCCGAGCGCTTTAGCTTCTGTGTCCTGGCTGGATCAGTCATCATTATGGACACTCCTTGATCAAACATGGCTGGAGTGTGCCCCACGTGCCAGGGGCTCTCCCAGATTCTGGGGCCACAGCATTAAATGGGAAACATTTGTCATGATTAATTCTGTTCAGTTTCACGTTGTCCCTAACAGCTGTCCCTAACAACCCTCAGCATACCCTGAACTGCATGTTTAAAGTGCGCAGTTGGTAGGGGCGCCTGGGGCCTTAGTCAGTTGGATGTCTGCCTTCGGCTCAGGTAGTGATTCCGGGGTCCTGGGATCGAGCCCTGTGTTGGGCTCCCTGCTCAGCGGGAAGCCTGCTTCTCCCTCTCCCTCTGCCCTTCCCCCTGCTCTTGCACTCTAAATAAATAAATAAATAAATAAATAAATAAATAAATAAATAAAATCTTTAAAAAAATAAAGTGCACAGTTTGGTAAGCAGTGATGCCACCTCTCTCCTCCCTGATACCAACAATTTTTGCTCACTCTCTTTCTTTTCCTCATCAGCCTGGCTAGGCATTTATCAATCTGACTGATGCTCTCAAAGGACTAGCTTTGGTTTCATTGACTTTCTGCATTCTTTTTCTATTTTTTATTCCACTGAGTTCTATGTGATATTTGTTATTTCCTTTCTTCTGCCTATTTTGGTTTTCTGTTGCTTTTCCCCCCTAATTTCTTAAGGTGGAAGCTGAGGTCATCGATTGGAGAACTTTCTTTTCTTCTAATATGGGTGTTTAATGCTATAAATTTTCCTCCAAGCCTTCCTTTAGGGGTGGCCCACAAGTTTTGATACTTTATGTTTTATTTTCATATAGTTAAAAATATTTAATCTCTCCTTTGATTTCTTATTTGATACATGAAGTGTGTTACTTAGTGTACAAATATTTGGGGGTTTTCCAGACATCTTGTTCATCTTTTCTATGGACAGAGTTCTACTTCGGATAGAGAACAGACTTTGTATGATTTGAATCCTCTTACATTTATTGGAACTTGTTTTATGGCCCAAATACATTCCACCATTTTGAATTTTCTATGTACACCTGAAAAGAATGAATTCAGACATCATTTGGTAGAGTGCTCTGTAAATATCAATCAGATCAAGCCAGTTGATGGTGTCATTCAAGTTTTTGATGTCCTTACAGATACTGTCTTCTTGTTTTATCAATCCCTGGAGAAATGATGTTAAAATCTCTGACTCTAATTGTGGATCTATCTATTTCTCCTTTTTTTTCTATCAGTTTATGCTCTATGATTTTTGAAGCTGTGTTATTAGGCATATAAACATTTAGGATTGTGTCTGCTTTGAAGATTTGACACCTTTATTATTACGAAATGACTAACTTATCCCTGGTAATTGTCTTTGTTCTGAAATCTACTTTGTCTGATATTAATAGACCTTCTCCAACTTCCTTTTGATGAGTGTTACTATGGTCTATCTCTAATCATGCTTTTACATTTTAACCTGTTTGCGCTTTTTAATATAAAGTGGATTTCTTGTAGGCAGCATTAAGTTGTATCTTTCTTTTTTATCTACTCTATCTCTGCCTTTTCATCGGAGTATTCAAATCACTTGCATTTGATGGGTTTATGGTATGGTTGGGATTTAACTTACCTCTTTGCTATTTGCTTTCTATTTGTCTTATTTGTTGATTCCTTTTTTCCTCATGTGCTACCTTCTTTTGGATTAACTGATTATTTTTATGACTCCATTTATCTCTTTTGTTGGCTTCTTACCTGTAATTCATGGCTGTCTTATTGTAGTAGTCACTTTATGGTTATAGTGTGATCTTTGTCTTCTCATGGTCTACCCTCATCTATTCCCCTAGAGTAGAAGAACCTCACAGCAATACACTTTTATCTTGTTCCTTCCAGATTTTGTTGTCCTATATTTTACTTCTATAAATGTTATAAAGCTCATAACACACCGTTGCTATTCTTGCTTCAAATAGTCAACTTCTTAAAAAAGGAATTTAAACAATAAGAAAAGCATGCCTTTAATATTTCTCCATTTGGCTTCCATTTCTATCATGTTTTATTCCTTTTTGTAGATACAGATTTCCATCTCTACCACTTTCCATGTGTCTGAAGGACTTCCTTTAACATTTCTTGGAGCATGGGTTTGTCAGTCCTGAATTCTTTCAGTTTTTCATTTGTAAGAGTCCATTTTTTGGAAAGTATTCAAACTTGTTAAAAATTGACAGCTTTTTCTTTCATTCAACACTCTAAAGATGATGCTTGAGTGTCTACGACTTGCATCATTTCTGAGTTGAGGTCCCGTGTCCTCATCTCTGTTCCTATCTATGCACTGTGCTACTTTAATCTGGCTACGGTTCTTAAACGTTTATTTTGAAATAGTTACAAATTCACAAGAAGTTGTAAAGATATTTCAGAGAGGTCACATGTATTCAGAACCCCCCAGTGAGTACATCCTACATAATTATAGTACATCTCAAAACCGGGAAACTGACATTGGTAAAATGTGTATAGTTTCATGTCACTTTATCATCTGTGTGGATTACGGAGCCACCAAGATGCAGAACTGTTCCTTAACCACAAAGATCTCTCTTGTGCTACACATTCGCTGTTACACGGACATTCCTTTTTCACACCATCCCTAATCCCTGACAACCACAAGTCTGCTCTTTTTATCTACAATTTTGCCATTTCTAGAATGTCATATAAGTGGGCTCGTAGAGAATGTTACCTCTTGGGACCAGCTTTTTCCATGTGTCACAATGCCCTTGAGACTTGACATTCACACAAGATTTGCATGTTTTGAAGTCTGATTTTTTATTATTATTGAGTAGTACTCTATGATATGAACATTCCACTGTGTGCTTTTAACCATTTGCCTATTGAGGACCACTTCAGTTGTTTCTAGGTTTTAGATATTACAAATAGAATTGCTATGAACAATTGTTTTTAAGTTTGATGCAGATGTAAGTTTTCATGTCCCTGGACAAAAATACCTGACAGTGTAATTCCTGGGTCAAATGACGTGCGTGTTGAATTCTTTGAGAAATGGTCATATATTTTGCAGAACAGCTGTATTGTTTTTCATCCAACCAGCAATGCATGAGTGATAGAGTTTCTGTCATCTTTGCCATCTTTTGGTATTGTCACTACTTTTATTCTAACGGTTCCAGTGAGTGTGCAGTGACATCTCATCCTGGTCTTGATTTGTATCTCCCTATTGGTAGCAATATTAAATATCTCTTCATGTGCTTACTCACCATCTGTGTGTGCCCCTCAATGAAATGTCTCTTCATGCCTTTGCCCATTTTCTAAATGAATTTTGTAATGTTATATTTTGAAAGTTCTTTATAAATTCTAGATACCAGTCTTTTGTCAGTAATGTGGTTTGCAAATATTCCCCCCCAATCTGTAGCTTGTATTTTCATTCCCTTCACAGGGTCTTATGTAGACAGAACAGAAGTTTTTAATTTGGATGAAAACCGGCTTATCATTGTTTTTCTTTTTGAACCATGTGTTTGGCTTCGTTTCTAAGAAGACTTTACCATGCCCTAGATCTCAAATATTTTCTTCTTTATAATCTTTTAAAAGCTTTATGGTTCTGCATTTTACATGTAAATCTGTGATCCACTTTTGTGGATCTCTGTGTAAGCTGTGAGGTTTAGGCTTTTTCCCTTTTCTGTGGGGATTGCCAGTGGCTTCAGCATTAGTTCACCTTTGTCATGTATCAATGGGAGATACTTGGATGGAGTTATTTCTAGGTCCTCCATTATGTTCCTTTAATCTGTGTGTCTGTCATTCTGCCAATACTGTGCAGTATTGATTACTGTAGGTCATAAATCTCGAAATCAGGCAGAATGATTTGCCCATTTTACTTTTCTTTTTCCAAAACTGTTTCATTTTCTAATTCCTGCATCTTTCCATATAGATTTCTGAATAAACTTGTGTATATCTACAAAAATATTTTTCTGGGATTTTGATAGGGATTTGATTAAACTAATATATCAATTTAGGGGAGAACTGACATCTTTGCAATGTTGAATCTTCAATCCATGATCGTGGTATGTCTATTTATTTAGATCTTTGATTTCTTTCACCAGCATTTTTATAGATGTCAGCACACATGTCCTATACATGTTTTGTTAGATTTACACCAAATGTTTCATTTGTTTGTCTAATTATAAATGGTATTGCATTTTTAAATTTCTGTTTTCACATGTGCAATGTTAATGTATAGAAATACAATTGATTTTTATATGTTGATCTGTATTCCATGACATTGATGGATTCAGTCATTAGAAGTGGAGATTGTGTGTGTGGTGTTTGCATGTGTATGTATTCCTTTGGAGTTTCTAGGTAGACACTATGTCTCTGTAAAGAGCAGCCATTATGTTTATTTCTTTCCAACTTATATGGTCTTTATTTTCTTTTATTGCCTTATTTTGCACTGGTAACACTTCCAGCACTATGTTGAGTGGAAGTGACCAGAGAAGATATCTTGGGCTTATTCCCAGTCTTAGGAGAAAAGCATTCCATCTTTCACCATTAAGGGGACCTTATTTGGAGGACATTTTGTAGATTTTCTTTATCGAGTTGAGGAAGTTCTCCTCTATTTCTAATTTTTCTGAGAGGTTTTTTTTTTTTAATCTTAAATAGATGTTGAACTTTGTCAAATGCTTTTTGCATCAATTGATATGATTGTGACATCTTCTTTAGCCTATCAATATAGTGTATTGATTTTACTGATGTTCAAATACTTTTGTTTAAATATTTCTGTTCAAATGTGATGTTCAAATAGTTCTGATCCCTGGAATAAACCTCAGTTGATCATGGTGTATAATATTCTTGTATATCATTGTATTTTGTTCAGAATTATTGACAGTATTTCGTTAATAATTTTTGCATCTATATATTCATCTTAGGTTATTAGTCTGCAATTTTTTTTATTTTTAATTTTTCTTTAACTGTCTTTAGCTTTGGCATCAATAATACTGGCTTCAGAAAGTGAGCTGGAAATGTTCCATCCTCTTCAATTCTCTGGAAGGGATTGTCTAAAACTGGTATTAATTTTTTAAATGCTTGGTAGAATTCTCCAATGAAAACGTCTTGGCCTAGAGATATCATTTTTTGGTCTATCTTGCTGTGATATGCTCAGCTTACTGAAACTGAATATTTATGTGTTTTGACAAATCTGGAAAATGTCCAGCCATTTTTAATTTGAATACCTCTTAGCATCATTGTCTTTCTTCCTTCCTCCCAGGACTCCTGTGACACAAATGTTAAATCCTTTGTCACAGTCCCCATGCCCCTGAAAATCTGAGATTTTTTAAATTTAATTTCTTTTAATTTTTTTTTCTGTTATTCAAATTGTGTATTTTCCATTGTTCTATGTCCAGATCACTGGGCCTTTCTTCTGTTTTCTTCATCCTGCTGTTGAACTCATTGAGGATTTTTATTTCAGTTAATTTTCAGTTTCATAATTTCCAATTATTTATTCTAGAACTTTCAGCTCTGAACTTTTCTATTTCTTTGCTGAGATTTTATATGTGTGTGTGTGTGTATATATATATATATATATATATATATATATATTTCATTTATGTCTTAAATGATTGAAATTCTCTTTGAAGCATTTTTGATGATGGCTTTTTAAATATCCCTTTTAGACAATTCTAACCTCTGTGTCCTTTTAATGTTGGCAGCTGTCTATTATTGTCTTTCTCATTGAAGTTGAGATCTTAATGGTTCTTTGCATGATGAGTGATTTTCGATTGAAAACTGGACATTCTGGATATTACTTTATGAGATTCTCAGTCTTATTTAAATCTGTGTTTTGGGAGGCCTCTCTGGTGGAGGAAGGTGGGCCCCACCTCACTACTGGGTGGAAGTTCAGAATCCCCACCTGGCTTGCACTGACTCTTGAGGGGCAGGTGCTCCTCATACTGAGGGGATGGGAGTTCAGACTCTCCCTTAGGCCTCTGTGGGCAGCACCTGGGCTGTAGGGGAGAGGAAGAGGTTCCTCATCACCACTCGTGGGTGTGGGGTTTCCCACTGACACTGGGGGTGGGGAGGCAGGGTTGTCCTACTCAGCTCTTGGACAGGACCCCAGTGGGCTGGAGGGGCTGGAGCACCGTGTTAGAACCCACGGAGATAGGAAGTCTATGGTCTCCTCTCATCTTCGATGGCACGGGGGTGGGGGGGCGGGGGGGCAGGCCCCAGGTTTTCCTATCCTATTTAGCTGAAGTAGAGCACTTTTTGCCTAACGTTTTCTGTCTCGCAGGGCCACTCCCTCCTGGTCCTCCTGGTTCTTTGGTTGGAAGGAGCAGGGTCTTGTTGGGGCTTTTTATCTGTGCCTGTTGGTGCTTCTGGGTCACAGCTTCTCTGGTACCCAGTCTGGGCAAATGATGCAAAATAAATGAATAAATAAATACTGGCAACTCAGTGCTGTGTCCTCTTGTCAGTCGCAAGGTTGCTAGCCAGTCTGTCTTCTCAACTTTCAGAACTGTATTATGTTTGTTTGATGTATAAGAGGCAGGATTTTTAGGTGTTCTTAGCAGAAGGAATAAGGAAGATTATGTCTACTGTGAAGAGTTACCTTAGTCTCTGCTTTGAAGCAGTTTGATTCTGATGTTCCTTGGTGTGATTTCCTTCATGTTTATTGTTCTAGGGGTTCCTTGAGCTTCATGGATTGGTAGGTTTATAGTTTTCATCAAACCTGAACTGCTTTCCTGCTGCTGTTTCTTCAAATATTTTCTCTATCCTTCTGTCCACTGTCTCTCAGGGACTCGGTCGCACATAAATCAGGTTTCCTGACGTTTCTTATGGCCCGCTGATGCTCTGCTTGATTTTAGATCATGTCTATAGACATCTCCTCAGGCTCACTAAGCATTTTTCCTGCATTGTCTAATCTGCTGCTATTCCTTCGTGGAATACTTTTCATGCCAGACATTGTAGTTTTTCATCTCATTTGAGATCTGTTTGCTATTTCATGTCTCTGTTGAACAGGTGCAGTCTCTCCTCCAGACCCTCCGCAGCACAGGTTGTACTTCAGTCAGTATTTTCACGTTCTTGGCCACTGATGCTCTCCTCATTGGCGGTACTAGGTTTGTTTTCAGTGACTGACGTTTCTTCTCATTACCAAGTCAAAATTCTTCTGAGTGCTGTACTGCATGCCCCGTAAGTTATAGGTTTTTCTTACTCTGGTCGGTGGAACAGGAGCCCCAGCCCCGTGTGAACTTTGGGCATTGTTCTTGCTGGAACTTTCATTCCTCCCCCCTCCCTGCCTCCTCCCTCCCCCCACCCCTGCCCCGTGTTGGGCAATTCCAGTTCCCTGTGGGCACGCAGGTGCAGAACAGTACTCAGTCCTGAGGACGAGCTTCTCCTCTCCTGGGTTGTCTCTCTGACACTGTGCCTGGCAAACTCTGGCTGCCTTGGCCTTCCTGGAAGGTCAGCCCTGGGTCCTGGACCCCGGAGCTGGTGGGCTTTGCTGCTATCTGGAAACACCTTTGGGTGGTAAATCTTCAGCAATCACTGGCCTTCCGTGTTTGTTTAACATCTCTCGGGAACCAGCATCAGTGCTGCCAGAGGCTCAGTGTCCTGAAAACCATTGTTTCACGTTCCAACCTGCTTGTTGGTTTTACATGGGAAAGTTCATCTGTTCCTCTGTCATGTGCGCATCAGAAATTTCTCATCCTTGTTGTATTTGTACCAATGCTTGGAATCCTTTCCTGAATGTTCCCAAGCCCAAGTAATCCAAGACAACAATCCTGAAGTCTTGGGATTTAATACTTCCTCACTTATAGGCTCAGAGAAGCCCACCTTGGGGACTCATTTGGAAAAGGATACAGCAGGAACAGGGTGGCCATGTGGTGGTGGCACAGAATCTCGTCAACCCAGCCAAGGGGCAGAGTGATGGCTTGGTGTTTGCCTAATGCAGCTTTCAACGTCCTGCCTAATGACAGTGACAACAAGAGCATCTTGGGGTCACACAGAGAGCTTCAGGATACAAGTTTCTGGGAGGAGTTTTGTTACCATGGGGAGGAGACCACTGGGGTCTAAACAAATCTTTCTCTTTTGGGGGGTGGGAGAGGTGATTGATTGATTGATTGGTTTTTCAAAATGTGATGAACAGACAATGTTATAATGGTTTCAGGTATTCAACATAGTGATTCAACAGCTCGTACTCCGTGGTTTCCACCATAAGTGTACTTTCAATCCCTAAAGAAACATCTCTTGATGGCTGACTGAGGCCTGCTGTCCCCCCGTCCTTTGCAGCTCTGCCCCTCTGAGCCACCTTCTATGCTGCTGGGAAAGCAGGTGCGCTCTGAGCCCTCCTTGCTCCAAAAAATGTGGTGACTTCCTTTGTCCCAGACATGATCTGGGTCTTATTTGTGGCCTTTAATGCATTTGTCCATCTTCTTTCCCATTTTCATCTCCTAATGCTTTCCTCCAGCCCCTTGGGAGTTTTCTTCTTGGCCTGGAGGAAACAGGGGTATCTTGCCAGGAGCATGGCCCCCCTCTCCTCCGACACCACACTGCGATCTCTCGTTACTACAACACAGACCTTCAGTGCCCCTTGCTCCGCTTATACGCGAGAACCACCAGCCAGCTGCTGCACTGCGGAGGCGAGCGCAGACCTGTGTCTAACTCCAGGCGATGGGCACATCGGGGGTGAGCGAGGGTGCAGTGGCTGGGGACAGCTCCAGGTCAGATGAGAAGTCACCTTCCTGGCCTGTTGCCAGCATGCCTCGCCCGCTGCCCACGGATGGCCAGGAGCCTTACAGGTGGGTCAGTCTTTCCTCGGGGAGAGGGAGCTTTGAGCCACTGGCCAGCCCAACACCACTTTAGAGGAGGCTTCTGGGGAGAAGAAGGTAGAGACTGTACACTGGGTGGACAAATTAATGGGGTGGGGGTGCCTGGGGACATCCAGATACAACAGGGAAATATCCAGTGCTAATGCTTGCCTCGAACTGACCACAGGCCAGCGTCCTCATCCCGCCTGAGCATGGTCCTTAGTAACGATGACAGTGTAGTCTGACTACAATAATAATAATTTCAGCCAAACTTCGTTTCACCATTTACGAAGCACTTTCTTAGACATCGTTCATTTTATTTCATCCTCTGAGAGGTACCCGGCCCTCATTTCCTTTTAATTTTAAATTTGATTTATTATGTACATACTCATATGCATAGTTTACAAATGCAGAAGAGCACATTATTTCTCCAAATGCATCGCTTCTTAACTTCTTTTCTTTTTTGGCCTCTCCCTCTACTTCCCTCCCTCCGCTCCCAATCTCCACTACCCCCCGCCCCGCGCTCTCCGGCAAATCCATACCGTCTGCTCTTCACGTATACACACACGTGCGTGCACACATATCACGTCTGTCACATGTCCGAGCACACAGTGCACGAGTGTGTAAATGCATAGACGCACACAGACACCCATACGTAAATGGGCAGGCTTTAGGTTTTGTCATTGCTTTGCAACAATAAATTGTATCACCCACACCTTTGAGCATCTAGCTTTCAGAGCTCAGGATTGCCTTGCCAAGGACACCCCCACCCAGCATCACCCTGCAGAGATTGAAGTGACTCTCCTGAATGACTGCAGGCCACCATGATGTGAATTTCCACAAAGCTATTACTTTCAAGTTTATGTTTCAACCCTTCAGTGGTTGTTGAATACGAACTTTGTAGCAGTTGCACACACTTTCCTAATTAAAAAAAAAAAAAAGGAAAAGTCCCACTTTGGTTTTGTTTTTGCTTTCTAAGGATAAAACTTCAAAGAGCTCTGGCGTAAAAATACAAAATTCATAAAATTCATGATAAGCCCAGGAATCAAGCAGAGTTTGCAAAGTAGCAGCTCAATGAATTGGGAAGAAGTTCCAAATCTCTTTGAAATGCAAGTCTTAAAAATTCAGACCACAGGGCGTCTGGTAAAATTAGTGCGGCTACTGGTTCTATTTTTCTTCTTCTCTCTCTCTCTCTTTCTGAACCTCAAACTGTCTTGAGAAGCTGTAAATTACACTTTCCCTTAATAATATCTACTTAGCCTCTGCCGTCTGTAACACAGCGTGCAGGAGACAGTCGTGAGCCCGCCCGCTGATGCGTCTCTGTGCTTCTCAACCCGGTGGGGACTCAGGACACAGCCCTCGCTGAGCTCTGAAGGATTTTGACAGAGACTCCAGCACGGGAGGGAGGAAACGAGGCCAGAGGCTCAGTGGGTTCATCAGCGGCTGAAGGGCCACCGTTCCCCATGCTGGAGAGTCGGCCTTAAAAGAACAGATGAAAATAACCTGCCCTCAAGAGGTGTGCTCTCTCCTGAGAAACTGCACTCTCCCCGAACAGCACACACAATGTCAAGAAGGACTAGTGGGCTGTTGTTATTTGTGAAGACAGATGAACAACAGCAGGAATCTTCATGGGGGGGGGGACGGCGTTCATGGTCCTGCCTTGGTGGACACACGGTGGTCAGAAAGATGAGGAAATGGAGCGCCTGGGTGGCTCAGTCGGTTAAGTGTCTGGCTCTTGATTTCAGCTCAGGTCATGATCTCAGGGTCTTCAGATCAAGCCCCTCTGTCGGGCTCCAAGCTCAGTTTGGAGTCGGCTTGCGGTTCTCCCTCTGCCCGTCCCCCTGCTCTCTCTCTCTCTCTCTCTCTCTCTCATTCCCTCTCTCTCTCAAATAAATAAATAAATCTAAAAAAAAAAAAAGAAAGAAAAAAGAAAGATGGGGAAATGGACCACTGCCATTCAAGCAGGATGGGGTCTCCTGCTGCGAGGACAGCCCTGGGGCGTTTCCCAGTGCGCTGAGGATAAAGCCCAGAATAACCTCGAGCTGGTGCGGGAGACTCCGAACTTTGTGCTCACCACTCACCCGGCTCCTGTCTTCCCTGCTCAGCCCCTCGGGCCTCCCCCTGTGGCTGGAAACCAGCAGCTCCCCCGTCTGCTGCCCCTTGCTGCACGCGCCTGGACCGCCCCGATTCATGGCCGCACGATGGAAGCACACGCCTCCCCTCCCTCCACAGCCCCCCCAGATGCAATTTCAGTAGCACAACATCTTCAAAAGCAGAGCTGAACTGACCATGTGACTTCGCGGTGCACGTTCAGGGACATCGGGGATGGACATCGTGATTCTGGACACCATATCGATAAGAAATGAGACAGAAATCCAGGAAGGGCCAACAGGAGAGACTCCTCGTGCGTGGTCTCCACCCAGGAGAAGCATCTGTGGGAATCGGAGCCATAGCGTGCCAATGACACGGTCCGAGCGGCACAGAGCAGGTCAAGCCCTTCCCAGGGGCAGAGCGCCCTGAGCCCGCTCCTCCCCAGGTAGCCTAGGAGCCCCCACGGCCAAGGTCGGCTCCGGAGGCCGGGCTGTTTCTACTCCATGTCTGGGAGCCTCCTAGCTACGTAGGTGAGGGTCACACCGATGAGGGGGTCTTTTCCCGTCTCCACCTAATCTCAGGCAATCACTACGGTCAGCTTCATAGATGTTTTGTGTTTGTGAGCAAATGGCTAAGAAAGAATTCTTGAGACATTTTTGGTGCAAAAAGGTGATTTTATTATAGCACAGGGACAGGACCCCTGGGCAGAAAGAGCCGCACCAGGGTCACGAGGAGTGGCCCGTTATATACTTTGAAGTTCGGAGGGGGTTAGGGAGAACGTAAATCTCTAAGAAATTTGGAAGGAAGGTTTTCAGGACCTTGAGGGGCTAGCTGCTGTAAGATCAGGTTACTTTTAGTCTTTAATAAAACATAAACACGAAGGTACGAAGGCAGCCACGGGTTTCTTGAGGCAGGTCACACTGCAAGTCTCAGGGATCCATCAGTGGGCTGCAAGCTCTAGGGAGATTTCATTTAAGCTCTATGTCTCTTGCCTCTGTTTCCGTCATCCACAGGGTTCGACAAAATATCCCCTTCTCCCTAAGTCATTTCCCCCAGGAATTCTGCTGTAAGTCTCCCAGAATAACACCCAAGCCTAATGACCACATGATGATTGACCCTCCAACCTATGTGGGCTCCAAAGCCCCCTGAAAACCAGGTGGGGAAACCCCACAAGGGGATGTAAGACCAGCGCCTCCTCACCACGGTGGGATCCAAACAGGGAGCGGCCTTGAACGCACAGAGGCCAAAACCAGGTCCTCCTCGGCCAGATGACAGAGGTACCCATAATCAGTATTTAAACCCAAAACAGGGTGTGGGAGGCGTTGGAAATTGAAACAGATACTGAGCAACTAAGAACAAGGTGGAACGTGTGCACATGTGAGACTTGGGGACCTTGGGGACCATCAGCACCTCTGCAGGAAATTCTTCCCCCCGGTAGCTGCCGGACGTCAGTGCAGGCTCTGATGGGCACCCGGCCTGCCTTCCAAGGGCGACCGTGTGAGCGGCATGGCAGGGGGCACCACTGTGCCCAGGGCCCCCCTCACCCAGGCCCAGCCAGCTAAGTAGTCAGTAGCACCCACCTATCTTTGCTCCTCGGTGCCTGGCTACCCTCCGCAGCTCTCCACCGCCTCTGATAACCCCACTGCCTGTGTGGCCGCCCAGCTCTGGGGCTCCCTGCCTGCCTGCCTGCCATGTCTGTCTGATAGGAGAGACTTTTACCCCCACCCCACCCACCCCGGCATCCATCCTATGGGACCATAGATGAGTAGCCGAGCCTCGGAACACGGAATGCCCTCCGGGACCAGCTGCTGGGAGATGGACCAGTGGATTCCATGCAAAGCACCAGAGACCCTGTGGGGGCAAAGAGAGGGCTCAGAAATGACCATTTCTATGCTTAGCATGTCCAGCTCCCTGATCTCAAGGAACTCAGGTTCCAGGAGGGGGTAAGTCTAGGGTTCACAGGGCTCTGATAGCAGGTGGAAGGGGGTCAGTGCCAGGTCAGAAGGACAGTCATGGTGCTGGGGTCTGGGGCTGCAGGAAGCTGGGGTTGGTTATCAAGCCTGGCAGTTTAGGGTCCTCGGGGTCCAAGAGCCTGTGTGTGGGACAGTCAGGCTCCTGAGTGGAGGGAGATGGGGCACGTCAGCCACTCCTGAGGTCCAGACTTCCTGAGATATCACTCAGGCTGTTCTTGGAAATGCAGTGCCGCCACTGGGTTCATCAGGTGGCTCTGGGGACACTGGTCTGAGCAGAGCTGGACTGGCTGAGAACTTAGTTCTGCACACCCCCAAAAACCCAACTTTGTCATCAAGCTCCATCTGTTGACACCAGTGGCCTGCAAGGCTGGTGTTCAGCCAGGACAGCCCAGGCCAGGAACCGGGACACCCCAGATCATATATATCAGGATGCCCCAGGTCATACATCAGGATGGCCCAGGCCAGGAAC